>NW_022631016.1:13876485-14230415 GCF_010015895.1 Lontra canadensis | reverse complement strand
ATATATATATATATAGGAATACTATGCATATATATATGTATATATATACATATATATATATAAACACCACATCTTCTTTATCCATTCATCTGTTGGTGGATATCTAGGTTCTTTCCATAGTTTGGCTATTGTGGACATTGCTGCTATAAACATTCGGGTACACATGCCCCTTCGGATCACTACATTTGTATGTTTAGGGTGAATACCCAGTAGTGCGATTGCTGGGTTGTAGGGTAGCTCTATTTTCAACTTTTTGAGGAACCTCCATGCTGTTTTCCAGAGTGGTTGCACCAGTTTGCATTACAGTGTAGGAGGGTTCCCCTTTCTCCACAGACAGAAGGATAATTTATTAAAAACACTTTTTGATGATAACAAAGAACCTAAGGGTGGGGAAGTTAAAAAAATTTAACCTGATCTACCCGCCGAGTCACGTACATAGAAACCTCCCTGGAAATGAACAGAAAAGCCATTTTGTTCAAACAGGAGATGAAAGTAAGGTGTAACTTAAGGTCATCCAAAGATCAAGAAGGAAGAGGAAGAATAATTAGCTGAATGACAGCCCAATGGGCATGAAGACACTGGAAAGACATGCTCACAAAACATGAAAACCAAAAATGTAATATTCCAAAACAAACAAAAATAATCAGGAGGACAATAGAAGATGAGAAGAACAGTATAATCACAATTAGGAAAATTTAGTTATGAATTATTATATTAAAATGAGAACACAAAAGAGAAACTGAAAAGGGAAATAATTAGAATTCAGTAGAAAAGATTTAGAAAGAGAAGAAAAAAAAATGATCCTGAAAAAGAAATATAACGTGACTGAGCCTAGCCTAAACAGATTTGAGAAAAAACAAAGGATGTAACAGATAGCCACAGAAAATCCAACACCACAGAAGAAAACCAGAACAATGGGAAATAACAAATTAAAATAAACTTTTATAAAATTAAATAATTTAATTTTTAATTAAATTAAAATAAACTTCCTTAAAAAATATATTTAAACTTGTATTTTCCAAATGAATACTGTATATTTAGAAAAATCATTCCAGGACCATAAACACTTAGGTATGTTCTTGTAAAACTATTAAACTTAAAAAATAATAATAAAAAGAAAATGACAACATCAAAGTCAACAAAGCCAGTCTCTTATGAACGAAAGACAATCAGGTTGGTTATGAAAAATTTCAAGTTGTCTGCATGTTTCATGAACTGTGAAACACTTCCTATGCCCATGTGTGCAAAGACAGTATTCTTAGAAATTACATTTGATACAGTCACAACTTTGTAATATGTTTTTCCTGTAAAATTAATGCTGTAATTTAACTTAGTTCCAAATACACAATATCTGATTTTGTATAGATTAAGATTATTTTAATTTTATATCTGAAACATTTGATGTATCTTCCAGCTATGAGATTCTGGCAAAACAATCTCCAAATTATCTATCTCTAAAATAATCAGAACGTGTCATTACAACATTGGGAGTTCCAATTATTAGCACTTCAATGTCCCAAAAGCCACTCTAGAAATAATGTATATTATAAGCCTCAGGGCCTTCATTATTTTTACGGTGCTTAAAAATTGTTTTATTGAATATAAACACAGAACATAAGGTGAGTTTACACAGATTAGGATTATGATATCTAATTTCCATTATTCTGTGATATATATTTAAATTCTTTTTCTCTTGAGTATAGTTGACATATACCACATTAATTTCAAGTGTAATCATGATATTAATTTATGTATAGTTTATAGGAAACTACTTGCTCTCTAAAAGTCCCTGGGGAATAAAAGAAGAATTTGAGCTAAATAACATTAATCCTGTTGGGGGGAAAAGATGTTTCCAATCTAATTAATGCACTAAGGCTGTCAGTGTACAGCCTTAGTGCATTAATTAATGAACTTGTGCCTGAGCCAAGTACAGTGGCCTAAGTCCTAAACACATGGAGTGGCAACCTTCTCCCAACCACTACCATCTCCATCCACTTACAATCACTATAATCTATACTTTTCTTTTAAAAAGTGAAAGATTAGGGTACCTGGATGACTCAGTTGGTTAAGCGTCTGTCTTCAGCTCAGGTCATGATCTCAGGATGGGATCGAATCCCACATGGGATTCCCTGCTCTATGGGGAGTCTGCTTCTCCTACTTCCTCTACCCCTCCCCCTGCTCATGCTTGCTTACATTTTGTCTCTCTTTCTTAAATAAATAAATAAAATCTTTAAAAAAAATAAAATAAAAGGTTAAAAAAAAAGAGACTATATGATTTTTTAAATATAAACAACTTACCCATTAGGAAAAGAGTTTTATCAGAGAAAATCCACAAAAAAGATGGAGTATTGAATATTGATTCTAGAAAAAAAAAATCAGTCCTGGATTGATAAGTAGTCAATAAAAATATTTCCAAATGTAAACAGCCACTAAATATTATTATTTATAGGTCAAATGGATATTTGTCTTATTAAGCTGTTTTCAGTGAGTATTGCTATAATGAGGACTCTCATAAAACTAACAATATGTGAGATAATTGATAGGAAGAAGTAAATTTTCAATAACAATTTCTATAGCAAAAAAAAATGCTTGTTTCTATTCGATAAAACAAGAACATAAAGAAAGCTTTTACAGATATCCATAGGATAAATGATACAAAAGCTTTCGATTTAAGAAAATCCAGCAGCAAATGAAATGATATATGTAGAAATGATTTGTAGTCTTTTTTTAAGGATTTTATTTATTTATTTGAGAGAATGAGAGGGAGAGAAAGAGCCCTAATGGGGAAGGGGGCGAAAGGAGAGGGAGAAGCAGACTACCCCTGAGTAGGGAGTCCGATGTGGGTCTCAATTCCAGGACCCTGAGATCATGACCTGAGCTGAAGGCAGACGCTTAACCAACTGAGCCACCCAGGCACCCCAAAATGACTTGTAGTCTTATGAAGAAAATACAGTGTAGGGGCACCTGGGTGGCTCTGTGGGTTAAAGCCTCTTCCTTCGGCTCAGGTCATGATCCCAGGGTCCTGGAATCAAGCCCTGCATCGGGCTCTCTGCTCAGCGGGGAGACTGCTTCCCTTCCTCTCTCTCTCTGCCTGCCTCTCTGCCTACTTGTGATCTCTGTCTATCAAATAAATAAATAAAATCTTAAAAAAAAAAAAAAAAGAAAAGAAAATACAGTGTATACCCAAAGTAGAGTTTTGGTGTAACAGGATGACATCGGTTCTCCTTTCAAATGATACTTGTGCAACTAAAATGTACATTTTGCCAAAAGTACCTAAACCTTCTTCAGAAAATGAGATATTTTAAAATATTTCCCAGTTTGAAAATATAAATTTTAGATTCCTTACCAAGTAGAAATTAAGTAAACTAAATAAGAGTATAGCAATTATTCAAAGTGGTTCAAGATCAGAATTTAAAATGCCCTATATTTTTAAAATACAAGTGTAGCTGATTTTCTGTCCATCCTAAAACAACATGGAATAAAAAAAAGTAACTATTACAATAATGTGAAAATTAAACATGAAAATACTTACCAACCAACCTCTATTATCACTCTGACCAAATGAAATACATTTGACATATAGATAGATAGATAGATAGATAGATAGATGATAGATAGATGGATAGATAGATGATGCATCACTAATGTCAAACTTCCCCTTTGTAAGTACTTACTCACTATCCACCAAAAGTGAAGCACAATTTATCTAAAAGCATAAAGTTTTCAAAATCATGAAAGGTCATCTTAAAGCTAAATGAAAGAACATTATAAAAATAATGTTTTAAGTAAGGCTACATTTATTACACTACATTTTATGCAAATACATAGAGTACTTGGATCAAGAGAGAGTTAAGAGTACAAACCTGCCAGATTGCTTTAGAAATGAACCATGGAAATGTTAAGGAAATGCACAGGGTTCTGTCTAATGACCTCTGGTAAATTGCCCTATCAAAGCTTGCCCTCAACTGCATACATACCACTGTTAGTCAACGATTTCAGTGGCAGTAAGAGGGTTCCTCCGAGAGTTCCTCAATCTATGGTTATAAATTTGCCCCAACAAGGCAACTAGACAGGTGGAAAAATTAAAAGTCGCAATTTTCATTAACAAATGTGTAGCTTTTAGCCACATTTTATCACTTGTTAAATGTTGAATATTTAAAATAAAAAATATACACAAGAGCTCTATTTCCAAAGGATGTACATATAAGGCATAAAGCAACAGATGATAAGCTGGGAAGTTATTTATAAAATTGAAGGAAAAAAATCAAAATTAGAGATAATAATACATAACATATTTATTACACTGATATTGATGAAGGTGACATTATGTAATTGCTCCATCCAAAAACAGACAGGCAACAAAAACATGCTCTTGACTGTACCTTCATTTAGAGACTGTCATAAAAACATGGAATAGTTCATAAACTTGACATTATACTGTGATCTATCAACTCAGTTTAAAGGCCAGAAATTATTATGAAATATATGTGTAATTGGCAATCATCTATAATGTCATGTCTATCATTCTATCTCATAAACCTTTGCAATTTTTGCCACAATTAATACAAGACCATTATTCCATTCCACATGGCATTAGTAGGTAATTATAAAACTCCTGGTAAAAATCAACATGAAAGATTGTTCCAAGAGAGTGAATATATATTGAAGTGGGTTGCGAGAGGCCAAATGTCTTGGTCTTTGGCATCATCATATGTTTTACCTGCCTGTGGTAGCCTTCGTTTTCATGAAGCTAGAATGACAGCTGAATGTGACCAAAATCCATAGCATGTATTTTCACTTTTTTGTATTTTGGGCTAGAAATTGCTCTTTTATTCAAAAACTGTAATACAGACACTGCTCTGGAAGCTTGGGATTCAGGGACAGAGTCTGGAAAAAGTGATTGGAGGTCGATGACTACTCCACTCAAAGCCAGTCCTGACAGCTCCTTTGAAGATGTTTGGAATTTGAAAACTTTGATCATGAAGGCAGCATCAAAACCCAAGCGAGGATTCAGGAAGAGTGACTGCAGAGCATATAACACTAAAGCAGGGCCCCGTATATGACAATCTTATCCAGGCTTTAAATGGAATTTCTGGTTTGAGAACATGCCATACGGCCATGTTTCATTTCTGAGTATAAGTTAAAAGTTCAGAGATGCAAAAGTCAAACAATTTGTTAATCCACCATTCACAGATCAGTTTAAAAAAATCAAGTAACTTGCATGGGGTGCCTGGGTGGCCCAGTTGGTTAAGCCTCTGTCTGCTGCTCTGGTCATAATTTCAGGGTCCTGGGATCAAGTCCCACAATCAGCTCCCCACTCAGTGAGGAATCTCCTTCTCCCTTTGTCCCTCCCCCTGCTCATGTGAGTGTGCGTCCTCTCTCTCTCAAATAAATAAATAAAATCTTTTTTTAAAAAAGAAAGAATCAAGCAGCTTCCTAAGGAATAGGAATACTGAAAGGACTGCTACTGACCCTGCATCATCTTTAATAATTGAAATCTTTGAAATTTCACTGGTTCTAAGGAAAGTTAGCCTCCGGATAAAGTTTCTGTTCTCTTCAGTGAATAGCCTTAATTTATTTCCCCTCTTGTAATGGCCTCATGGGCAGTCTGTGTCTGGCGACCAACTCATCACAAGCTATCTACATATGGGTCCCATGCAAGTAATAGTCTGGTTTCACAAGTGACTAGTGTCTTGACGCTAGCTCCCTTGTAGGTCATTATTGAAGAGTATTTCAGCCTCTCAGTGTCTGCGAGGTCAACTGGGGTTTGTTTGGCTGTCACTATAGGGTAACCCAACGTCCCCCAGGACCCTCACTTGTTTCCTTATTTTCCTGTACACAGGTATTCATTCCCAGACAATTCTTTGACCACTGATACCTATCTCAGATGCTGCTTCTCAGGGAACCCTATTCATGATAAACCCAGTTTATCAGTATCCATAGATGCTCCTGTAGACTAGGCCCCTCACTTTTTTTGCCTCACCCCATATTTTGTTTCCTTTGTTTCATATGTACAAGACAAATGGAACTGGGATAACCCTGGTAGCTACCACAATTGAGTGTCACATTTCTTCCATTCATTCAGAACACAAACTAGAAGAAACTACGTGTCATGGGTAAGCATGAAAGAGAATGCAGGTCCAGAGAGGCAAACTGTGGGTTACAGTCTCATGGGATCTGCACATGGGCTTCCTGGGAGTATGAAGTGGGAGGAGACGTAATAAATACCTAGGGTGTGACAAGTGCCAATTCAGGAGACCAAGAGTCCTTGGTTGCTTATGGTATTTCTATTTTTAGCCCAAAAGACTCATGAGTAGGAAACTTCTCAGACACAGGCGAACTGGAATAGTTGGCCATTCTATTGCCAGCACACATTAGCCTCTTTTTAAGTGTATAAAATCCAGAGCAGTGACGGAAAATTTGGTTGCCTATAGCAATTGGCCCTCAAGGTAGTTTAAGACCTATTTTAAAAGCTCATGTGACGATTCACATGAGGATGTTTTTATATAATATGGGTCTACTCACAATGCCTACATTCGCTTATTAGTCTTGAACTGGAAACATAACAAAAAAATCCCAGTTTTCAAACTGTGAACACCTTAACTGTTAATAAATTGGGACAATATCCCAGCCTCCCTGACTTTCAAAGCTCATCTCATGAGTCATCAGCCCATTGAGAACATTTCCACCACAGCTTTCTGCCACATGGGGAAAATAAATCACACTTTTCTTCCTAAAGTCTGAGTACTGGAAATTGTTTTATTTTACATAAAATTTCATTTTATGATTACTCTTGTGAATTTTTCTCACTTTATAGATTTATGCTTTTGGCAAACTCTCTGATCTATACTTCTTTCACCAACAGTTTACTCTGGCTTCTCAGCAGTATTTACAACCATAATTCCTCTATCCTTTGAAATTTTAAAGTAATTCTAAAAAATTTGAACCATCCTGTTGCATTATTTTTGCTGTTGTTCTTATAAGCCATAACATAACCTTTGTTCTTGTGTGAATAAAATAAAATTAACTTTTAGATGGTTCACAAGATTTCCATTTATAATGAGATTTTCAGTTATCAAAGTAATGATAGGAGGTAGCAGTGCCCAAGGCAGGCACCCAAAGTGTCATAGACTAACACCTCTATTTTCTATTTTCCCAGTTGTACAGAGTATGATGACTATACTCCTATGGCATAACTTGTAATAAGACCCATGTTAAATAAGAATTTTATTGATGAAGTAAGCTATCTAGAATGTATTCTGTAAATGGTAGTCAATATTTTGCATAAAGGGCTTAAAAACTTTGTCATAATAAATAAATGAAACTCAGAGGAGAACCTGTAAGAACGGTCAAGAGCATTGATAAAGATTTCCGGTTTCAGTTCCAACACAAGAGCTTTGAATTCAGCTTTCCTGCCTGAGACAAGGACAACAAAAGCTGGATGAACAGAAAAGCTGTTATCTCCCAAGGCCCATCAGAAAACAGAGGTTGCAGAACAAACCACCACCCTGAAATCCAGTGAGAAGTTACTTCCAGGGAGACACAGGACATACGCTTTGCTTACCTAAAGTAGAAGCTGCAGGATGCCCTGAGCCAGTCAAACATTGGAGTAGAAATGTTCCTGAGCTGCTACAGGAAACCAAACTTGACAAGCAGGATAGTCCTCTAGGGCCACAGTCCAGGATAGCCCCCTATGGCCACAGTCGGTCTTCCTTATCCCCGGGCTTTCACAGGCTTTTAGTCCAGATAGTCTCTCAGGTTCATTGTGAAGATCCAGGTGCACCCCCATGATTCCAGCAAGGGGACAGAAAGAGTAGCCATTGTGAACTCCACCTGACCTTTCTTCCATGGAACAAAGGTTTAATCTCAGGAAGTTCATCATCAGAGGCCACCAGGATAATCCCATTCCGACTGGCAAGTGGGGAGCACTGCCTTTCTAGTCCCACTCCAGCGCAGTTCCAGCCTTCTGATCAATTAACAGGAAAAGAGAGAGAGAGAGAGAGAAACAACATAATTATAGAAGAGAAGGCTTCAAGGACACAGAGAAAATGGGAATATGTGCTACAGTCAGAGAAGGAATATAGGTGGGTGTAAGCAGGAGAGCCCTATGGGAACAGGGACAAAAACATTTTTGAAGGTCACAATTTCAAGACATAAGCCCACCACGCACTCCAAAAACTGAGAACCAATCAGAAGATGGAAGAATAACTTCTAATCCCCACATCCTATGACCGTGCTAATAAGGTTTCATAGCAGCTGTGAATCACAGCAAGGAGAGTATGAAAGACAGACTCTCTTGGTGGAAAGGCACAAAGGGAAACCCTGATGTCAAGAGTAGAGCCATAAACGGGGTCAGTATAAAAATTTGATGGCTTTGGAGACAATGGCCACAACAAAAATCCAGGGTAATTTATGCAGAGATTAACATATATTCTCACACTAAAGGACTAATACATTAGTATTTACTGCTCTATAAAACACATTTGGCTCTGGACAACATCAAAATTACAAGGCATGTTGGGAAAGCATTTAATAAAATTCAACTTCCATCCATGATAAAAACACTAAAGGGGCGCCTGGGTGGCTCAGTGGGTTAAGCCGCTGCCTTCGGCTCAGGTCATGATCTCAGGGTCCTGGGATCGAGTCCCACATCGGGCTCTCTGCTCAGCGGTGAGCCTGCTTCCCTCTCTCTCTCTCTCTGCCTGCCTCTTCATCTACTTGTGATCTCTCTCTGTCAAATAAATAAATAAAATCTTAAAAAAAAAAACACTAAAAAAGAAGGCAGTTTTCTTAACACAAGAGAGGATATATACAAAAATCTCTGTAGCTTACATTAAATTTAATGGTGAGACACCAAAGGCTTAAGCCTTAGCATAAGAAGAAAGACAAATATCTCCTTCTTCCACCACTCCTATTCACCAAAATACTGCAAGGCATTCACTGAGAACATCATGTTTGGGAGCAAATTGGTCTGATTCTATATGCCGTGCCAGTAGTTACCACTCATTTGAGGGGGGAGCCTGGGTGGTTAAGTGGCTTAAACCTCGGACTCTTGTTTTTAGCTCATGTCACGATCTCAGGGTCTTGAGATCAAGCTGCAGTCAGGTTCCATTCTCTGCTGGGAGTCTGCTTGGGATTTTCTCTCTCCCTCTCCAGCTACCCTCTCCCACCCCCACCACTCGTGCATAATCCCTCTCTCCCTCTCTTAATTAATTAGTTAATTAATTGTTTTAAAGGCTCACTTGGTGATGACTTTTTAATGAATACCTGATTTGTCTTTTTTTTGAATACCTGACTTGTTCTATTCAACATGAATTCAAGAAACTCTTGGTGAATATCTACTAAATGATAAAGATAAAGGTAAGCACAGGAAAGAGAAGGGTAAGAATAGGCAACATTCTCTCCATAGCCGGTGACCAGCAGTTATTGTAGTCAGTACTGTTTTCCTTTACCCCCTTCAATAAGGGCATGTCACACATTTGTAACACAGTTGAGTACTTTGTCGCGGTTTGCATTTCATCCTGGGATTCCCCAGACCTCCTAGCAGATTTTTTTTTTTAATTTGTAGAGATTAAACTTCACCTTTTGTGTTGTTTGGGTGTCAACAAAAACAAAGCATCATGAAGCTACCAGTACTGTATCATACAGAATAATAATTTTATGTGAGGACACTAAGTATTTCACATTCTAAATTCTCACACCTTACCAGCTTCACTGTTGATACTGATAAAGTTTTTTTATAGTGTACTTCACACTACAGTTTCTTCAAAAAGAAGTCAAAGGCTATAATCCTTTGATAAACCTCAAAGCTAATGCTTTGAACTGAAAAGTTAGTGGCTTGGAAATAGAGTTGTATGTTTTCTTTCTAATCTCTTAACATTTTTTTTTCATATAGACAATTTTTGAAATCTTATGTAACAAGATGAGAGGGGGCAAGATAAATACACAAAATTTTATTCTTCAATTCAGCCAAACACCAAAAGTAGTTGTTTGTTTCTGATATTGCTATTCTGATTTTAAAATTCTAATCAAAATAGTGTCATGAAAACAACAAATAAACAAGTAACTGTAGGTTAGATTTTATGAAATCATAATAAATATGGTAAGTTACATTTTAAAAAATTAAAACTTTCACTCAACAACAATGGCTTCATCCAGACCATACCATATTTCATTCTCTTTGCCAGTGTTGATCACAAATTTTGATTTGGTTTGTAGTGATATTTACATAACCGTGGACCCTGAGTTTAATGAATTCAGAGGGATGGATATGTATCCCATCCCTCACCCATTTGGTGAGGAAGTTTCTGTCATGTAAATCTTGGGTTTTCATCTGTAAAAAAAAATTCTGTTCCCCTCAAGATAAATATTAAAAAACAGTCACAGGGACGCCTGGGTGGCTCAGTTGGTTAAGCAGCTGCCTTCAGCTCAGGTCATGATTCTAGCGTCCTGGGATCAAGCCCCAAATCCAGCTCCCTGCTTAGCAGAGAGCCTGCTTCTCTCTCTCCCTCTGCCTGCTGCTCTGCTTACTTGTGCTCTCTCTCTATGTCAAATAGATAAATAAATAAAATCTTTAAAAAAAAGGCAGTTACATATAATATATTCACATCTCTAATCTGATCTTAAATCTTATGTGAATATTTGGAGAAAATATTATTTTTCTTTTGAGAGTATGAAAATGGATCAAGAATACTTGGTGAAATTCAAGTTATGACTGCCAAAGGAAAGCAGCTGGTATCAAATGCAAGTAAACTATCAGCTCCTCAGAGTTCAGAAGCCTCTACCTGTCCTGTTGCATTAGGACAAAGCTCAAAAGCTGTGTGACAATTACATCCTCTCTTCTTATGTTAGTGGATCCAAACTCAGGCACCTGTGTATTTTTTTTCAATAATTCTATGAAAATTACTTCAAACAAGTTAAGATTTAAAATCTTGTGATTTTGGTTAAGAAAACTAATTTCCAAATTAACTATTTTAGAGAACCCAAATTTGTAGAAGAGTTGCATTTTTTTTAATCCTTTGAAAAGCAATGAAAAGTAAGAGCACCTTGATTATTTAGCTGCACCAAGTGCTTTTCCTGGAAAAACAAAAACAAAAACAAAAACAAAACAACTTAGAAGCTAAAGAAGGTAGTATGGAGCACTATGCCAGGTAATAATTGTCCAAACTTCCAGTTTTCTTTATGGTTTCACATGTTCACAGAATAAAAGCATAGAGCATTTTTTTTTTACTCCATTTTCATTTAAATGGGACCTTTGAGATTAAGCTTTATTAAAAAAATTCTCAAACAAAACTATGGAACATGGGACTCTTGGCTGGATTTTTTTCTTTAAAGTTATATAACTCATTGCAAATGGAACTTCGTGGTTTCCTCAAATGCTGGGAAACTCATTTAACTACGTTGTATATGAACTTGTCGACAGATTTGAGAAAAGCAATTTTAGATGTCAGAATGAGAAAGCACTGAGGGGAAGAAAAACACACAATCTTTTTAAATGCAATCTCTATGTTAAGATGCATTATTATTCCCTGTAATTTACCCTTTGATGTACATATAATTCCTAGGGTAGTCAATTAAAAGATTAAAAGACCCCATGGTCACATTATGAATTATAATTATTTGAGCAGTCTGGTGCTCAGGTAGATAAACGGCCTGAAAAATAGTTTGAAAATAATGATGCTGGTACAGAAGGAAGTCAAAATATGTTTTCCTTTTTGAATTCAACACTGCTACATAATTTGTTAAGCACTGTCTTTCAATGTTGGGTCTTAGAGCCACAGGTTACAGACTTTAAACATTTTTGGAGGAACCCTGCACGTAACTACACTCATTCCTATCTACATCGCACCACAGATAAGAATCCCAGTCCATAAAAACAATCCGCCCAGTGCTTAACATACACTCCTTTAGAAACGTTTCAAAGCATTTGCTCCTGCGGCCAAAATCAACTATAACCTTTTCCAATCTGACCCTTCCCAAATCTGAACGCATTCCTATATTTTCCCCAGTGGGCAGGCACCTGGACCCAATTCACGGTCAGTTTACAATCCTGTCTTTGAGGTTTACAAGCATTACTTCAGTCATAAAAGCCTTACCAGCAACAGTGGATATCTCATCCTTCTGGTAAACCCTAGCTGTCTACCAAAAAATCACTTCATTTGGAAGTTAGAGACTTTGCTGGTTAAACATGAAGCCCTTTAAGTTCAAAAATTGAATAGAGGAAATTGAATATTCTCTGGCACAGATTTGCTACATAACCTATATGAATTCACTAGCAAAACTCCAGTGATAGACACTATAAACACTAAATAAATTTCCTAGAGAATAGAATGAAGCACGTGTAATTAAACTGTATGGGAATGCGTGGAAATACTTTAGGCTTAACATGTTACAAGACAAAGTATAATGTCTAATTTTGCCCTATCCATTTGTTGAACAAATATTTATTAAAACCTACTTCACAAGGATTAAACCAGTCCTTGAAATAGATGCAAAGATAATTTACCAAATTATTCAAATTTGAAGTAAATGTCTGTAAGATTATCATTTAGCCTTACCTTGAATTAACTTTATAGTAAGCATAATAATTTCTATGATTGTTCACACAGACCTAAAACAACAATTAATTTTATGTATATTAATTCAATCATATTTATTAGGACCATTGGTTAACAAACTGCATGTGCACAGATCTCACATACATGCTATATATAATATATATAAATATATATAATATTTAGACGTGTAACATTTTCCCAACATCTCATGTGATATTTTGTAATTATATAAGACAATAGGAACTATAGGTTCTTAAACTTTAATGTTAGTAAGAATTATATGGGGCGTGTTCTTTTACATTCAATTTCAATTCTCCATCCACAGACTGTGAAATTCGACAGGACTGGCTCATAGCTAGAAATCTACCTTTTGACAAATATGCCAAGTACTTTCCTTGAAGAACTCAAGTTAACATCAGTTTAAGAAGCCAGTGAGTTGAGTATCATTATTCTGATTTCACTGCCCTCAATCAAGAGTCACCTAATGAATAAAACCTACATCTTTCTTCTCAAAAGCCCTGAGGCAACTCTGCCACTCAAACATGGAGCTGTTCTTTCCATGTCTTGTCAAAGTGAACTATATAAACAATTTTCTAAAAATTCTAAATAGACATTGTTGACAAAATTTATGGATTCTTCTTGGAGAAGACACAGTTTATATAAGTTCCGATACTTAAAGAGTATGTATGCTTTACAATAATTTATAATAGAACCAGGATATAATGTCAGTAGTTAATGTCTTCAAATATTATGAATATAGAAATTAAGGATGTATTCTACTTTATGGGCTTTAGTTCAGTTGGATACACCTACAAACAACTGAGTCACTTTGCTGAAGAAGCAAAGTGACAGAAGCATTGGCAGAAGCATTTCTCCTGTTTGCATCCTGCTCCCTGCAGAAGTTTCTTTCCCTTCATGAGATAGTATGACTTGTGTCACTGACTCCTTGGATTTCCAGCATGTTTGGTGGCCTGAGTGCCCTTCTAGAGATATATACCAAAATCAGATAACCTGACCCTATATGCCTTTAAAACTACTAACATAATAAATTTCTTGGAGCTACAATTTATGGACAAGCAAATAAATACATGGTAGATAAATTCACATCCCATGAGAACAAGAAGCAAGAAAATGCTCCATAAACTTCCCTTTCCTCCTTCTGCCCTCCGGTCCAAAGTGCATAGAGAGGTCAAGGATATGGACATGTGATGACCACAAGATTTGTTTCCTGAGTCTCCCCCACACTTAATCTACTATACATTAATTTCTGTTCAAGAGTACACATAATATAAATTCTGTCTTTATTGAAAGGCAACTGGAAAAGTGAGAATATATGAACAATATCAAGGAAAAGAATGCCTTAAGAGAAAAGATCACTGATTATACATTTGATTTTGTCTTCTGATTGCTAAAATACTAATAAAATGGCTGAAAAAATTTATTCATTCAATTTAATAAATATAATATATACTTGTATATGTGAATATTTAAAACACAGACGGGTTCAATAGGAAATACAATAGTTGAGTTTTGCGGTTATATTTATTACAATCATTTTTTTAAATTAAACCCAAATTTTGGACATGGTCATTTCAAGTATAGACGAGATTTAGACCTACGAAGTCAAATGTTTTTACTAGCCTCCAAGATCTAAAACAATTCCTGCTGGACAAAACAATCGTATTTTCTTACGTTATAGGTGTGTTGCCTTAGGAGGAGGTAATTTCACAAGCGACACCGGAGTGCTACAACTTTTAAAGTTTCTGCTTGTGTTTTGTTTTAGAGAAGAGGGTGTAAAAATCAATGCTACCGTCAAGTATCAACTTTGTCCCCCCAGAAGTGATGAGGCATGAAAGGACAGGCCTCCAGAAATACAATACTTTTCCTAAGTGCACAGCTCCCAGGGGTTTCCCAATCTGTTCAAAGATTATAAAGCAGCACCACTGAATCCCCTTCAGCCTGAAAGCAACAGAAGTAGCTGACCTGGGTCTGAATCCCGTTTTTCTCACTTAGGAATTCCGTAATCTTGGGTATCTGAGATTTTTTGTTCTCATCCTTCGAATGGTCATAATTATGATGCCCAACTCTGCAAGCTGTTACGAAAAGTTAATATGAAAATGTACAAGGATCGCGTCAATTTTTAAACAATTCCTTTATTATCAAATATGTCCCTGCATTACATCTCCAATCTATATCTGTATCTGTGCAGATACTACGGAGAGAGAAACTCCAAGGTACTCTTATCCATGTCGTTAGAGTTTGTCTGGGCTCCAAAGAGCTCATTTCTGTTACTCTGGCTATATCTGTTCAGAAGAACACTTCTTTGTACCACGAACGAAGGGAGGGTCTCACCGTCTTGAAGAGGCAACACAGGTTAACACTGTCTTACCAGATGCATGGCAAGAAGACCTTAGGAGAGCCTGGCTACTGCTCCCTCCTTGTCAGGAGCAGGTCCCTCGGGGCCATCTCCTAGAGGCAGAGGAATCGTAGACAAGAGAGAAAACCACATGCCTTATTTTTTGTTTCCTTTACATTTCTCTTCTGCCTCCTGGAACAATCTTGTAAAATATTTGCATCCTTTTTTGGAGACTATCCAAGTGAGAGCAGTTACAGAAAGTGTCTTCTGTTCAACATCAGCAATATAATATACACTTAAGCTACAATCAGCTAAAAGCTAGACAGAGCAAACACTTCATTTCATTTCTCATCATAGAGATAATAGTTTAAAAATTGTTTTGTGTTCCTGAACTAGGGGTAAAAAACACTTGAGAGCTTTTTGTCAATTTCTTTTATGGCACACAGAATGCATTAAGCAATGTCTTGACACTTGCTGACTTCTTTTAACAACACACAAAGAGGAGATATAACAGTAATAATGGATTCTGTTACTTTATTATCTGGGAAACTAACTTAGGTTAGTTAGGTTTTTTGTTTTGTTTTGTTTTTTAGTTAGACACATCCACACACACACAACCAAACTCATTTTAACTCGATGTATGACACTGCCTACTTTAAAATATCTTGGGAGTAAAATACTTTCCATGAACGTACCCTTTATTCTCAACATTTGTAGTTCTGTTGAAGTAATGTTGAATTTCAAAATTATGCAATTGACATAGCTATCAAATTAATAATTTACTTTAAATGATACTCAGCATCACTTTATGCATTTTGGGTTCTACTATAACGAATGTTGGCCATTTAACCTATTTTTTAACGAAGTGCAATATTACAACTAAATTCTGGTACATATGCTAATAAGCTACCAAAGGGTCAAAGGTGTAGAAAATTTTAGATATAAAAGTGAAGTAGAATTCCTCAGTATGAAGAAGCTGAATGACTTGGGAATATATGACATAAGAAGTAATTGCTGACAAAATTGTGCCCGCAGCAAGGTTAGCATGATAATCATGATAGACTGTATAATTGCCACCATATTATCCCATTTCTAACCAAAGACTACTGCTCAGTCCAGTCCACTAGAGAAATTTATGTCACTGCAAATTCAGTATATATTTTATACAAAATAGAGAGATAAAAATCATTTACAGTAATGCATTTTAACATTAAATTTTCTAGACTATTGCATTTTGATAATTACCATTATTTCTGAGCATTTTTGAGCTATTAAGTCTTAAACTCTTATAGACAGTAGTATAGAAATCTATGATTTTTGTACGAAATGTTGGTAGGACAAAGAATTTTTCTAAAGTATGGTGAGGAAAGCTGAGTATTGCCTTTTAAATGCATGTATTATAGCATAAAGGTATAGAAGTCACGAAGAGGAAATCATAAGTTTTATTGCATTTCCTGGCCCTCTTACTTCACTTGGAGATGGCTGATACTTTCTGGACAATGAAATGTGAGGGGATGTCATCAGTAAGATGGTCAAGGTGGTTCACTCTCTGGGCGTTTTCCTCCATTCCCTCTTCCTCTCCTACACTGGAGACTTTGGGGCCAGATGTCGAGACCCGTTGTGTCAGAATAAAAGGAGCCTTGAATCCTGGAGTAAAAATTGCCCAGAAGAAATCAGACAGAGAATATTTGCACCGGTCTTGATGTGAGTGAACGAGTTTGTAACTATATATGTGTAAGTGCTGTGCTACCGAGATATTAGCACGGTTGGCCTGCCCAGACTACTACAGCATTTAAAGTTGTATGAAGAATACCTAGGCTATGGAATGAGGCTGGCATACAGCAAGCATTCAGTTAACACTGAATATTTATTAATATAAATATAAATATAAATATAAATATAAATATTTTAAAAATTAATATAAATAAAAATTAATGAATATTAATATTAATATTTATTAATATATTAATGTAAATATTATTAATATAAAATATAGACTTATTTTACAAATATAAGTTTATATTACAAATATTATTAATATTTATAATTAGGAATGGACCAAATCATTTCAATTTAAAGTCCCACTGTAGGAATGAGATAAAAGAGAGAGATTAAAACTGATAATAATAAAGGAAGAACTCAGGTAATGAGCATATCTTGAGTGGGGAAGAATTCCGAGAAACATTGTAAGGAGTGTTTCCAAAAATGAACCTGTGTCTCTTACAGCTTAAAATGAGAGGACTGGGATAATACACTAGATACCACTGACTGAGAGATTTAGGGAAACCTAAAGTAATGATGATTAAAAATTTAAAAAGAGATGCCCACGACAATTAACGTGTAAAGAGAAGTTTCTGAAGGAAAAAGACACAGAGTCAACTCACTGTTTCTATAAACTTCCTGTTTTTAAACAAAGCTTACAATATACGAAGCATGTTTCTTTCTCATGACAGAGTGCAGAAATAGTAAATAGAGCAACAGTTTTCTTCAACAGCAAACCTTTACACACATAATGACAGAGAACAAGCCATCAAATCTCTCTGCATCCTTCATTAAGCCCAACTGATCGATTTGAGTTTGTATGATAGTTTAATTGGAACTTGCCATATGTTAATACATGTTCAATGCCATCTAAAAATATACCAGAGTAAAAATGTACAAATTGTATGTGTTTCATTATCTTAAATAATTATTTTTATTTAAGGGCGATCTATTTTTCTCTTCTATGTTCAATTAAATTTGAGACATTAAAATATTTTTAATATTAAAGCAATTAAAAATACCTGTATATCGGCTTTGTTACTATAAGAACATAAAATGACAGTACAACAGCCTTCTAGTGACACCTACTGAACAGCCAAATTCTTCCTTTGGCAATAAATATAAAAGGAGAAAGTTTCCATTTGAAAAACAGGAAAAAAAGAATTTTCTTGAGTTTCCAGACAGAATTAAAAGATGAGATTTTAAAATCAATTAGATATTACTTAGTTAAATGTGGACAGAATAACTACTTTATTACTAGTTATTTCTAACCAGTTTATTTCTAACTAGTTATTTCTAACTAGTTTATTCTAGTTTAACGAGAATACTGATTGTGCCGATATATCACAAAATGTAAAATACTGTCAAAGCCTGCTGTCAATTTTGCTTCCTCATGTCCTCCAGCTCTACAAAAGTTTAATTTAAGTAAATATAGCTTTAAGAACCAAAAAAAAAAAAAAAAGATTTCTTCTGAAAGGAGGTTCTGACAAGTGAGCAATGAGTATATAACAGATTCAAGAAAGTTTGAGAAAGAAAGACACATAAGAAGTCTTATTTATGAGCGCAAGCCAAACTAGAAGACCTGTGATGGAAAAAATACAAAACAGTTAAAGCTTAAAAAAGTTTATAAAGAAATTAAAATAAATTATTTGAAAAGATTTTTAAAACTAAAAATGACTCAAAAAATACACATATTAGCTAAATTAACACATAATAAATATATGGCATTGGTCAATGATTAGTGGAAAAATGTTAAATGTTTTTCATGCTAATAAAATGTATAGATTAATGAGACCTTTTACTAATATTGTATTAAATAATTTCTCTAGTATATATTCTCATTTAACCAACCAAGTAACCCCAAGAGGTGAGTATATTTTAGTTTAGTTGGCAAGGAAACCATGGTGACGTGAGCTTAAGTGGCTAGCCTCATGTCACAAGGGCAGAACGAGGTCATGAAACTTGGACTTCAAAGATTAATCCCAGTATCATTTACACTATGAAGTTCCCATTTAGAGGGTAAAAAATTCATTCTTTAAAGATGAAGACATATAACATTTGGCATATGTCAAAAATACAGCTATTATAATTCATCACTTAAATTAGGGTGTCATGACCTTGGGATAATCATCTACATTCTTTAACTGAAAAACAAAGTTGGCAGATATTTTTAAATATTTCTTTTATGCTTTACTTACTTTTTCTTTATATAATATTATCTTAAATATTTAAACTACTTTAGATCATTCTATTGGTACATGTTAGTTTTAGGCTCCTGTTTATGATTTTTAAGTTATGGAACAATTATGTAAGAATCCAGATAAATTCTGTGAATATTTTATTGCTCTTATCAGTAAAAATATACGATTTTAAGAAGAGCTTTGTATCAATAATATAATCTAAATGGCACAGAATGATTCTCTTAATTTCCTTAAAGATAAGTAGAAAGATCATTGATCTTCATATAGTGTTCTTAACGAACACAAAAACATTTATGTAGTTGCTTGCTCTGATGCTCTGGGATGCCGCTACAGTTTCACACATATTGATAAAATGTGGGCATGTTAGTACCATTCTGTGATGAAGTAAAAAGCAAGATAATTAAGTTGAGAATTAAATCATAACTCAAGAGGCATCACTTCCACTGTACCATAAGAAAGAAAGAACCAATGATGTAGATACAAGTATATTTGTAAATTCAGAGGTGGGTAGGAAATTGTCAACTCGGCAGGTCCCATCACAAGCAGCACTAAACTTTGGCTAGCTTCTAAGAGGTGACACTGAGCCCTTGGATAATTCTGTTTTAATAAGCATGTTTCTATATGCGTGAGGGTTTGAAATAAGCTGTCTCTGTTTGACCAAGTAAGTTTATTGTTGATGTAATTCCTGATAAAAGAGTCATTTTGTTGAAGTTTGGGATGCTGGTGAGAGGAAATGAGGCTGGAACTTGTGTGGCTGAGGTCAGTTACATGGACCCCAGGTCCCAGCAGGAATGAACGGATCATGATTTTTCATCTTGTGTTGGCCAGTCTGTTAGTCTCTTCTCTAAGGCTGTAGACTGATTTTGGCACTGTTTTGTATGGATTTTGAGTTTTGTCACAACGTAGAGGATCAAATATTCTACCATTGCATGTTATATTAATTAAAACGAAATCTGCCATTTTCTTTCATCAGTAAGCAAGTTTCCAGACGAGGTCTCTGAACCAAAGTTACTTGTGAAGATTACCCTGCTTGTGGGCCTGGATTCCCTTGTATGTTTTCAGAAACAGATTAGATGCAAAATGAATGTTTATGATGTTGTTGATGGTGATGATGGTGATGATATGTGAAGACCATTGGCAGCCATAAAGAAGCATTGCATATACACCGAAACCCAAAGAAAATTGTATGAAAATGAGAAAGGTAAAATCATGAGGAATCTCTTCCAAATTACCAAAGTTTAAACATTCTTCTACAATGTCTCATTATATGTTGCTTCTGTCTGACATGCTTTATGTTATTCACATTAAGTTCACCAAACAAACCAAAATCTTGTGATTTTTAATGGATTTTAAACTTCTAATTTAAATAGTATAAATAACGTGAAGGTATCTGATTCTCTCACTTGTTCATGGAATATCTTAAATGACCAATTCTAGGTGTTTTATGAGACTTCTGTCTGTCTCCATGTACCCAAAGAGATAAAAAAAATTCTTCCGTAAAACATATTTAACTTTGGGTGCCTGGGTGGCTCAGTCGGTTAAGTGGCTGCCTTCCGTTCAGGTCATGATCCCAGCTTCCCAGGATCAAGTCCTGCCTCGTGCGCCCAGCTTCGTGGAGAGCCTTCCTCTCCCTCTCCCTGACGCTCTGCCCACTTATGTTCTCTACCTCTCTGTCAAATAAATAAGTAAAATTTTTACAAAAAATTTTACAAAAAATAAATAGTTTTAACTTATTTAATGCATGAATAAGTAAATGAAAGACAGAATAAATTAATAAATGTATACCTCTCACTGAGTTTTAAAACTAAGAGAAATACATGGTTATGTTATCAAAAAGAAATGATGTAGGGTTGGGATTCCCAAGGGGCATAAGTACATTTCCTATCCATAGCTAAGGTAACTGGTAGTGTTGCTAGGAGTTCAAACTAGGAATACTAGGATACTAGTGCTATTTCCAAAATACTACATATATTTCTCCCTAAAACATATAAAGGATAGTAATCTAGGTCTACTTTATGCCTTCAGGTAGTTGAGGTATTTTTGTACACTATATGAGAAGATAAAAAAGAGACAAAAATCTAAATACCTAAGGCAAAATCGAGCAGCTGATAAAGGTAAAATTTGAAATGCAGGTAAACTATTAATGTATCAGGTATGAATTTCTCTGTCAAATCCATCCAATCTAGGCCACTCCCTCTCACTAGGATCCAAGAGCCTCTATCTATGCTCCATTCCCATGTCATGGTAAACAAGAAAACTCTATGGGAATTGCCTGCTAGGACAAGACAGGGATAAAGCACAGACCTTCTATAATCTCACAGCTCCAAACTATGTGGAGATTCCATTTTCCCTACCCTTTGGAGTTAACACGAGGAGAAAACCCAAGTACAAAGACCCTTTTCAGAGAACCACTGGTCTTCCCACTTTTCTGTGGGATTTTTTTCTGTGTGTTGGGCGTGGGGCATACAGGAGAGGGAGGATGGCTATGCCTTAACAGGTTCCTTCTAGATCTGTTTTACAAATGAGCTAATTCTTATTAAAGTTTAAAACCCAGTGGTTTTATGTTTCTTCTCTAGTTGACTCGACAGTTTCCCATAGAGAAGTTGGTTGTAACAGAGTTAAAGATTCACAGGGGTTGAGGGAACAACAGCAAATACTTCATAATGTCCTCTCACCACAGCAAGGTAAAAGTAACAAAATACTATCTCTGGAACCCACAGAATTTGGCGACCTCAGGTCCAAATTCTCACCTTTTTATTAGTTGTGATTTCTAGAATATCTTGTTGGTGATCTTTAAAAGTATTCACATTTAGCCCTCTCCCCATCGGATATCAACATGCGTTGTTGTTTTTTTTTTTTTTTTCCACTATAATGGTTGTCTCTGAAATGTCATGAGGTTTCTCTCTGGAGCTCTGTTCTAACATACTACAGAATCACATGATGAATTGGAGAAGATACTCTCTACTTCAACTGATGTTACTTTCTCTTCTGAAGACCCATGCTCCATTTTTAAAAAGAAATATTTTACTTATTTATTTGACAGAGGTAGCAAAACAGGGAGTACAAGCAGGGGGAGTGGGAGAGGTAGAAGCAGGCTTCCCCCTGAGCAGGGAGACTGATGCAGGACTTGAATACGGGATCCTTGGATCATGACTTGAGCCGAAGGCAGACACTTAATGACTGAGCCACCCAGGCACCCCTCATGCTCCATTTTTAAAGCTTTATATGATGTTGTTCTTCTGTATTTTTCATTCTTTATTATAACCTTCGATACACAAGAATCTTCTGTGAGTCTAGGAAAACTGGACTCAAATTGAGAGGAACATACCAAGGTCCGCTCAAAATGCCTTTTGGGCTTGGGCCACATTTGCCTTCTTTGACTTTTTCCTTTTGGAGGTGAGTTTCATCATATCAGATACTAGATATGTGTACCTGCTGGCTGTTAAAAGATAAACTGAAGCATGTTAAAATTTTTAAGAGATTATTTGAGCAAAAACGTATTCAAATCAGGCAATGGCAAGCCTGATGTGGTGAGGAGAGCTCCCCTGGAGTGAGCTGGGGAGAAGACCAACCTAGAGAAGGTACGGAAGCAAGAACGGAAATCATTTGATTGGCTTCAGCTTAAAGCCCAGCTGGTTCTTCGGGATTGGTTGCCCTGAGCATTTTGATTTCATAACCCGGAGGCATTTACAGACTTTGACTGGGGTTTGCTTATGTGTGTTAGAGCCATGGGGTTAGAGCACGTCAGCCAATGAACTCCTTGTTTAGTTACTTTAACATAGCTGTAGCATCTAAATTCTGTGGCGGCAAAATAGCCCTTCTACACCCATACTTGTCCGACACCAAAGAAGAAAAGTTTATACTTGCCCATGCAGATTAATACATCTTATAGAATCTCAACCAATCTTTAAGCTACAAAATCAGATGTAGCTGAAGAGCTGAACCCCAACTGAATGACCCCGACCCACAACTGTGTTTTCTCTTCTAGAACCCAGAGTACACACGTCAGGCAAGCAATAGTTCTCTTAACATCAGAAGGATGTGGCCCAGATGCTAAGGTGTGGGGATCAGGTGGAAGTGGAAAGAGGAATGAAAGTTACTCGGCAAGATTATAGTGGATTTTTTCCATCACAAAGAGAAATAGTTGGGTGGTTTTTACAAATAGAACCAACTTATGTTTCACAACATACTTGTAGTTTTAATAGTACTCTACATATCAGTTAAATCAAAATTGCTTACCCCTCTAAGGCAAGGACAATTTTCTTCCCCTGGATCTATGGCTGTTTGGTTTCTGAATAGAAGACATTCCCACTTGCTGGCAGCAAGACTTAGTAGACATTTGCAATACCCTGTGCTTGATAAAGCTACCATGGGCAAGAATCTTTTGTTTACTCTCGTATTTTGCAAGGATTGCACACCATTGTTCATTAAGCTTTAAGATCTAAATAATCTTGAAATCCCTTTTGAAAGAATAAACAATTCAGAATTTTTTTTTTTTTGATTGTACATTTTACCGAATGGACATGTGAGCTTTTCAGATAACCAAAGAAAGGCAGAAGGTAGAAACAATGCCGGCTTTTGGATTTCAAATCCTGCCTTTCTAGCCTTTAGAATATCCAGCATAAGGAAACGATGTGTTTCTCATGGACTGAAGCCAGCGGGGAGCATGTTTTCCTTTCGTCGTCCAGGGTCAGGTGGCTCCTGGTTTTCACAGGCTGAATTCAGATGAGGTGGTTGGTGTGCATTCAGCTTTGTTTCTAAGTGCTGAGTGATTTCATGCACTTATCCTTTCTTTTCTGCCTGTCTGGTTTCCATGGAAATGCAGGCCTTTAGAAAAAGCAGAGCCTTGCCCCTCGTGCACAGGCAACGTGTGTTATTTTTGGAGTCAACTGAGTAGTGAACACATCCCAAAATGTCAGCGTGAACAGGTCCTGGCAAGGGCGAGTGGGGAGGCTGAGTGAAGGTACAATAACCAATTGTCTCACTGGAGAAAGATCTTTGCATCCAGAGGGCTTACAAGTGATCCCTTATTCTACAGGGAAGACAAAATTTATCTTGGTAACCATTAATCTAAGTGGAGGGAGGATGTAAGATAGAGAAAAAAATCCAAACAGGCTTTTGGTGGCTTTATTAAATATTTGTTTATTATGTGCTCAGGAAAGATAGAGATGTACCTTTTACTCAAGTCAGGGTTTAAATAAAATTATTATAAACTTCCATCAACTTCTCCACCAGAATATGTAATTTCACAAAGAATTTTTCCTAATTAAGTTAAAAATGTACCTCTTCTCCTACACGCAACCCTTTCAAAATAAAATGAAGTGCCATACTAATTTAACAAAAAAGTAAAGAAAATAGGTACTTAGAAAAAATATTGCATTATGTAATGAGAAAATAATTTTGCATTTCTTTGAATTATGTGCTGATTCTCTCTTTCCTTTTTTTTTTTTTTTTTTTTTTTTTGAAGATTTTCTTTATCTATTTGACAGAGAGAGAGAGAGCACAAGCAGGGGGAGCAGCAGGCAGAGGAGAAGCAGGCTCCCCTCAGAGTAGGAAGCCCTATGTGGGGATTGATCCCAGGTCCCTGGACTCATGACAAGCACCCCTCTATGGTGATTCTCGATGAACTTTTTTTACTCACTATTTCTCAGTTTTCATCCTCAACAGGTTACAGTTCTAGAGTACAACTGATTTTACTCCTATCACTGACAGAACTTATTAAATCTCACATAAAGTCATGAGCTTTAAGGGAATGCTTGTATATAAAATGTTAATCATAAAAAGACTTGCTAATTGCACACTTAACCTCTCTTTGTGCAAGTCAAAATTCAAAGAATTGAGCAATTTTTTAAAAGTTCTTTCTCCTTTCAATTTGACCCCTATCAGATTTGTTTAACATAAACATAGGAAACAATAAATAACATACAAAGCACTGTAGGATAAATAAATCAGTGTATATGATGGGAAATTTCTACTCTACTGCAGCCTTGCCTTGTAAGAGGTTATGTCCATAGACAGAGTGGAAAGCAAAAAGGTGCAGAGAAGAAAAACACCTAAAACTCCCAAACACAAAAGACAAAAATGGATATTTGTACATATTACTTTAAAAACTTAATTTTGTATTTTGAGGAAATGGGAAGGCAGGAATAGAAAATTAAATAAGGAAGAAATAAAACAGCTTAGGTCTTAAGAGAAAGGAAAAAAGAAAACTTTGGTTATGAACCAGAGGTCAGAGTTAAGTTTAACCATCTGACAGAATGAGAAAATAAAATCGAGACAACAAACCAATTTTAATATTTTGTTGTTTTAGTAAGGGATAATGACATTCACTGGAGAATGAAATGTAAGCCACAGTCAGACTCACATACGATGAGTACAAGTTGAGAGTTCAGTAAATATACCTGTTTTTTTTCCAGTTTGGTTGAGATATCCTTGACATACAACATTGTTTAAGTTCCAATGAGCATATCCTAATGAAAGCTATAGAGAGATAACAATAAATTTCGACTAAGGATGGGTTTTTGAGATTAGTTTTAAATACTTTCATCACTAATGAGAAAAGTACATGCTTTAGAGTTCTTGCATCAAACATATACTTGTTTCTTTAAGATATAATGCTTCATCTCAAGTATCTAGGAAAAGAAACAATTGCTATTATCCAGAAATCAGCACAGCCCATCACTCATCTTGGTTCTTACAATTCACTATCATAGAGGTCATGTGGGATTGAAGATACGTGACACATTATAATCGCCACTGGTGATTCAAATTCCACCTTAGAATCAAACATACATACACAAAAATTATACAAGCATATTTTTGATGATTTTTATGTCTTGATATCATTGTCTTTTTAGTCCTCTGGTCAGATTTAATCATATGTAAGTAACAGAACATTCCATTGAAGAAGTATTGCTGTATTCAACACTCAGGTAGGAGTACTACTCCTGTGACCTGCTCCCTGTTTCCACTCCTACCTTGTGAAAAATGTCTGTTCGTACCCCCATTACATTTTCCTCTACTTCACTATTCACAATTTGTTTATCCCTTGAGGACGGACAACGAAGAGAGAAATTGGTCTCTTAGAAATCTCGTCATTTCTTTAGATGTAAATCTTTCTGAATGGTATCATCATCAAGCTTAAATTTTGCCAGTCTTTACTACTGAATAGAGAGAAAGTTTGAAAATATGCTGCCACAAATGACATAAGGTATATCTTCAGTATTCATCTTATCTCACAGGACATAGATGGTATTTGGTCTTAGACTTAGTAAACTTACGTTAGTTTCTAATGATCATCTCTTCCCTGTGTAAGTGCTCCAATATCTCAAAAGAAAAATGGGTTATTTAATCTGCTTAGAAATTTTGCCTGAGAATACCATTTTTGCAGCTTGTTAACATCACTTTCAATCCATACAAATCAAATATGACTGATACCAGCTTAGTGATCACAGCCCTGAACTCTAGAAAAGGGCACTGTACTCTATGGTGTTTTCTAAGAAGCAAGTCTGAAATCCAAGTCTGGAAAGTAAACGCAGAGATGTTATGTCAATCAACGGACTTCCTAATCACCAACAATATCCTGGAGTTAGCCCAAAGAACATAATACAGTCTGTTTCATGAATTCTTAAAGGGACCTGCCTGGTGGGCAACTAGAGATTCCAGAGACTCTAATATCTTGACATTGTCGGGAAGACAAGCCAAGGACACATCACAGGATCTGCATTTACATAAATGAGATCGCCAGCACATCTCAATACTTGAAATCTCCAAACATTATGTGACTACTTTGTGCACTGATAGTACTTTTGAAATTTTTGAGAGATGGAGCACGGAGGATTTTTAGGGCAGCGCAACTATGCTGTATGATATCATAAAGGTAGATTCATGCCATCATACATTTGTCAAAACCCACAGAATGAATGCACGAAACCAAGAATGAAGCCTAATGAAAACTATAGATGGGGTGATAATGATGTGTAAGCTGTAAGCTCACTGAGTGTAACAAATGTCTCAGTCTGGTGGTGTTGTTGATAATGGTGGAGAATATGCATGTGTGGGAACAGGGGTATAGGGGTGAGAAATATCGATACTTTCGGCTCAATTTTGCTGTGAACCAAAAACTGCTCTAAAAAATAAAGTTTATTTTTATTTTATTTTGTTAAAAGATTTTATTTATTTATTTTCGAGAGAAAGTATGTGCATACAAGTGAAGGGAGGGGCAGAGGGAGGGGGGAGAGAGAGAATTTCAAGCAGACTCCCTACTGAGCGTGGAGCCTGAAAGGGGGCTGGATTCATCACCCTGAGATCGTGACATGAGCCAAAACCAAGAGTTGGATGCTTTAACTGACTGAGCCACCCAGGCGCCCCATAAAGTTTATTTTTTAAAAATGTGTTATGTCACTTATAAAGTGCATGTCTTTCTTCTGCCTTGTGTCACCCTGGGTACAGGCACAAAGTTTTATTCACTTCTTTGACCACACCTACAATGTCTGCATAGGGCATCACTTAAAGAAAGTTCTTAGTAATTACTGTTTGAATGATAACCCCTTCATGCCAGTTTTGTGACTTAAAGTTGAATTATTGTTTACAAAACTCATAGTCAAAACACTGTTATGCTTAGTCATACTGTGGCTACACAAGATACTGTATTAAGCTGATTGATTCTTTGTCCTCCCCTTGTTTCTTTAGGAATTCCAACATTATCCTACACTAATTCATCAGTAGAGATTATGTTTATTTACTCAGAACGGCAGCCCACAGATAGCCAGCTCGAGAAAGATAGATTAAATATATTGTATTCATCAGAGACTCTGGAACCTGAGTTTCTGTTCACAATCAGTGTTTGACCTCTATCCTCAAGGTCAACTCCTCTTTCAAAATGGCTGAAATTCCTGCCAACAAGTTCATTTTTCATGCCAAAAGAAGAAATTTCAAAAGTCTCTTCCTAAAGAAATGAATTCATTTAAGAACATTTCCAGAAACCTCATAAAATTCATCCACTTAGATTTCATTTTGGAGGATTTACTGGTGTGTCCATACCGAGCTGCAAGATGGATGAAAGATGAAGTCTTTAATTCTGGATGGCAATATGACTCCCCAAATCAGAGTTCTGTTACTGCGGAGGAAAATGAGACTTCGTGTTGGGTTAGTCCTAGTAGTCTGTGCCTCACCAACCCTCAAATGTGTCAGAAAACCTCTCCTTAACCTGCCTCCCCTGCTTTAACAAACCACTCCCCAAACATCCATTCTTGCTTCTCCTGTTCTGGATTCCTCCTTGAAATCTGATATTCTGGAAACCACTTCCTGGCATCCTCAAGTCCTTCACTGTGCTTTCAGAGTGGGGACTTCAATACAATGCAAACACTAAGAGGGCTGTACCAGATATTCCCAAAAGCCACTCATTCTCAAGTTTCCACAATGGATCTTAATGCTCAGCTGTATTGGCATGAGTGATCTCAGCCCTAACTTAATGCAGCTGTTTGTAATCTAGACCTGAGGCCAGACTTTTCATGCCCAAGATCTTGGAAATTTCTGCTGAAACTCTTGGACCATGACTCCTTTCTCTTCAGTCTCCACTAGAACTCAAGTAACAGAATGATGCAGTGAGGTCAGGACCCTTTTCCGCTCTCCTCTTCAAGACTCCTTTGACCAAAAGAGAGCACATCTCAAGCGTGTCAAGTCTGGGAGATGGGCATGGGTCTGACTCCTTTTGGATTCTGGTAAAATATCCCCCTGGAAACACTTACTGGTTATTTTCTCTGGAGTGTGAGTGAGTAGGTGATTCCTTCTATACCGTGTTTTTGTTATTGATGTTGTTTTAAAAAATTTCTCTTCAGGTCATAATCAGAAACTCTGTAAGTAAATATATTCTATTACCCTTAAAAGTTCAAAATCAAATCTTAAGAGAATTGTCACATGATTGGATTAGATTTTAGAAGACGATATAAACAAAAAGTGAATGCATTCTATTTACAAACACAGGCAATTAGAGAAATAAAAATAATGTAAGAATTTGAAAATATGTTCATTTTTAAATGTTTTAATGTTTCAAATGATCAAATTTAATCTCATAAGGTACTTCTTAGACATATTAATGGGTCATGGATACATGTAAGCCAGGATAGAATAACTTATTATTATTTGAAAAATAATTAATTTTTAATGGCTTGTTTCCTCATAGCATACTTTTTCAACACTAAACTCATATCAACAAAAGAATTTTGAAGAGGAATACAGGGAGCAAGACAAATTGATCTGAAACAAGATAACACATATACCTGGGGAGAGGCTCTCTGGAGCCAGACTGTCTGAGTTCTAACGGCAACTCAAATACTCGTGTGCTCTGTGATTCTGGAAAAGGTAAGTAATCTCACTG
The DNA here is from genome assembly GCF_010015895.1 of Lontra canadensis. Classification (NCBI taxonomy): domain Eukaryota; kingdom Metazoa; phylum Chordata; class Mammalia; order Carnivora; family Mustelidae; genus Lontra; species Lontra canadensis. Next base: position 14,201,162 of record NW_022631016.1, on the reverse strand, counting down.
TGCCTCACTTCCTAGGAAGCCGAAATAATAACATCATGTAACTTTTGATTATTTTACATAAATATTTTAAAACAGCATTTTTAATAAAAATAGAACACAAAAAGCATAAAAACATGTATATATTATGCTATATAAATGTTAGCTATATTATGATTCAGTTGCAAATGATTTCAGAACACAATAAAAAATAGTATAAATTAACCGTTATTAGCAGAAGGCTTGAGCCAACTTTCTGATCACATAGAAGGTATCAAATATATCCCAGTTAGAATCTGCTTCCCCTATAAGATAAAATATTAATAGGCATCAACTCCCTCAAATAAGAGCCTGGGGAAATATAAAGAAACTAACAATATCAAGTATCTTCTCTGTGCCATCAGGGCCATCACATGGCATGACTCCATGGCGTATCACCACAACGTATTCCTATATGAACTGCGTGCCAGGGGCTGCCATTAATATAGACTGCAGGGTAATGGGTACCTCCTGGAGTTGTGCAAAAAAAAGTCATGGGTATTATGCCAGCAACAATTTTTTTTTTCTTGCAAGATTTTATTTAAATTCAAGTTACTTAACATAGTGTAGTATTAGTTTCAGGAGTAGAATTTAGTGAGTCATCACTTACATCCAACACCCAGTGCTCATCACAAGTGCCCTCCTGAATACCCATCACCCATCTAGCCCTCAAGAAACCCACCCACTTCCCCTCAAGAAATGCTCAGTCTGTTCTCTATAGTTAAGAGTCTCTTGTGGTTGGTCTCCCTTACTGTTTTTATCTTATTTTCCCTTCCCTTTCCTATGTTCATCTGTTTTGTTTCTTAAATTCCACACATGAGTGCAGGCATATGGTATTTGTCATTCTTGGACTGATTTGTTTTGCTTAGCATAATACAGTCTAGTTTCAATCACATCGGTGCAAATGGTAAGATTTCGTTCTTTTTGATGGCAGAGTAATATTTCATTGTATAACTATAGATATAAACATAGGTATACATATATCACATTTTCCTTTTTTATAAGATGTTATTTATGCATTTGTTTAAGAGAGAGAGACAGAGGGAAAGAAAGAGAGAGAGCACAAGCCAGGGGAGAGACAGAGGGAGAGGGAGACTCTGTTGAGTAGGGAGCCCAATATGGGGTTTGATCCCAGGACTCTGGGATCATGACCTGAGCTGGAGGCAGCAGCTTAACTGACTGAACCACCCAGGCACCCCTATCCCACCTTGTTTATCCATTCATCAGTCATTGGACATCTGGACTCTTTCCATAAATTGGCTATTGTGGACATTAGTGCTATAAACACTGGAGTGCAATCAGCAACATGTATTACACCGAAAATTTTCTAGCAAGAAAACATCCTCACTGAGGCTAAGTTGAATTGCTCAGTTTAGTATCATTATTGAGCAGGAACTACTCTTCCATATCAGCTTTAATAAGTCTCTGCTCAACCAACAGTGCCCTAATGGTGTGCCAGAATTTAATAGCATCGTAAACACAAGAGCTTATAACTGGTATTTTATATTCAGAGTTCGTAACTGGGCCAAATTAGGTCCTGTGAACCTCTGGGTGTGTCCCAGAAACCAAAATAGGCCAACTATCCTTGTTGATAAGGAAAAGCTGTTTCAGGAGCAACTGAGACCTCCTCAAAGAGAAAAAGAGTAATTAATTGTGAGTAATCCCCAGGACCTAAGCTACTCATCTCCAGTCCTGGGCATTGGAGCAGTGTAGGATCTCGGGTGAGGCAATCTTCCTTACATTTGAATGAGGTGAGGAAATGGAGGGGCAGCCTATGGCTTCTGCTTCTTTTCTCCTCCTATTATCTTCTGTCTAGACCTTTTGTGAGTACCCCTTTATTCTTTCAAAGTCTGAACCTTTTCTTTTCTGATGTTCCCAATTATCACTGTGTTTAATGAGCAAATCACATGACTACTGAGTCAGAAGACCTTAATAAACCAAACTGTGTGCTAAATTCTCAGTGGAGAGAGGAGAACAGAATCGTTTTATCTTAATGTTAGTTTGTGTCAAATTGTGCAAAGAGTGGTTAAGAAATAAGTGGCCAAATAGATACAAATGTCTGAATTTTCAGTCTTTTGTGTAAGTCATGGCAGGCTACCTCATAATAAAAAAGTACTCCCCAAATCTTAGTGGCTTGACCTAACAAAGGTTTATTTTTGGCTGATTTGAAGTTCTCTTTAGTTCAGATGATACATAATGACCTCAGATTTCCCTACCTTAGCACAGTGATACAAGCAAATAGAGACCCCAACGTGTTGGAGGTCCAACATCCAGAAGAAGTCTCATCGTTGATTGATACCGAGGAGAAAACAAGGGCTGGACCATCCTCATACAGGACTTAAATGTTTCACACCAGAAATGTAAGGAGCCACGTACTTGTAATCCACTGGTCATTGCGAGTGATATGGTCTTGCCTAATCATTAGGTAACTGGGAATAGTCACTTCACTTGCTGCTTTCCCAGAGCAAGAAACAAGATGTGAGTATCACAAGTACCTACCTTCACCCTTTCGTGATCAGAGATTGATTCAACATTTTATATGTTACACACTTCGTCAGGCTGAACTTGAATTGCTCAAATTAGAAAAATGCTGCTTTCAGAACAATGTTTATTCTACAGTGAAAGATTATTGTAATTCTACTAAGGAAGAGCTAAAGCTTAAACACAGTTCTGTCAACTCATCTGTGTTTTGTCTGTTTGTTTGGTTAAATTCAAGAACAATATATCCTTTTATCTATTGATAAGTTATGCTGGAACATTTTTCAGCGTGTTCCTATTACTCCTCAATTCACTATTTTTTAAGTATGCTTTTATCTATTTTTCAGAAAAAATATTTGCATCATAATGAGCCCCAATCCACATATATGTATATGTATGCATATTACAACCAAATCTTGATTTGGTAATTTCTTTCTAATGTGTTTTATTGGCTCTCAAAAAGCTGTAAGTAACTATACCAATTCTTACCCAGTCAAGCATCATCCCCTACAGTCATGTTGACTATAATTAACTGTGTGTTATGTTGTGTTTTTAAAATACATATTGTCGGGTTTAGATGCATACTTGGCTGAATTAAAAGCAGAAGGTTCTATACACATTTTGAACAATGTGATAAAACCATCACTATGTATTTCCCACTGTTCTTATGCTTCCTCTTGGAAGAGCCAGGATGCTATAAAGACCAAACTAAAACTGAAGCTGAACCTCTGACAAAGTGCCCCTTCACTGGAGGAGAAAGGTATGAAGCTTCAACCAAAAACTGAGCAGGAATGGAAGGGAAGAGCCATCCCCATGGAAAGCAGGTCCTGGGTAGCCAGAAGTTGGTGGTGAACAAAACCTTACTCTGTAGCAGCATCGGGCATCTTAGAAGAGCCAAGTCTGTGCTCCAAGCCGCCGCCATCTGTTCCATGCCCTATCTCAGGCACGAAGTGAGAAGAGAACGTTTTACTAACAATGGGTTGCATAGGATATCTGGCTTTTCATATGAAAGAAAAATGAAAAAAGGCAAAACTATGGAGACAGCAAAAAAGATCACTAGTTGCTAGGAGTTAGGATGAAGAAAAGAATGAAGAGGTAGAGGACAGAGACTTTTTAGGGTAGTGAAATACTCTGTGTGATGCCATAATGATGGATGTGTGTTGTTTTAATCTCTGTCCAAACCCACAGAATGGACAACACCAAGGGCGAACCTAATGTAAATTACGAACTTTGGGTGATAATGTGTCAAGGTAGATCCGTCCATTATAACAAATGTCCCCACTCTGCTGGGAGATGTTGATAGTGGGGAGGAGGGGTTTGTGTCCATTGGGGGCAGAGTTAATGTGTATATGGGGTATCTCTATACCTTCCTCTATGTTTTCCTATGAACCTAAAACTGCTCTAAAAAATAAAGTCTTTCAAAATTAGGGAAGTTCAACAAATATACAGAAGGCCTAATCTAGGAAAAAAATATGATTAAACTCTTTCCTAACTATAAGTGCTATAGACAATCATGAAATTTAACCACATACTTTAATCCCTCCATAGCCTATAGCACATAAAAGTGACATATCTCTAGCTCCAGATGTGATTTTTCTTTAACTTATATGTCCATTCTAAGAATGTGTTTTTGTTAAACTCATGAATATAAATGATTTTATTTTGCAGAGGCACAAGATAAAATATACACCATAAGATCTATTTGTGTGAAGACAGTACTTAAAAGTGTAAAGACAGCATTTAAAAAAAAAAAGTGTTTTCTTCTTTTTCTAGGCAGATGTTAATATCAATTTACATAGAAATTAATACTGAAGTAAGGAAATTTTCAGGGAAATTATATAAAACTTTCAAATGCCAAAAACTAACTATCATGACCTATTTATTGAGCGATAGTTAAGAAAGTATTATTTTTAAGAGTAAATATCTTCCACGATGCTGGAAAATATACTAGGTAAAGCTTTAGGAGTCAGTCCAGGAATGGAATGTTTTAAAATTGACCAAGTGGCCACAAGATGGCAGCATTGCATAACAAAACAATGCAAATTTAAAAAAAAGAAAGAAAACTTTGTTGTATAAGTAATGCTAATGTAAATCACATGCCTTAATTTTATTTGACCCAAAAATAAATAAATAAATAAATAACAAAAGAGATGAATTCTCTAGAATATACTTGATGGGAACAGATCAGTAGGGCATAGGCCTTTGCACACTGTGCATTTTTAAGTATAAATACCATATTACTTAAAAATTCAGGAACATGGCCCCAGACAAAGGAAATTTTGCAGAGGCCTGAAGAGTTCCCCTTCCTTAAATAAATGAGACATGAAAAGTGAAAGCAACGTAGACAGATTACACATGGTCAGTCACAGCCTTCATGTTCACCCACAAATACAAACATAATAGCCATGAGGTCTGAGCATTTCTGCGTTGCCATGCTCAAGGGATATCATTACTATTCACTGAAGCACTCAGACACTTTAAAATGTACATATGGATTTACTTGAATCCATGGAAAATATATTACCTAACAAAGTGTTAGAATAATGTCAGTGCCATTGTGAGCTCTGAATGGTTTTATAAATACGAAGTATATTATTAATCTGTGCTCTGGGATCACGTGGTCCAACACACACACACACACACACACACACACACATTTGTGACCTTAGGTAACAAATTTAAAACTTTAAATAAGTATATTATTAATTTTATAAATAAAATATATTAAATATTTTTAATCCCAAATTTTAGCAGAAAAATAATTTCCTATGTAGATATTCTAATATCTGTGAAAGTAGAAATAGCTTACTGTTTGAAGAAATACTTTAAAATTTTAGATGTCAGATTCTCATTTGATTAAATGTGAAATTGTGCATGTGTCTTCCTCTGTATACTTCAGCAAGGCAAACCCAAAGATCACCCCATTTCAGCACCCAAATTCATTTATTCTTATAGCTGAGGATTAATCTGGAATGCTTTGATTTCAACCGTTATGGTCCAAAGTCTCCTTAAATGCACCAGCCAATTTTCCTAATTTTGCAATTAGGATCCTGACTAGAACGAATAATTTGGGGTATATGATTAACATTTTGTGTGCATTGAAATTATTCAGTGGTTACAAAATAGAACTAGTCACAATGTCTGAATCTGATTTAAATATGCATTGACCTTAGGTCACAAATTTAAGACTTTAAATAAAATATGCATAATATTGTATTATAATAGGTCATCGATTTTTTTTTCCTTTTTAAGAAACGCCTTAAAGTAAATGCACATAATATTGTCTTAGAGTTCACAATGTGGTCTTCTAATAAATTGCCTAGTTTGGTTTCTCTTAGTCCCACATTTTATATACAAGAAATTTGTGATGGTCAAGCTAATGATTTCATCTTATGTTATGTTGTGTTATGCTGTGGTATGTTATGTTATGTTGCCATATTCCAATATATTTTAGTTTATATCTAATATGTATCTTCATTATCATATTATCATAGCATACCACATCTTTCTGCCCATTATCCTGCTTTGCTGGGCATTTCACTCTTTCCACTGACCAGTCTGGAAACTAACACCAACTTCGCCATTTTTTAAAATTACGATACTTGGGAGGGATCTTTCTAATAAGATTTCAGTGCTATACTTTGTTCATTAGTCAAATATTTAACTACGATCTATGCTCCATGCTCTCCTGTTAGTGTTGGTAGCGCACTAGCAAGATTTGTCCCTGCCTAATCTTCTGATTTGCAGAAATCGAGACCCTCCCCCAGGTACATCACTGAATACCTTTTGTGATAAGACAGGGTGCTGTGGGGTCACGTGGTTCAACACACACACACACACACACACACACACACACACACACGGCTGAGGGTTGGGGAATACTTCTTGTACCAAAAATACAACTCATCTGAAACCTCACGATCATGGTGGATGTGAGCCTGTTAAAGTGGGGAGATGGGGAGGAGGAGAAGAAAGAAGGAAGGGAGACTGTTCCACGAATAGGAACAGGAAACAGCACAGCTGCCTGTGGAGTGAATTTGCAGAGCTCCGGGGCTATTGCACAAAAGCAGAGAGGCAAGCGCCAAGCTCGGAAAGATAAGGAATGAACCTGATGAGAGCAGTGCCATGAACGGCCTCAAAAGCCATGTTAAGAATGATTTGTTTGCTCCTGAGGTTACCAGCCGGGATCACTGACCGGTTATGGCTGAGAAGTAAGGTGGGTGTCGGCCGGAGCGCAGCCGTTCTTCTAAGTGTCTCCCTGCCTCTAAGTGTCTGCCTGCCTCTTCCAAGCGCCTCTCCGTTCTTCCCTAGAGGGATGTCCCTAGTCCACAGCTGAGCAAGGCAATTCCTGGCTCCGAAGGTGGCCCACTGTCTTTCAGGAAAATGGCACAACCCTCTCATCCTGTTGCTTAACTTTTCCAAAATGTATCATCTTTCAGCTCTCGTCCCGCGGCTCCCCAGGCAGGATGCTGCCTGTTTTCCCGCTGCTTTATCAGTCCTTTCCAGCGTGCTCCCCCTCCCTCAGCCACCCCTGCCTTGGGGCGTAAATTGGCTCGCTCGGCCTGAAATTCTCCCCACGTCTTTGGCTTTCGACTCTAGGACAATTCCCTCTGCCAAACGCTAATCACTCTGGGCACTTCCTGCTCTACTACTTTGCAAATAAATACCCCACATAGCACTAACCAGCATGATAATCGTTGCTCCTCCTATCTGCTGCTACCCTCCCTAAAGCTCTGTGCTCCTGGAACAGATGGGTGTGTTTGTATTTAGTTACCGTCTTAGCATGATAGACTGATGGGGGAATTGGAGGATTAAAGGCCTGAACAGAAGTTCAGTGTGGCCTCCCCTGCTCGAAGTCTGTGCTCTCTGAACTGGCATTCGGGCGTTGGGTACCACTTCAACGTCCTCTGCCAGCCAAGGATTTAATCTAGACACTTTGGGGGTCCGCGTGTATTTCTGTAATCATTGCACTATTTTGTTGTATCTTGTTGTTTTCATTTTGGAAAAATAGAAAAGGAAAAAGGAGATAAGATGATTGGGTGGAGAAATTTTATGCTTCTCTTTGCAATTCAATGCCTCTCAGATAAGCCTCCACTCCAATGGCCTGTGGCCCTCACGGAGAGCTCAGCTACTGAAGAGGAAAAGAACAATCTTTGCAAAATGCTGATAAAGGCAAAATAAAACTTGCTGGTAAGCTCTGGAGGCTGTCCTTTAACTCCTTGTTACCAGCGGAGGGAGCCTTCTTAGAGATGGCGAAGACGGGGTGGATGGCAACTTTTGCACAAGCCCTTGAGTTTTGAGACTTTCAGGGACATGAATGAAGCTGGACAGATCTACCAAATTTCAAATCCGAAAGGAATTTGTTCAACAACTTCAATCCACCTTGGGCGCAAACAGCCCATTTCTGGGGAAAGACACGTGAAATGCCACTGAGATTTGCCACAGTCAGACAGAGGAGACGGTGAAAGAGATGCTTGAACCCCTGCGTCCAAAGGATGATGCGATGATGTGGAAAGGGTCTACGTGGACCGTCGAAGTCGTATCTCTCGTCTACACGGCCTTTGGAGAAACGTATTCCTTCCCTTGTTGTGTTTTGTTAGGAGGTGGAGTGTACCCCGTAAGCAGTTTGCTGTTCGTGGAGACAGGCGTCTGCTGTCAGGAACAACATGCTCCGGGCCCGGAGTTGGGAGCGTGGAGCCCGCAGGAACGCTGTACCCGCGGGATGAACGCGCCCCCGAAGGAAGAACGGCCAGGGGAGGTGAAGCTTCTCGGGTGCCCGTCAGGCTGGACCACAGATTTACTCCCCGTGGTGGGACTTCACTCTGAACAATTCACCTGTTGGGACATTTTAAAAATTAAAATGGCACATTGTGAAGTGCCAGAAGACTATCTTTCATAATGACCTGAAGAGTGGCTCTCAACTGTTTTGCAAAGAGGCCAGTCTGGAGAAAGGAAACTCCAGGGCGAGGACCACGATCGATCGCAGCATCTGAGCTGACGTGGGACAGAAGGAGGGAAAGGTTTTGTGCTTTTTCTTTAGGTGCTTCTCTCGTAAACCCGGACTCAGGACTCCAGGGTTGTGAAGTGCTTGCCGGGATGGCGGATGGAGGGGGCTTCTGCCACCAACCATGGCCTCCCAAGTGAGCAAGGAGATCGGTTCGTTGCAAGGGCGTATGCGAGGGTTCTGCAAAGCGGATGTAAACTAAAGGCAGACCAGAGTTTCTCTATGTTATCATTCTTCCTCTAAACCATCCACCGAGTGTTATAAACAGTATAGTGGGTTTCCACGCTGTAGGGAAGGGAGGGGCGGACGAGGGATTGTTTCCACCTTCGACCGACCACAGCAGCCTCGGGTTCTCAGACTGAGTGAGGCAGCGACAACCTCAGGGTATGTTTGCGATCCCAGCCCACAGGGGGAAAGAAGAAAATCCTGCACCCTCCGGAGCTGAGCGCAGGCAGCGCCCAGACAGCCCCTTGACTTGACTTGACATTCATGAGAGATTTAAACATCCGCCCAAGTCTTCATATCTACCTTATGATTTTTCTGGATTTAGTACCAAGGTCTTTTAATTCAGCCAATAATTAAAGAAAAGAAGTAACACAGGAAGAAACATTTTGCACGTATAAGTGAATGTCAATGACATACGCATAACTTGCAAAAAGTGTAACAAAAGAATAACCATATAACTGGGAAACAGAACTCCCCCACGCACTTGGAGGTGTCTTATGGTCCTGTCTTCCATGCATTTGTTTTCTTCCACCCAAGGAAAATACTTTTCGTTGTCCCTCTACCATCCAAATCATCTCTGATTTAGGAAGGATACATGAATTCTCAGATCCTTCCCATTAGACACCAGTCATAAGAAAAAAGTTTGATTTTACTTTTTTCCCTGTTTTTTTTTTTTTGTCAACACATCAGTTGCAATCCCTCTAAAACCTTGACAGATTTCCATTTCAAAGGAAGAAAAGGAGACAATCTTCTATCCATGAAAGAGTATGCATGTACTTGAATGTACTTGAATGTACATACTGTATCTTGTACAGTACATACTCCATTGAAGGCAAAGTGGGGTATGTACTGTATCTGGTACTCCTAAACCTTCAACCTAAAAGTGAAATTTAATTTCAAATGTCAGTTTGCTGGTTGCACTTTCACAATGCTTATATCACTTAATTTTTAAAAAGCAGAACTATGTTTGTCTCCACTTCTCAATTTTTTTTTTTTTCATTAGCTCCTTAAGCCCCCAGCCCTTTTCAAAGATTCTCTATTGGATTCAGAAAAATGCAATGAAATTAGCTGCTGAAGCAAATGACAGTAAAGGGACAAGTCAGTGAGAGTAAGGAACCAGGTAGGTAAATTTAAATCACTTCATCTCATGGTATTCATTCTTTTATTTAAAAAAAAATATATTGAGATTTCACTATATGCCTATAACTGAGATTGGAGGAGACTTACAAAGTATAGAACAATCCTTCTAAGTTCCCTAAAAAGAAATGGCTGATGGAAAACTTGTATTGTCTCGCAACAATTATTTATACTGATCTTTATGTACTCACCCTAAAACAAGAATTGAATACTATCATGAGCTGAATTGTGCCCCCCTAAAATTCATATCTTGAAATCCCATCCATGGTTGGAGATTTTCAGGCCTTAAAGGAGGTGATTCAGTGAAAACGAGGTCCCAAGGCCTTTTAAGGCCTTAAAGGAGGTGATTCAGTGAAAACGAGGTCCCAAGGGTGGGCTGTATTCCATTATGACTAGTGTCCTTTTGAGAAGAAGAAAAGACTCAAGGGATATACACAGACTGAGGAAAGACCCTGCGAGGTCCAGCGAGCAGGCAGGGGTCGACAAGCTAGGGAGAGGACTCAGGAGAAACCGAGTCAGCTGATATTTCGATCTTGGACTTCCAACATCCAGAACTGTAGGAAAATAAATCTCCGTTGTTAAGTCACCATCTCTGGTATTTTGTTACAGCCAACTTAGGGGACTGAGGCGAATACCTCAGATGACAATCATTTTAGAAAATGTTTTATATAATTTAGATGATTGCCAACTTATTTAAGAGATGTGCTTTCATTATTCGTTTTCTTAATTTTTTTTTGCTTCGCTTTTGATAAATTTCTATTTTACTTCTTTGAATATAGTTGTAATTCAGCCAAATGCCCACCAGGGGGCAAACGCGTTCTGAGTCTTTACTCATTTGTAACGGATGGAGTCTGGTCTAAAACCAAATGACCATAATGTGCTTACGTTTGTATATTCTATCAAACAAAGATTGGCAGAAGCTTAGATTGCTGGGACAATAATCTGGACATGTACATCAAGAATGAGATGGTCTCTCAAATGAATCTTTTTATTTCTGCCAATGTCAGACAGACTAGCATCGTTGTTCTCTTTGTTCTTCAAAGGATCCATTTATTCTATGCAAATTTAAGTCAGTTTTTAAAAATGATTTTGCAGCCACAATACCATCTAGTATTTTTTAATCTTGCTATTTTCACACTTACCACTGAAAAGCATAAAATATTGTATTTGTATATATTTAAATAATAAAGCAGCATATATGTTAATATAATGTGCAGTTAGTATCCCAAGGATATTTTTTGGTTGTATAGTTAGAATGGCAGCAGAATATCAACAAATTCCTTCATCTTCTTTCTTTTGACCCATATTTCAGGATTTTTTTTTTTTAAATCCCCCAATTATAGCTTTCACACAACCAGCACTGTAAAGGACATATATTGACTCTGCTTTCTACTTTTTTCTTTATTAACACGCTGAAATGTACTGATATCTACAAAATCAACATTTTCCATTAACCAAGTTTTCAATAGAAATTGTGTCTTTAGAAACAAGTCTGTTGACACAGGTTTCAAGATGTGTGCGTAATTTTCCAATGTACAAATCTTCAGAGTTTTATACAAATGTGCCCAGGGCTGTTCTGGGTAGTCCGCCCAGGGAGGTAGACACGTCCGTACAAGCTTGGGGGTGTTGATATAGGGTGTGGGCAATGAAGTGTTTGTGGAAATAATAGGAAATATTGTATTAGAAAGGAAAACTAAGTAACACACTAACTACCATTAGCCTTTCCTAATAAAGAAAGAGAGAGCTTATTAAAGCTAATTACAGGAATCCAAAAGGTGAAGCTACAGTTTGCAATCATTAGTTCATTGCTTATTCATCCTTAAGACACTACAGGTGACCTCCTTAGAGGAGGATTCACTATAGTCACCCATTGAAGGGGCAGGTGGGGCATGTACGTTTCAGGTAGCCTTGTTCCTGAGTGGGTGCAACACTGAAGGCCCATTTATCAAGAAAGGATCAGCTCTAGTCAAGGGCCTAGACGAGAAATGATGTGATGCTGAGGGAGGCTGAGTGTGCTCGCTGTCTCTGAATACAAACTCCAAGTCCAAAAGTCAACCATTTGGCAAGAGGGACCAGGGAAGAAAGGCTGAGCTCAGACACTCACTGGTGCCAGGAACAGTAGCCACTCAAACACCAAATGCTGGAAGCTGACGCAGAATGACTTTCATTCTCTGGTTGATTCTTTGACTATTTCTATAATTCAGATGAGCCATGGCTAATACTCCAGTTAAATAACACATAATCCTTCAGAGGAACCCACTATAATTCACCCTCAGATGTATGTGAGTCATTCCGTTGTAGTGGAACTGTGCTAAACCAAGAGCTTTGTGTGACTCTGCTACTCAGTCTTTAGAGCTGAGTATCTCTCAACATTGTAGTGAATTTTCTTTTTTTTTTTTTTTGAAGATTTTATTTATTTATTTGAGAGAGAGGGAGAGAACATAAGCAGGGATGAGAGAGGAAGGAAGAGGGAAGAGGGAGAGGGAGAAGCAGACTCCCCACTGAGCAGGAAGCCAGCCATGGGACTCAGTCCCACGACCCTGAGATCATGACCTGAGCTGAAGGCAAAAGCTCAACAGAATGAGCCACCCAGGAGACCCTGTAGTGAATTTTCAAAGATGAAACTTTACAAAGTGAACTTTACAAAGTTTTGTATCCTAAATTAGACTTAGTAAGAAAAAGTAAAAAGGACAACCTCCACTCTTTTATTTACTTGATGCCTAGTAAGGATTGTTGAGTGCAAACACTTCAGCTAATATCCGCCCCCCAAATTACTGGAGGGTTTCTCATTCTCTCTCATTCTCTCTCTCTCCCTGCCCCCTCAGCTAACCACCCCACCATCTTTTATTTGTTTGTTGGATTATTTGATACTTTAGTGGGTTTTTTGTTTGTTTTATTCATGGGACTTGTTATACTGAAGGGGGAATTATGGATACAGCGTAAATGAACTATTTAAAAGAAAGCACACGTAAGCATCTGTTCATATTTTTCCCTCTCTACCTTTACTGCCAAAAGAACACAATGTTACATTCTCAATAAGAAAAGCTACTGACAAAGAAAATGAACAAAAAAATAAAATCATTACCATCTAGAATTAACCCATACTGGAGTGTTTTATTGGACAACGGAATTGGGATTATATTTACTAGCTAAGAAACTACTTTGGTTTTCAGAGTGTCTTGAGAATTTCTTTTCTTTCTCTCTCTCTTTCTCTCTCTCTCTTTCTCTTCTTTCCTTCTTTCTTTCCTTCTTTCATTCTTTCTCCCTGAGAATGTCTAAGAGTTACCAAATTCCTTACCACAAGTCTATGAGGGAGGTATTATCATCTTAGTTTAAAATAAAATGAAAAAGTTAAATAAATCCAGGGTCATGGGATTACAGAGTTACAGAGCCTGGATTCAATAAACCCACGCTCTTTCTCTGGTTAAACTAAGTATCTTTTCAAGGCCACAGACAATGTTTGCAAATCAAATGTAGCATTTTGTCCCGCAGATTATTATGACTATATTATTTCAACTAATACAGATATTATATACAGTGGCAGATATTAAAAATTTGTATTACTGTAACTATTGCAGGATTTTGTATTTATATGGTGATGTACTTCTTGATAGCACTAGTTCTCAAACAGAATCTCTTCTTAAAAACAATAGTGAGCGTCTGGGTGTTTCTGTCAGTTAAGCCTCCAGCTCTTGATTTCAGCTCAGGACATGATCTCAGCATCCTGGGATCTAGCCCCACATTGGGCTCCCTGATCAGCCAGGATTCTGCTCCTCCTCCCTCTGGTCATCCCCCCTGCTCCTGCTCTCTCCCATCTTTAAAAAAAATACTAGTGAAAAGGCATTAGAATCCCTTATGTTAACTGATAATTTTGTTAATCATAAGATCAAATATTTCCCTTTTGAAATTTCGGTTAAGTATTAATCTGCAATGCTTTAGGAAGAGGCCAGATAATTAAAATAGCTTTAAAATTTAATAATAACAAAGCCCTTAAAAATCATATGCACAAACCATTTTACCAGTAAAATAAAATTATCATTTTATTCAAATGGTAATACAACTTGCAATTTTCAAATAAATATTTCTTGGTGATATTACCATTTGAATCAAGATGTTTATTCAAATAATTCTCAGTTTCATTCTATGCCCATTTTTTGTTTTTGGATATAAAACTGCTCCAGATTTTCCCTAGGCAGTAGGAATCGGTGTTAATTCAGTTCACTAATAATATTTTTCATTGTAGGTGTTATTTCATTATTTAGCCTAATGGAATATTCAAAAATGAATGTCTAGTGTGAACACAAAGTAGCATACGCTTCTACCTTAAACTATGCCATATGTCCATAACAAGACACAAAAATAGAAATCTGGCCCAAATGTCCAACTTATAAGACCTCAGGGGGAAAAAAAAATATATGGGTAAATGTAATTCACAAATTTCAAGAAATGTTGCAACTCTACAATTCCTTTTCACTTATTTGGACATCCGTTGTTTTAGAAATCTCAGTGTGGGTACATTAAGTTGTATTTGTTTGTGTGATGCCAGAGTTCCAAAGATGTAATAAGAAGAAAAATGAACTCTGTTATGACCACTGTGAGAAAGAAAGAGTAACATAAAAAAAATATACTTGTTACAGTGATGCATATTTTAATGGTAGTAATAGAACTTTTTTTAGGGAAATTTTTATTGTATCTTGCAAATTCCCCTTTGATGAACCGTTAAGTATTTTAAACCATTAAGAAACTGCCCCCATTTATATTTTGATAAGAATACACTGATTTACCTTTACTTGGGTCAACCTTCTATGCAGTGTGCCACCACTGTTGAGAAGTAATATATAACAATGTCCTAGGTGAGGAGCAATAATTTCAAATTTGCAACAGATGAAAAAAAAAAAAAAAGGAATTGGCATCTCCGAGTGTCAAGATTAAAGTTTCGCCCTAGACAGCACCTGAGGTCAACGGCTCTTCCTCCTTTCCTTCCATAGGAGCAATAAGAAGCATTTTATGAGTTAGAAAAGCAGACACACTTCTCATGCCAACCAACCTAATCAGATAAGACTGGATTAAACCAGTCTACACCTGGGCAGACACAAGAGCTTCCAGCTGGTGCTTAAAATACTGATTTAAGGATGCATGTTCATAGGGGCACAAGGATTTTTTTAAGACAATCCAGAGTTAAATAATCCATATTAAAATTAGTCAATGGTTGCTCAGATGTAAATGCTTTTGAAATTGAAACTAAATAAGGAAAAAAGACTGGAAAGGCTATAGTGCGCTTTCATGGAGGTAATACCAACTTCTTTGCCAGCCACACAGTCTTAGAAGGACCTTTCTGAGGAATGGGGGGTGGAGTGGAGGGGTGGGGCAGTCATTTAAGGACCCAATGCCACCTACAGAGGTGATATTAAGTGATGCAAATTTCTTACAGGTTGAAGGTGGGGTATGCGAAATGGGGGTTTAGGAATAATATGCTTACAAATTTATTACCCACCAGAGCTTCCTAAAAGAAAATTGGAATCTTCAATTCCATCATACCCTTCTCTTCTGCTGGGGATGTGGACATGGACTCCTAATGGCAATGTGTTTGTCAAGAGGGAGGGAATGGTGATATTAAAACTGGATATGGAAAGTATGAAGCAGGTATAGGTCATATTCTCCAGGGACAAGTGTCGTAATTTAGAGATGAGCTATTTAATATATCTAATTTCCTGGTTCTCAGACATGAGTGCACATTAAAATCACCAGGAATGATTTATTTAGAAGATGTTTATATATGAGTCCTTGTATTGGACATTCTGATTCATTTAGTCTTGGGTGGAACCTAAGATTGTTTGTAAAGTTTCTTGCCAGGTGTTTCTAATGGGCTGCCAGCAATGAGAATCACCTGCTCTAACTTCTTGATAAATTGTTAAATTCATGATATCACTACAATTTGCAGGAAAAATCTGCAAGTTTTTTTTTAATCTTCCTAATTATTTTAATACATTTTTGCCTTTTCTGGATCAAATATATATCACTCTGGCTTTTCCTAGAAGCGTTAAAACTGTTATCAACCCCAGCATGAAGGAAGGATTAGGAATGTAAATGATGATTTGCAGATGGGGTAGTTGGTGGTTGATCAGCTCACTTACCTTTTCACAGTGTTGAAGTGACGGAAGCATTATTCCAACTTAGTAGAGACATGTTATGTCTCCTTACAAATTAAGGGTCTTCTGGAGGGAGTAAATGGGCTTGTAATTGGAAGGTGGAAGAGTTTTTCCAAAATTGAAATCAATTGAGAGGTAACTATGAGATGACTGACCAAAAGATTCAGGAAAATTGGAATGTTCTTTGGAAAAATGTCAAAATATCCTCAACTACTATGAATGTCCTTTGATATGGTAAGACAATGTGCTGACCACCATGAAGTAGCCATTGTGATACTAAGGGTAAGTAACAAAAACCCTTGACACCATACCCATGTTGTTTTGGTGATTATTGAGAGATTACAAGATTACAGGAATTTTTGCTCCCTAATAGTATTTAATCTTATACATATATCTTGTACAGGGAAAGATAGTATCTTCCATTCTCCAAGAACTCAGAGCTACCATTTATTTTTGTCATTTTCTACAAAGTTTTGAAATGCCTAAGGAAGTCAGAGAAAAGGAATACTAGAAATGTAGAACTTCAATGAAGCTATCCCTGGTGAAAAGGGAGCATTGTACAAATAGATGTCATGTGTGTGACTTTTTTTAGAAAACAAATCCTTTCACCACTGATGGAGGGAATTTCCCATGGGGCAGTGAATGGGATTTGAATTTAACATCAGATTGCTATTTTCCCTGATGAGAATCTAGATCTAGTCAACCTAAATCCCAGAAATAAAAGGGTTTTTGTATGTGCTTATCATACACCTTGTAAATAATTTTTACATAATCCTTTTAGTTTGAAGTTTTTACTTGTGAGGTGCACACAGAGATGAGAATAATTGCTCTAATTTATGGGTAAACTATTGAAATGACATCTTTGCTCCAACTTTGCTCCAAAAACCAAAAAATTTGCTTTTTTTTCCTAAAAAAAAAAGTTTGCTTAAGTACTTTTTTGCTATATACAAGTGTTTAGGTTGTCAAAATCAGCAGTGTGTGTGTGTGTGTGTGTGTGTGTGTAGTTTCTAGACTGACAGTCTAAAAAACCTGTCCACACTCCTTGCCATCAATATTTTCTTCAACTATTTTGATAACTTCATTTTTAAATATTTATTTTATGTAAAGAAGCAAACAAATGTAACCTATGTTTTTCCACTAATGGGAGATGACAATATTTCACAGAACAGATCTATGTCAATTTATTGCTAGCTTCTGTATGACCCACTGAGGTATAGGTTTATTTCTTTTTTAATTGCAAAGGGTTTAAATCATGATGATTTTACATTAACATTTTCTATGAATCTCACACTTCACTACTCTTTCTCATGCTTATGTGATCATTTTAGTATTCAGATTTTAATATTTAATTTAGATTGACATGGAAGATAAAGATTCAGTGAGGAAAATTGCCAACACAATCATTTATTTCCTTATCTAAATGTAAACTATTTTCTATTTATTTCCTTAACTATTAAAACATGTTAGATTTCATATAAGTTTTGCCCATATCTTGTTCAACTCTTTAATTTGTTGTTATATTTCCATCCTTATTAGATATAGTAATACTGCTTCTATCATACTTTTTGTTTGTTATTTCTAGATATAGCAGTGAACTTGATATTTAAATTTATTTGTCTCCATTTAAGTTGTTGGCTTTTTTTTCTTGACTCTAATTATATTTTGTTTTTCTGATAGTTTCCTGCTCTTCTGCAGTGCCTTTTAAGGAGTGTAGAAGTAAACAGTAAGATCAGATGCAGTCAATAACATGATTTGTTTTTTTCCAATATTTATCTTCTGATTTTATTTTTGCTATGTTGCATTGACCTTATGTCCAGTAAATATTAAATAATAGTAGCACTGGTGAGCAATGTTTTGTTGATCTTGATTTTATATGTAATTGTTTGTGTATGTGTGTGAGAGAGAGACAAAAAAGAGAAAGAGGACCTGTGTTGAATATTATCAAATGCAGTTTCCAGTTTCCTTTTCTTTACTGGTCTTTCAACAACATAAACACCTGTGAGGGGAGCATATCCTCCTTTGTGCCATTATCTTCTCCCATCGGTCAGAAGATCCTTGGGTTCAAGAATGATCATCTAATTTTCCACAGCACAGGGAAGAGCCTTGAGGAAAATAGATACTCATTATTTGAGGGTATTACTTAATTCTCATTATGTCATAAGTAGAAAATACTCCTTTGGAGGTAGCCTTGAATAGGCAGCTCTTGGGGGCGGGGGGGCGGGGGAGATCCTGTTAGAAGAGATTTGCAGATTCCAGAGGCTTAAGGGATCTGCAAGGATGACTATGCAATCCGGAAGAATAAAACACTGTTATAATGCCAGCAAGACCTTAAGCTTTGGTTTTGAAATTAGATATATATGTTTTTCACATTCTCTTCAAGCATTTCAAGTTGCCACAGGCTATCAGGAATCACCTCACACCAAGCTCTTCATAAACCTCGATGCCATTCAAACGTTTAGAAGAGGGCACTGAAAGTAGGCATTGTTAAATTACATCTAAATGAGAATAACAGTCGAATAGGGTATCATCATACAAACTGAACATTGACCCATGGTTGGAATACACTGGCCATTTATAACAGCAACATAGTAATCATTAGACAGAATATTCTCTGCTCACGTTCACAATAATAACCACAAATGCAACAGCAGAGAATTAGTTCAAACAGACAACACTGTGGTGCCTGCGTGTTTTCCCAACTCCCTCAGGTGTCCTCTCAGGCCTTCTGTAATCTATTAATGCCATGGCCTTAATGCAGAGTTTTCCAAATCTACCCATAGCTCTTGCCAATAGTAACACATGCCTACATACCTTGTTATGGGGCTGCCAGCGTAACGTGAGAATTCCAGAATATGAGGAGAGTTATATAAATTATATAAATAAATATATATTATATAAATTACTGCCTACGAAAATAACTCCCTTTACAGTCCCTTTGGCTGAATTTTTACAGTCTATGGGATTAACTCTTACTGAAACAACTCTTCCCAGAGGCAAAATAAAGGAGAGTGAAAATGGGAAGTCACAACCCACAGGAATGAGAAAAAAACTGGAGTTTTCCTATGACTTTTCAATCCAGGTGACTTTGTTTTAACTCAAGTATATTGTCATGAAGGAGACACCCGAGCGGTATGGGATATGGCCATGAGCTTCTTGTGTATCTGTGAGGGTACCTACAGGATTTGAGCCACATTGACTAAGACTGTGGTCTCCTTCCATTAGAACAGCCCCACATGCTTCCATACCTCCCCACTGGCCACGACTATTGGAATGACAGGAAGTAGGACTGAAAGCAACAGAGGAGAGGCTGATTTGAGGATACACTTGGTTGGCGTTGAGTAGATAACACGTACAGAGTTCACAGTCACACCAAGCAAAGATAATTTATCACACACCTTCCTGGTGTGTAAGGGCGTCCATGAACATGTCTAGAGTCCCTGTGCCAACTCACTTTGTATAGGGACACGCAGGCTCTGGCCCCTATGATGCATTGTAAGATGAAACATGCCCCATGCCCCTGGCACTAGAGGTGTGAGGGCTGTGAGGTAGTGACAAGACTTGGGATGCATGAAGTCAGAAGGCAGCCTGGAAAAAAATTCTCCAGGATCAGCAGTGTAAAAATATAAGGGTGGCTTCGGTGTTCAACAAAACCTAGTCAAAATGGAAGTTCTCTCCTCTTAGAAATGTATTTTAAGATAAGGTGCATAAAAGAGTGTGCTAGACATTTTTAAAAGTCTTTTTTGATGGGAATATTGCAAGGCAGAATTAATTGGAATTCCTGTCAAGAATCACAAAACCTCCAACACATGAGAAAATAGCTCACAGGTGGAAAAACCCTAACAGAGAGACTTTCAAATAGCAATCCTAAAATTACACATGACATTTCAAAAAAAAAAAAAAAGATGTGAAAGAAAATTAAATCGTGATCAGGTATGATAACACATGCTAATTATTATATGGAAAGTTGTAAAAGAGTAACAAGCCCGAGAATTGGAGGAAAAAAGAATGGAGAGGTCAGGCAGTGAATAATAGAAATATTTTTGTGATTTAGTGATGTTTTGAATCTGTCAGCTTTTTAAAAATGCTAATTCTTATTCCTTTTCTTATTATAAATAAATATGCTCATTTTTAATCTAACTTTGTGATTCTCATTTTGTGTTGTTTTCCTTGAGGAGAAAACCTAGAATTGGATATGTTTAGGCTTCCATGAATGCTGGATCTATCCCATTGTATTAGTAGTAGCAGTATTGTTCTTCTAGAATCAGAAAATCCACATTTGAGAAGAACTGTAAATATGGGGCTCTGGCTCTTGAAGCCATTTTCTACTTAAACAGCAAGTGACTTTTATGAGGAAATTAAAAATTCCAAATTAAGATGCTAAGTGAAATAATTTCTTTGTGTCTGGAAAGATTTTATTTGGACTGCTCAACTGGTGCCAAAAGAGATAAAGGGAAAGTTGACAATAACCTCAAGCTAACGTTATCAGAAGTATATTTTTCAGTGCTGCAAGTTGCAGAAAATAGTGTAACTATGTTATTTTCAGTTACTTTCAAGCCTAGTCTTGAAAGCAGGACCTCTGCATCTTCTGTAGAACTGAGGCAGGAATAAGCTCTACTAGGAATGACTCCAGTCTTCCACATCTTTAATTAGACCCAGGGAAACTGAAAGAAGTTATCAGAAAGGAGAAGAGAGTGAGCCAAGCCCCAGTGAAAAATATGTACACAGTTGTCTTAAATTCCCCGTATGTAGGAAGGGAGGGCCAGGTGAGACAGGACTTCTCCAGAGTGGAAATGTGCAATAATAGCTAGGAAAATTTCCCCCAAACTGAGCTTCTCGGATAAGAACTCAGATGAGCCAGATGGTCTCCAAGGCTGTAGGAGGAGACCAAGAACCTAAGATACTTGTACGTGCCATGCTACAAAACTTATAGGAAGTGACAAAAGAATTATCTTTGGTTGGGACGATCCAGAATTTTTGCAAGGTGAGAGAATGGCAACTTTCCTGCCTTTGGTGCATAATTAGTGCAGTCCCAGAACATCCTATGAAAAATAGGATTCCCCAAATATTTATAGGCATATATCCATGAACGTAGGCATGAATAGAAGTATTCAGGTGTTTTTATAAGTTACTATTGTCACAGATCTTCTGGGAATGGAGAAATTACAGAGTATGTTCAGCTTATCATCTTGAAGAAAATATTATTTTTCTTGAGTCAAATCATAAGAAGTTGCTATTTTTTAATGGCTCAAAAGCAACTGAAGGTTAGCAATTTCATACGGTTCTATGTGATAATTTATTAATTTATTAATCATTTAATAAGTTATTTATTTATTAATTTATTAATCATTTATTATTTTATTAATCATTCCTTCCTTATAGCGTGAGTTTTGTGTATGGCTTGCATATCTTACCTTGGTTATGAGGTAGTGAAAATGGGTGCTGCCATTGTATACTATCAAATAATGTTTTATTTTCTGAAATAGTTATTTAATTCTTCAGCAGAGTAAGTTCTTGAAAAAAACACAACAAGGAACACAACACCAGTTCCTTCCAACTACCTTTGGGAATGTGGCACAGTTAGAGATACACATTGAGGAGGTGGAAAATTAATTATGCCTATGTTCATGGAGAGCCAAATCAGTAGATAAGAAGTGGACCTTAGATGCCTCAATTGATTTAGTGTTGAACTCTTGATTTCTGCTCTGGTCATGATCTCAGGGTCACTGAGGTTGAGCCCAGTGTGGGCCTCCATGACGAGCATGAAGTATGTGTGTCCCTCTTGCTCTGCTCCTCTGCCCCCCCAACTCTCATAAAAAATAATAATAATTTAAGAAGTGGAATTTGGCAGGAAAGGGAACAAATAGCTTAGGATTGACAGCTGAGTACAACCACTAAGGGTGAGACACAGCAAACATCTCCTCTATTCAATGCAAAGAGGAGATGGATATGGAAAACCAGAGAAGCCCAGCATCATACAGCAAGGTGATTGGTAGCTTCTGAATTTGATCCACGAAGATCTGCTTGCAACAGAAACAAGAGGAAAAGAAACCACTGTTAAAAGGATACTATACGCTGGCTAACTGAACATAATAAAGAATAAATAAATATAATAAATAAACTTAGAAACACACACACAAATAAAAAATAAATAAAAGGCTCCTGATGTATAGCTAACCCTAGAAATATCAAAAACACTTACATGCAGAAACATAGCTACTTAGGTATTTCATGTGGCATACACTCTCACTATGATCTCTTACATGGTATGTTAAAAATAAGTGACCCCCCCAACACCCCCCCCACCAGGATGTACACAGGAGATAGCAGGGACACTCTCCCCACAAACCGAAGGGTGTGGCCAAGAACCAAGTGCTGTCTAGGCAAAGCCAGGAATGATGGATAAAGACAAGAAGCTCAATAAACAGGAGGACCTTATCTCTAAAAAAAAATCAATAGAACCAAAAAAAATAAATAAATAAACATTAGGTTAAGAACAATTAATATCTTCAGAAAAATAAGTGAGGATGTCACCTTCAAGAAACAAGCTAAAGCTGTCAACTAAAAATAGCAGAAGTATTGTATATAAATACGTAGATACACATGTGTTGCTGGTGACTTTTGAATGCATCATAAATATTATAAGTGGATAAGAATAAAAAGAATTATCACCTGAAAGATGACACTGTGGAATTTTCCTAGAATGTAGTACAAAAATGACAGAGAAGGAAAGGTAAAAAGAAAAAAAAAAAAAAAGAATAAGAGTCAGATAAAGCATGCTCTCAAGACCTAGCACCTGCCTCTTGACAAAATTAAAGAAGAGAAATGGAAAGTGGGAGATAGTAAAACAATTTTTTAAAAATCATAAAGAAAAATCCAAAGAATTAATACTTGAATATTTAGATTGAGAGAGTCCACACTGAAAGTCAAGCAAGTATAAATATTAAAAACAAGCAGCATCTTGACAAATATCAGATCATCAAGGTTAAAGGATAAGGGAGGGAGAAAAAAATCTAGGTGAATTCTAAGGTGAAAAAAAAAAAAAAATTCCCCAAATGGAGCAGGAGCCAAATTGACATCCAACCTAGTAACACTGTCTAGAAGAAAACTACAGCATAATATATTTAAAGACTTGAAGATAAAATATATTCTTAAAAATATTATCCAAAATTCTATACCCAGCCAATTTTTGCCAAATGAATTCTAGAAAAAATTTTAAAAAGTTGTAAGAATGATGGAACTGTACATGTACAACATAAAATGATCTCACACTATGAAAGACAGAAACTAGCCAAACTAGAATTAGAAATTGACAAATTAATAATCATTGTTAATGTCTCTAAATACTACTCTAGAGGAAGAAAAGTCAAGTACAAAACTATAGACAGTTTAATTAACATAATTAAAAGCCATTATATATGTATTAATAGATACAAAGAAAATATTTGCCAAAATGATCATGTAATTGGTAAAAAAAAGAAAAATATATTTTTTTAAAGATTGTATTTACTTACTTGACAGAGAGAGAGCACAGGTAGGCAGAGCAGCAGGCAGAGAGAGAAAAGGAAGCATGCTCCCTGCTGACCAGGGAGCCCATCGTGGGGCTCGATTTCAGGACCCTGAGCCAAAGGCAGACATTTAACCAACTGTGCCACCCAAGAACCCCACCCTCTCTGTTTTTATCTTATTTTATTTTCTCTTTCCTTCCCTATGTTCATCTGTTTTGTTTCTTAAATTCTACACATGAGTGAAGTTATATGGTATTTGTCTTTCTTGGACGGATTTATTTTGCTTAGCATAATATACTCTAGTTTCAACCACATTGGTGCAAATGGCAAGATTTCTTTCTTTTTGATGGCTGAGTAATATTTCATTATATATAGATATAGATATAGATCACATTTTCATTTTGAAAAGATATTATTTATGTATTTATTTAAGAGAGAGAGACAGAAAGAGAGAGCACAAGTCAGGGGAGAGGCAGGGGGCAAGGGAGAGTCTCTGTTGAGCAGGGAACCCAATGTGGGGCTCAATCCCAGGGCCCTGGGATCATGACCTGAACAGAAGGTAGACACTTAACCAATTGAACCACCCAGGAGCCCCAAGAAAAATCTTAATACATTCCTTAAGATAATACATTTAAGGGGCACCTGGGCGGCTCAGTCGGTTAAGTGCTGCTGTCTGTTCAGGTCATGTTCCCAGGGTTCTGGGTTCAAGCCCTGCATCAGGCTCCCTGTTCAATGGAGCTTCTCCCTCTCCTTCTGCCTGCCGCTCTGCCTAGTTGTGTTCTCTCTATCTCTCTGTCAAATAAATAAATAAAATCTTTAAAAAAATAAAAGATAATACATCTAAGCCACGTTTACTATCCACAGTACCATAAATTAGAAATCAAATATGAAACTTAGAAAATAACCGCAAAGGCCAGATACTTGGGAATTTCAGCAATATACCCCTAAATTATGCCTGATTTAAAAATTAATTAAAAATGTTATTATAAGCTATCTAGAACAAAACAATATTATAATACTAGTTTATCAAAAACTCTGGATTAAAATTAATGATTTGCAAGAATATTTACAGTTTAAACTTTTGAAAAGATTTCAATTTAAAGGGAACCAGAGGATATGAAATGAGGAATCCTATACCTGTGCTCTCTGAAGAACTGAACCTAAAAACTGAGAGACTGATTACCCATAAATACCTGAATTAGGGAAGACAGATCCTTATCTTCTGACCAGTAAGCACCCACCAAGAATCTCCCCATCCTCAAGCCAGTGAACTTACTGCTGGAACTGTGGCTGGACTTACCCTTCTTTTTGCTCCTTGCCCATTACAGGCCACCTCCAAACCTCAGAAAACTTGCCTATAATTTGCTACAGCAGGCATTTCCCAAATTGGAATTCCTCTTCTATTCCCCCCAAATATTCAGTTTCTAGTAATTTGGACTTGCCTTGGTTTACCTCTTGATTTAGGTTGACATATTTAAGAAGATAGAAAGAAAAAACTAAAGACAGTGGTATATAGTATAACCAATTGATACATAAAAATATGCTAAGGAGATGGAAAACAAAACCAATTCATCAATAAAAGGGAAAATGAGTTCCAGAAAGCTGATATATCAGATTGACATTTACAAAAGATAAAAAAATCTAAAGAAGTTAAAAATTAATATCTTAAATATAAAATAAATATGACAAATTAAAAATTTAAGTTAAAAATAAATATTGCAATATAGAAGTTTGAAGATTGAGATAAAATGGCCCCAAACACACTTCTAATTTGAAATGAGCGCGCGCACACACACACACACACACACACACACACATATCCTGGTAGTTAAATATTGATAACTACCTTAAGAAAAGTAGTTTACTCTATTTTTATTTTATATCATTTTTTATTTTTATATTTTTGAGTTTACACTATTTTTAAATTTTACTTTGATATAATTAGGAATTTCAGAAGAATTATAAAATTAGTACAGAAATTTCGATATACCTTTCATCAAGACTCCTCAAATATCAACGTCTTGTATAACATAATCTTATTAAAACTAAGTTATTAACGTGAACATAATATCATAAAGCAAACTGAAGACTTATTGGTAGTTTCACCAGTTTTTTCACTTTTTCCCCCTTTGGTTCCAGGATCCAGTACACGGCATTCACTTGTCATGTCTCCTTAGTCCCCTCTAATCCATCAGCGTGTTCAGTCTTTCCTTGTTGTTCATAGCCTTGACACTTTTGAAGAGATCTAGAGCATTATTCTGTAGAATGTCCCTCCATTTGGGTTAATCTTATTTTTCTCATGCTTAGGTGAAGATTATGCATTTTTGGCAAAACTACCATAGAAATATTGTTCTTCTCAGGGTATCAATTTGGAAGTGCCTAATGTTCGTAATGATGGAATCAATCTCGATCACTTAAGGTGCTGCCTGCTGGGTTTCTCTCTGGCAATTACCATTTTTCCCCTTGTAATGAATAAATATACTGATTCTTCTCAGTCTTACCCATCCGTTTTAGCACCCTTTGGTAGAATTTGCCTGCAACGATCCCATGCTGTGTTAATGGTGATTTTCTATTTTCTTTATTTTCCCCTACATTTTTCAATTCAAGTTTTTCTGTAAGGAAGAACTGTACCCTCTTCCTCATTTAGTGATTGAAATATATACTTTCATCAATGTGAACTTATAAATGCTGAGTTTATTCTGTGAATTTTATCCAATATTATCATGATTTTGTTCTTTAAATAATTACAGCTTTGGCTACTGGGAGCTGTTACAGGTTGGCTTCTATCGCCTTTCCACATTTCCCATGCTTCTTTTCTTCTTTTCTTTTATTGATGATAACTGACAAATATAATCGTAAATGTTTAAAGTGTACAATGTGGTAATTTGATATACATTTATATTGTGAAATGATTACCAAGATCAAGATAATTAACATATCCATCACCTCCTGTAGTTAACATTATTTATTTAATTATTTATCTGAGTAATTCCTTACTTTCCAGAACTGCATCTTATTCCAGGCATTTATTCTGTACCAGCCCTGGAATTATTCACTTCTTCAAGCAGTCCCAGTTCCTTTAATTGGAGAACATTTAGAAACAAACACCTGGACTCTACGTATGCTCATTGCTAATATAGTGTTATTGAATACAGACCTCAGCAGACAAAGTAAGAAAATGTATGTGTCTGTACCAACCAGTGCATACAAAGACATTATCTATCTATCTATCTATCTATCATCTATCATCTATCAATCTATCTATATATCTTTAAGAATCATAGACTTATAACAATACCTCTGATTCCATTCCTATACAGCATTAATTATAGCTTTTCCCTTTCTTTATCTGTATCTTCTCTAATGGTACAAAATCTGACCCTCAATACATACCATATATTCACTTATTTATTAGATCCTACTATACACAAAAAGTATTTTTGGGATTCTTATACCTATACTCTTGAGAAAAACAGATTTATGAACCCAAATATAGATTTCATGTACAGTACATTTTTTTCTTTAGTCCTAGAGTATTCAATCAAAATTCTGATTTCCAAAATACTTAGGTTAGTTTTTTTCTTTGCTACCCTCAATGTTCTCATGTTTTTAGTTATTTCAGTGTCATACATTGGTATTCCATTTTAATTTTTCCCATATCCTGGTTGATTTTTTAAAAAACTCTACATACAGTAAAATTCACTCTTTGTGATGTTCTGTTGGTTTTAATATTCTCCTCCACTGCTCATATTTAATCAAGCCCCATTCCCACCCCCAGTAACCACTGATCTCTCTCTTCTGTTCCTTTAGTTTTCCTTTTTCAGAAGGTTATATAAATTGAATCAAGCAATATGTAGCTCTTGGGCCTGCTTCTTCCACATAACAAAATGAATTTAAGATGAATTCTTTGGTGGATCAATACTTCATTTCTTTTTATTGCTGACTCAGATTTCACTGTGTGGATGTACTTCATAAAGTTTGTTTATCCACACGCCAGAACAACGTCTTGACTTTTATCCAGTTTTTATTGACTATGAATAATGTCGCTAGAAAGATGTGCATGTTATTTTTTGTGTAAACATTAATTTTCATTTCTCTTGCGTAAATACCCCTGTGTGGAATTGCTAAGTAATATGAGAATGTACATTTAACTGTACGATGGATTACCATGTTGTCTTCCACAGTATGGCTGTGCCATTTTGTGTTCCCAAAACACAAGTATGAGAGAGGTCCGGGTGCTCTGAACCTTCATCATCCCTTCATTATTGTCAGTATTTTTTTTTTTTTTATTTAGACATTCTACTGAGAGTGTTTTGGGAAATCACTGTAGTTTTCATTTGCATTGACCCTGCAACTGATGATTTTGTGCATTCTTCATATGCCTTTTTACAATCAGCACACCTTCTCTGACAAAGTCTCTGTTTAGATAGTTTGCTTATTTTGGGGGGCGGGTTGTTCATTTCCTTGTTGTTGAGTTTTGGTGTTCTTTATTCTGGATACAAGTCCTCTGTGAGAAAGGTGATTTGAAAAGCTCAGCTATGAATTATCGTTTCCTTCTATTGGCAATGTCTTTCACATAGGAAAGACCTTGAAATATATATAATATGTATCAGAGTACAACACATAATATTTATATCAGATATATACTGCCTTTATTTAAAACAAAAGAATATGAGGTCTAGAATATCTGGACTAAACTTTAAAGGAAAAAAAATAAGACCTAGAAAAATATCTTTTTTTTTTTTTTTCTCATTTGATGGAAAGGACTTTTTATTTGTTTTTGTTGTTGTTACTGTTTTCTTGTTTGTTTACAAAGACTGATGAAAAGATACATACTAGACTGGAAATATGCAAGCTAGGAGACCATAATTGATATTTATGCAGCCATAAAGATCAGGTATATAGAGAGTCAGACTTACAAGCAGAGGAAGTAACATTTTATTTAATCAAAGTAATCAAAATTTAACCCTGCCACAAAGAACAGAGCTCTGCAGCCACAATGTGAGAGTGATGGGACATTTCTCAAATTTTCGGAGAAGTTCAAGGGGTCTCAGTACTCTGAGTAAAAATCAAAATAGCCTACATTTCCAAATTTGTAAAATAAGAGAACTTCTGGTACTTGAAAAAGCATTTTTAGAAACACTCCAGTAGATGGCATAAATACACCTATTTTCAGGTGTTGATTAATATGAGAAGGTTGCTGTGGCTCTCCAGACAGAGGGAGGAGGCTCAGGGAATGTTCTCAGATGCTGTTAAGAAAGCTGCCATCGGTCTTGATTTAGAAATAGGCCTCAGCTTTTGTAAACAGAAATGATTGATGTGATGTGCTTGTCATTGGTGGCATCAGAGATTTTATAAGAGTGGAATTTAGAGTTACTGGTGTTCCTTCTGTATGCATGTTTCCTAAACAAAATTATTTTTAAACACACATATTTTAAAGAAATGAAATCATGAATATGGCATAGTCCCACTAAAATAGAAATTAATTGCTGAAATCTTGCAAATAAGCACTAATTAAGTAATCTACCTAATATGGGAAAAGAGTCCCCGTTTGACCTAAAGAGATCCACCAGATTCATAATGCTTTCTTACATAAGATATTATAAACCAGATCACATAATTTTAGCTAGCATCATCTCTAATGTTTTCCTTAGTCATGTAGCTCCAATCACTTCACATCATCTGGAATATTCTAATTCTATTTCAGTACTTCTCTACTGCTAGCTCTCTCTCATACCATGTTGTCTATCTACCCTAAGAAATGTTTATAGTTGGTAGATAATAATGACTGGCCTCCATAAAGGACATTTCTTTCCATGTGTTCACAAAAATGGACATACGCACTCATACCATTGCACCCTTTCTGTGTCAGTTAGGGTGTTTTAATCACCAAGATTTGAGCAAGGAAAGGTTTATTTCTTCCATAGCAAGAAATCTAGACATAGACTCTCTTGGATTGGTTTATTGCTTAACGGTATCATCAGGGCTGGTGTTTTTCTTCTATCTGCCCACTGTTTCATCTAATCTGTAAGCAGCCCCCTCATGTTCACAAGTGGATGGAGCTTCTCCAGATGTGGCCTGCTGACACACCTGAGTGTCAAAGAATGCCTCCCCTTCCAGCAATGGAGAAAATGTTCTGGAAAAGACCTCAAGAGATGCCCCTTTACATCTCATTGTCAAAGGCTCCGTGTGGCATGTGAGAATGCATTTGCTTCAACTAAGTTATATGTATTCATTGATGATGGGTTGGACCCCTATGACACATGATCTCATAGCACATAAACACAGCCAGGGCATGGGAGAAGAGAGGCCAGGATGTGGGGCTGGCATCCAGAGGTGGCAACATCTTTTATATTCAGGTATTAAGTCACATCGTTCCACATTAATGAGGCCTCCCCAACCACTCAAATGCATTCTGTTTCCATTCCCCTTGCTCTCATCATCATGTTCCTTTCCCACATCCTGGCTTCTTTATTCCAAGAATATATTCTCTTTCAAAAATATTTTTATTGTTTCTCTACCATCTCCTTTCCCCAGCTATAAAGTGAGCCCCTGTAGGGTAGAAATCTGTTCATCACCATTTCCCCATGAGCACTAGATGTAATTATTTAAGAAATAATGAATGGATGCAAATATTAATAGAGGCATCCTGATCCTTACTGCTCCTTTTTCCTTTTAACAGTATAGAGGAGGTTAATTAAGAAGGATGTTTTTCTCTGGGGACAGGGTTCTGGCATAGAATAAAGATTCTTCAGAAACTTAACAAAACAAGAGAAAATTAGAGATGGAAGGAGGAACTTGGGAGGTCGTGGTTAGCTATAGAGAATAATATTCCTTAGGAAGATAGGGTTGGCTGGACCACAGCTGAAGAAATAGGAAGTTTGGACCCTCTATGAACCTGGAAATGTTGGGAGTTTGGTTTTAGCAGAAAAAGCACTTTTCCTATATAGTTGCTTCTGGCTTTTTTACTCATTAGTTATGCTACATTGTGCAATTTACAAGTTTTCTGTGAACTCCAGTAGCATTGTCTCTAAACTATGGAGGCAGGATCTGTAGGATCTATTGAAAAGAACCTGAGGGTCCCTGGGTGACTCAGTTGTTAAGCGCCTGCTTTAGGCTCAGGTCATAGTCCTAGGGTCCTGGAATCGAGGCCCCCCTCAGGCTGCACACTCAGCGGGAAGACTGCTTCTCCCTCTCCCACTCCCCCTGCTTCTCCCCTCTCTCGCCGTGTCTCTCTCTGTCAAATAAATAAATAAAATCTTTTTAAAAAGAAAAGAAAAAAAAAAAAAGAGCATGAGAGTTGAGGCCAAAGATCTAAGCTGAAATGTTGAGTCCAGCAATAAGTGGCTTTTTTTCTTCTTTAACCTTCTTAACCTTTAACCTTGACTTCTTTGAACTTTGGTTTCTTAAAGGGTGAAGTAGATATTTAGAATACCAAATACCACAATGGGTCTATTGCAGCCAACTGTTAATGTTTGATGATGTGGACCCCATTGCCCCAGAATTTAAAAATTGATAACTTATCCATGAAACACACACACAGGCACACGACCCAGTAGTGTGTAAGAAACCATGCCATCCAGGTAAATTTTTCTGAAACTAGGTAAATTGCCACCACTGTATTCCCTATTAGTACTTTTTATTTCTCCTATTATATTAATTAGATACTCTTAAATATTTGTCTCTGTAAGATATTGAAAGCTACAGAAAGTCAGGGGCATTGTCATTCTTTCATTCTCTCTCTCTCTACAAGCCATGACAATAGGTACTCAACAACTGTACGCTGAAAGAATGAATAAACAAAATGTTTGCCATGAGAATAAGAAAATTTCTGAAAACCACTGCCTTATGATTCTATCCTACATGAAAATCTTACAAATTCCACAAAAAATGGATAAGTCCATGACAAATATAAGAGTCCCAAGGCAAGGGATACGGCGCCCATTGAGAAGCAATGGATTTCTCCAAAAAGGAATACAGAGAGCCAGCAGCAAATCTTCACGGGAGGAGTGGGTTACTTGGACATTTTATTCTCAAAAGTGGTGATATTTGCCGAAAGAGGCTGGAACTGCTACCAGGTAGGTACTAACTATTGGTAATGACTGACATGCCTAAGAAGTGAGTAGAAGATGAGGGGAAGTGCTGACAACAAGATGGTTCACCAAGAAAGCTCTCTCAAGAATCCCCTCTGCCCAGTTGTCAAAAAGATGTTGAACCACTACAGACCAATGTAGAATTTCACCTTGGTAGGGAGGTCCACAGTTACTGCACTTTTCCTCTGGATTGAAGAAGTATATACTGTCAGCAAATTTTCTTGTTTGTAATGATATTTGCTGTTGCCGTTGTTGTTATTGTTTTCCCCAAAGTAGCCAGGAATTTTGAGTGGCAGTAAGACGAGATTTTATGGGCAGCCCTTTGTCCTGGGTGAATTAAAAAGTAAAATGTTTCTAGACATTTGTCTAGACATTCTAAACAAAAATGTTTAATTTTTAAAGTGATTTTATTTATTTATTTGTTTATTTATTTATTTATTTACTTATTTGAAATCGAGAAAGAGCACACATGGGGGGAGAGCAACAAGTATCTCCCTGCTGAGCACAAGCCCAATGAGGGGCTCAATCCCGTAACACTGAGATCATGACCTGAGCTGAAATCAAGAGTTGGAGGCTTAACTGACTGAGCTACCCAGGTGTTCCTCTTGACTGCTTTAACAAAATAATCCATAAAGCACTACTTAATAGTTAAAGATTAGTGACCCCTGAGTCAACGCCAGGCCTGAGCTCTCCTCCAATTTCCACCAGTTAGCTGGGTTACTTTGGGCAAGTCATTTCCCGTTCCTACCTTTCCCTTTCTTCAAAATGAAGAGGTTTGGGTGGTTTCTAGGTTTCTTTTCAGTTTTAAATTCTTAATCAAGAGAGGGAAGGAAGAAAAAAGAGATAGAGATGGAGATGTAGGCAGTCAAATTCAGTTTAAGAATGCTATTGTTTATAAGAAGGAAAATGGAATAGAAATTAAGTTAAAAGAGCAGAATCTGTGTACTTTTGAAACCATAGAAATCACACAAAAATCTTTCCCAAGACAGTAGGTTTTGTGTAGGGATACAACTCTTGGTTCAGCAAATAGGCTAGAGGGGAAGATCATATCTAGAGGATGTTCTTGTAAAAGAATAAAGAAAAAAATCTCCACTCGAGGGGCATCTGGATGGTTCAGTCAGTTAAGGGTGAAACTCTTGATTTCAGCTGAGGTCATGATCTCAGGGGCATGAGACTGAGCCCCATAGGCTGCATGTTTATTGTGGAGTCTGCCTAAGATTCTCTCTCCTTCGCCCTCTGCTCCTCCCCCGCTCACATCATTTGTGCTAAATAAATAAATAAATAAAATGTTCCCCAAAAAATCTCAAAAAAAAAAAAAATGTGCACTTCAATACTACACAAACAGCAGGAGGAAAGAAAGACAGGCCCCCAGGGGTGAGCAGCACATGGAATGAAATGGGGACAGACTGGGGAGTTTACAAGTGAAGAAAGTACCCTCTTTGCTTGCCTTTTCCATGAATCACAGGGGTTGACCGTAATGTTTCATTCACATAAATGAAAAGGCACTTCTTTCCAAATCCTCCCTGAATGTCTCATCACTTGTAACAACCATTTGTCCAGATACCTCCAGTGTTCTGTGGAAGGCTGCAACTTCTGGAAAGCGGTACAACTGTACTCCTTTTTGCTACTTCTCTGCCCCCAAGCTTGTGAGAGCAGGTTTAATGACACCCTCTGAGGAGCATGGATACGAGACTCTGCTGATTAGACATGAGTAACAGGAAAACTTTCCTCAGCACACATGACCCATCATGAGGATTTTGAGCTGAGTCAGGAAAGTTACCAGTTAATACATGTTTGATTTCCCTGGACGGATGCAGGGGCAGGAGGAGGGAGAGGGTATATAGTTTTAGGGTTATTCTCACAAACCAGACAACTAGACATATAGGCAGAATTTTCTTTCTTTTATTTTTCCCGATGAAAACTGGAAGGGGATATAGGGAACACTTGGATAATGTTTGTAGGTTTCATGAAACAAGACTGGGTATTCTAGACCATGATATGCATCAGAAAGAGACTCTCCTGCCAAGGGCCAGAGCGCTTCCCATAAAGACCAGTGCAGAAGTGTTTAAAAGGAGATTTGCTGATCTGCTCGAAAGGGTTAACATTGGAGGCTTAGACGCTCAAGAGAAATATATGATGTTGCATTGGAAAACCAGATACTATATGGAATGGTAGGCTCAGGCCTAGCATCCCTTCTATCCATTTCTGTGGGTTAAAGCAAGTCATAGGCCCAGCTCGGACACAATTCCCATTTGCAGATGTGGAAAGGAAGTTTTTTTGGAAACGTTAGCGTTGTATCAGAGGTTGCACTGAAGGAAATGTTGTAGCACAAACTTGTCAGACAATTTCATTTCAGCACGCTGCCTTTGTGAAGTTCATCAAAATATCCAGTAAGAAATTTAATGATATTGGAAATAAGATGAAAATGCAGACTGGGGGCACCTGCATGGCTCAGTTGGTTGGACGACTGCCTTCGGCTCAGGTCATGATCCTGGAGTCCCGGGATCGAGTCCCACATTGGGCTTCCTGCTCGGCAGGGAGTCTGCTTCTCCCTCTGACCCTCCCTCTTCTCATGCTCTCTCTCTCTCAGTCTCTCTCTCTAGTAAATAAATAAAATCTTAAAAAAAAAAAAAAGAAAAGAAAAGAAAATGCAAACTGGACAGTTATTGTTAGATGTCAGCAGTGTATAGGTCTCATGACTCATATTTAAAAACAAACTTTAGTCTTATTGTATTTGACCCTTTTATCAATGACTTTAATGTTTTATTAATTACGTTCAGTCATTAAAAGTCTTAGTAAAGTGAGGGGCGCCTGGATGTCTCAGTGGGTTAAAGCCTCTGCCTTTGGCTCAGGTCATGATTTCAGGGTCCTGGGATTAAGCCCCGCATCGGGCTCTCTGCTCAGCAGGGAGCCTGCTTCCTCCTCTCTCTCTGCCTGCCTCTCTGCCTACTTGTGATCTCCATCTGTCAAATAAATAAATAAAATCTTAAAAAAAAAAGTCTTAGTAAAGTGAAGGAAAACTCTCAAATTTTGTACCCCAGCACATAGGCTATCTGTGGAATTGTTATACTTTTGGAAAAAGAGGGAAAATGAAGGATTTAAATAAAGTAGTAACAAATATCATAAGTTTTAATATGTTTCTCATGAATACAGTATAAATAAAGCACATTACAGAAGCTTATTTATTTCTATATATTTTCCATCTTTTCATTTCTACAAACCTGACTAAAAACATAAACACTGGGGTTATAGAATCTTTAATTGTTGATTTGAGGGATTTTTTTTTCCTGATATATCTAGAGGATTTTCCCCAAAGTTTGTATTTTTCCAAAGTGTATTTCTTTTAACCACTGAGTTTTTGTGTGGAAACAGTGGCCTCTGATTCATTGCCTTCAGTTTCCAACAGCACATTTTGTTTTATCATCATTAGGTATGAACAAGTTCTCCAAGTAGGACACATCACAGTTTGGTCTCTTTGTCTCTTTTTCCAGAAAGTCTGTTGAATATGTCCCTTAGAAGAATAGACAAGGGCATACTCAGAATGAGGTGACAGAACGCGGTTGAGGCAGTGTCACCGGCACAGATGCTGTGAGGGATGGAGAAGGAGAAGCTCATCCTCGCTGACCAGCAAGTATCCAAGACCCTCCAGACAGCGTGAGCCGGAAGTGGAGAGCTGATACATTGTCTGCACATCTGTTTCAGCTCTATCCCAGCGCAGGCAGCAAAGGGCTTCCCTCAGGGAAAACTGGATACCGCCCCCCACCACCCCGCGCCAAATTCTCCAGACACCAAAAACCTGTTGGGGAAAGGCTAAGACTCTTGGAAGACATCATGGGAGCACTTTGAATCTGAAGTATGAGTCATTTTCCCGTTAGAGAATTTAAAGGTACTTCTTTGATTATTGCTCCCTCTCATTCTTCATTCTCTAATTCTGTAATTAATATTAAGTAAACATGGCAATTTCTGGATACATGATTGCGCACTCTCTCTCTCTCTTTTCTCTCTCTCTCCCCGCCTCCCTTCCCTTATATGTGTTTTATTTGGGGGGTGGTTTTATTCGTTTTTTAAAATTTAGTTCTAGGCAAATTAACCTTATCATCATGATAATTAATCCTTCTACTGTATCTGTTCAGGTCTTGAGCATTTCGAGTTAGTACCTCTAGTAGTTTTGTAATTAATGTTACAATTGTTAATTCTCAGCAACTTTTCTCATTTTAGAATTATACTAGATAGAACTTGAGTTTCTTCTAGCTGAAGGAACAGATTTTTAAAAGTTCTCTTTTTTTTTTAATTTCTTGCAGTTACTCTTTTCATACCCCTACTTTATTACTTATTCTCCTCAAATAGTCTTTGATTCTTCATGATTTGTGAACGTCTAGTTGTGAGAATCTAAATCAGTATTGGCAAGTGGGATGGGCTTCCTCACCTGCTACAGTCTTGGCGTTACACGGTGATCCAACCCACTGTTGGTTTCAGAGGCCCAACTGGAGAAAGCAGACTGGCCTGTGAGGCTGGTCAGGATCTCTCCCAGTTGGCAGGGATCTGGCTTTCGGTGAGGAGGTGCTCCTTGTTTATTGTTACAGGAAATTACCTGGGGGACCTTCCTCTGTTTCTCTTTCTGGCCTCCATTTCACATGCTGCAGGAAGCAGTCATCCTACTTTATTTACAAACCTGACCTTACAGTCTTACTGAAGGCAGACACTAATGCTTGGCCTCTGAGACCGGACTCTGAAATAGCCCTTCCGAAATCTTTGGTCACAATACTTCTCTCTTGCCCATGGGATATTTATCCTAGTGTTTGCTGTCTCTGTCTAAGGGTTTTCCTCTATATATATACATATCTCATATTTTCTGCCAATTACAAGTCCAGCAATTTAATTAATTTTCTATCTTTTGGATATCGAACCTTTCTAGGTCCCCTGATGGTATCCATTGATGTTGTCTAGTGGCTATTGATTATCTCTTATTCTCATAGTTCTTTCATTTTATTTGGATTTAGGTAGTGAAGAAAGATGTACCCATCAGCTTTTCTGAACCTAGGTCCCAAGTCCATCTCTAAAATTAACATTCAGCTGTGTCTACTTTAGTGAGAAACCAAAGAAATAATGGTAGGTGGAAAAAACAAACTCGTTGATGAAATTGAGAATTAAGATAAATGGGCTCTTGGCTTTTGATTAGAGATTAGAGATTTGGACTACATGTTGAATGGAGACTGTTGGGATGAGGCAGCAGGAAACAGGAGGCAGATTAACAGGCTATTTGGAAATAATTATTTACTGGGATTAAAAAAAAAACCTGTTAGGCCATACCATTGCAGCTTAACACTATAGTGCCTTGAGGAAGTAAAATAATAATAATAATAATATTGCATCGGAACATCTATCATCCCTATGATGAGCCCTTTCCACTTTTCCCACTCGTAAATCAACTCCCATGAGAACAAAACAACAAAACAAAAAAACCTCCCTCATTTTATAATTAACTATAGATTATAGAATTTCAAAATTCTATAGATGGGCTAATGTCCTACATTTACTTTTTAAAAATTCATTTATTTATGAGATTATTTCTTTATGAATCATGGTAACCCCAATGCTACCCTTAAATGCTCTTCTTTTCTATGCAGGGATTTTGGACTCTATTTCATTGCTTTTCATTGTTGACCTGCTAATATTTTACTTCAGAGAGCTGATATAAACTAACATAGATTTTTAATCGATTTTTTTTATAAAACCCAAATATCTTTTATCAAGCAGGATTTATCTGTCTGGTATTTTTTCAGATGTTT
The DNA here is from genome assembly GCF_010015895.1 of Lontra canadensis. Lineage (NCBI taxonomy): Eukaryota > Metazoa > Chordata > Mammalia > Carnivora > Mustelidae > Lontra > Lontra canadensis. Next base: position 14,163,767 of record NW_022631016.1, on the reverse strand, counting down.
GTACCTTGTTTTAGAATGTCTCTGCTAGATTATTTTTATCTAGCACACTAGCTCATTTTAACTGGAATTCTCATAATAGATACATTCTGAATGCTATATGAATGACTACCTCTATTTTCAGCATTCATTCAATTTTATCTCCTCATTTTCCACCATATTGAAAACTATAATATCATTTTTCAAATGTATAATTTTATCTGGATTTTTGTTCATATTCAGTATTCTTAATGCCGTCCTACTATCTTCTCCATTGCTCTTGTCTCATGAGATTGAAAGGAACTTCCACAGGAAGCATTGTAGTATCTCCCAGTCTAAAACCATGCCATCTTAAACCACAGGATTGTCACCCTTTCAACTTACTCTGCCCACTGAGCCAGCTCTCTCAGGTTATAACTTCCTGGTAACCTTAACAGAAAACAAAACAAAATAAAACAAAACAAAACAAAAAAACCCTTTACATTTTTATTACCCAATTCACTGAGGAGTCTTACCTATTGTCTCTTTGTTCCAAATCTAAACTAAAGCAGATGTCTTTTCTTTACTGGCTCACAATACACAGTGGTATTGCATAAAGCATCCTGCTCTTAGACAGCACTCACAGTAATTATCATCACCAACAATTTCATTTTCTGCGTTTTCCCTTGTGTAATGTCTTAGCAATTGTGTGTGGTTGGTTGCTCTGTCCAAATGGCTTTCAAGCTGAGCACATGCCTCAAATTCACTTAAGCATTTGGGCGGCTTGGGAATCATCTATTACTTAGGGTACTCTCCCAGACCATATTTCTATTAGTGAGATACTCATACTCTCCCTAATCAGAAAGGAAAAAAATGGCATAAGGTCACGATGTGTGTGAGTTTGAGACAAAGCTTTTGAATTCTACAAATATCTCAATGCATCCTGAACGTTTAAATCACTCAGCTTCTGCCAGTGTAATCACAGCTGTGAAAATTGAATTAAGGTCTCTCTAATTTAGGTATCCTTATTTGACTCTGATCTTTATGTATCTCTTCCTTTTCTCTTTCTCATTTTATTCATTTATTTATTTTTGGCAAGCATATAAGATATGTATACTTCAGTGAGATTTTTCAAAAGTGTCCTGTAATTGTCATAAGGTCCAAAATTATAGATGTCAAGTGATCAGGCAGGGAAGCTGTTCCATATATAAAAATTGCCCAAAAAAATTGCCATGAAATATTCATATCTTACTACCTCTGAGCCAACAAATGAAGAAACAGGATGGTGAAGACGTGTTAAAATAAAATTCCAGTTCCATGTTAAAAATGTTGTCTTTTAAACAAAAATCTTGGGGAAAGGCAGAAGTAAAAGTTTTAAGGAAGTATTCATTGATTATCTTCAGTAAAAAAGAAACACACTTTTATCCTCACAAAAGGAGAAAAAGTAAAAATTATATATGCAGGTTTCCCTCACTATCCAAAAAGAGAACATGGCTGTGAAACCTTGAGTTTGGCTGAAATGGCCTAAAGCAAAGAAGCAATTACCACTCCTTTATTTGAAAAAAAAAAAAATTGAGCATTCCCAGACCCCCCAAAATCACCTTTCTTAGGTTTTTCTGGTACCTTAAGATGCATCTTGCTAATGGATGCAGAAATACATCAAAGATGAAGCCCAGATGCTCATAGACACATTTCAAAGCTGTGGGGCTGCACGCTGAGATGCTGAGCCTGGTTGGGCTTGGAGGGATCTGGGTGGTACCACTCCCCGGGCCAGGTGCTCTGTGTGCACAGCCTCTGCAAGGTTCCCTGCAAAGCCAACACCAGACACAATCTTTGCTTTCTGCCTTTTTTCAGTAAAAGCAAAATCGCCTTCAGATTTCTTTCTAGGTAGTGTAAATAGGTACTAATATAGGTCTTCAGCAAAAGCCAAGTGTATCTAGATACACTACCAGGGACTACGTGTATCTAGAACCCCACCATCCAGCTTTAACCTTCAATTACATTTACACTTATCTCTCTCTCTCTCTCTCTCTCTCCCAACCCCTTCTTTCTCTCTGTGTTTCCAGCACTCTAGTTGAGTTCTTACTTTGGAGAATGTTTTGTATCATTTCTATTTCACTTCTTCAGGGTATTATTCTTTTAGAGATAGATATAGACTATTTTATTCTGTTGAATGGATATTGATTTCTGTTTCTCTGTTCTGTTGCTGGGTATTTGCATTGGGGAAGAGATTTCCCTAATGACAACACAGGCCCATGCAGTGGCCCCTTGCTGATTCCTGTCACGCAGATGTGGAACTGAGGGTGTCAGGGAGCACAGCCTCCTAGAAATGGCGGAGTGACAGTCTGGATGGAACTTGAAACCATGGCAGATTTGTGGGGCAGAGTCATTATATCAGAACCCAATTTCCCAGCTAAAGTATTTATAAGGAAACCCCCATCTATCAACTCACTATGAATCAATCCAGTCCAAGGTGGATGATAGTCAGAAGGGCCCAGCTTTGTCTCTTGTTCTCATTTCTCCAGGCAGCTCTGCACCAGAGCTTAACGCTGCCAGCAATTCTCTCATATGGAAGCAATGACTCCCCTTTGCTTTCTGATGGTCCAAGAAAATTGCCTTCATTGACTAGAGATTCTCCCATCATCTGCCTCCTCACATCTCAGACTCACCTTTCTGACTGAAAGGACAGACCTTTCTCTCTACATACCTAGCCCTTCACAGAGGCTTTTCACACTGGGATTCCATTTTCTCTTCTTTGATTCCATTTAATTCCCTTCCCACTGCATTGGTAATGCAATATATTTTTGGACCCCAACGGTAGACACATTCAAATTCTCCCAGTGGGCCTCCATGATTAATATAAATGAGAACTTTGGCTGGAGACCTGCTTAGGTGACCTCATATATTCTAGGAAGGTTAAAGAAATCTATCTTTTTCCCCCAAAAAAGGAGAGAAGAAACTTCAGAGATGCCTTTGCATAAACAAGTCACATACCTGGATTGGAACATGTATCCTCTTAAAGGTATATCTGGGACTGTACTCCCAGATTTTGCTCATTTACTCATTTACATATATTACCTGATGTGCAAAAAATTAGTTTACTTCTTTCTAAGCTAAACATAACTCATGATTCTGAATTCACAATTTGATGTGAGTTAAGCAATATAATAAATGAGTGCATTCCAATGTACCAGGTTCTCGCTGCCTAATCCTATTTGGGGAGACATGGCTAAAATTCCCATTATTATCCATTGTCCTCTTATCCCTTAAGAAAGAGGACCCAGGAGTTAAACTGATAATTCAACTGCCCAGTTAGAAATCACATTTTACAACCTCTTTTGTAGCTAACAACACGGAAACATAGCTAGGCTTTGAAGAAGGTTGTACAGAAGGAACTGAAGTCATGTGTGTGAGTCCCAGGCTCTCTACTTTCAAATAAGTGATATTATCCTGCAGGATTATTTCCCATCATTGATGAAATTCACTCTTCCTCTCCACTAGGCATCTGGTTGGAACACTGTCTCCTTCCCTTTCTACAGTTCGTAGTACAGTCGCCACCATGCCCTTCCTTGGAAAAGGCTAATACATTTTTCTCATGTCTCATTGTCATGAGATACTTAATTGTGCTCCCTGCTTTCAACATCTTACCAGAGAAAAGTAGATTTCTCTATGTGGAGACCCTTGCCCTCAAAAGAAACCTCTCATTTTTCCTAATTTCTTTGTCCTTCTTAGGGTTTGGCCTGCAAGAGTCTGAAGGACAGAGATGCAATCCTGCTCCCTCTTGTTTCTCCCCTAAAACTATCTGTCCCCTCATCTTGGAGCTTGTTAATAACACATGTAACTCATGGCTGGTAGTAACAGCATGAAGGGCCAACAGAGATGTCAGTAATTTAAGAGTTACTTATAGATCCAGCAATTGCATTACTCGCTATTTACACCAAAGATACAGATGCAGTGAAAAGAAGGGCCATGCGTACCCCAGTGCTCATAGCAGCAATGTCCACAATAACCAAACTGTGGAAAGAGCCAAGATGCCCTTCAACAAACAAATGGATAAAGAGGATCTGGTCTGTTTATACAATGGAATATTACTCAGCCATCAGAAAGGATGAATACTTAAATTTTGCATCAACATGCATGGGATTGGAGGAGATTATGCTGAGTGAAATAAGTCAAGCAGAGAAAGTCAATTATCATATGGTTTCACTTACTTGTGGAGCATAAGGAATAGCATGGGGAACATTAGGAGAAGGAAGGGAAAAATGAAGAAGGAGAATTGAGAGGGGGAGAAGCACCATGAGAGACTGTGGACTCTGAGAAACAAACTGAGGGTTTAGAGGGGAGTAGAGTGAGGAGACGTGTTTGCCTGGTGATGGCTCTTAAGAAGGGCACATGTTGCACGGAGCACTGGGTGTTATACATAAACAATGAAACTCGGAACACTGCATCAAAAACTAACGTACTGTATGGTGACTAACACAGCATAATTAAACATTTCTTTTAATTGAGTTACATATAGTCCTTCACCTTTTAGACCCCTATTTCCCACATGTCCTTGACACAGCTCTCCAGAATCTCGCATTTTTCCCCCATTAGTCGATATATGAGATGGTTTTGAGGAAGCAAAAATGCTTCCTCATTTCTCGAGTTGTTAGGTTGTCACAAATGATTTCGATGTGTCATATAGGAAGAATGCCAAGATAAATTAGAAAGGAAAGAAAGAAAGGGGATGATTCGTATATAATATACCTCCAGCCATGAACGAGCAAAGCAGGTTATCTCACTGGGCTTTCTCGCTTTTCCTCAGTGCATGTGTTCCCTTTCCTCCACCTCCCACTGTGGCTACCTTCCAGAGCGTGCTGTATTTGGTGTTGCAGAAATGCATCATTACCAGATAGATGGGAAAAAAAAAATGCTGGCGTTGAGAGCAAAAGCTGGGTAAAAGAAGCTGCAAAGAGCCTGACAGGGAGAGAAAAAGGAAAGTAGGGAACCAACTGGAGCTAGGAATGGATGAAAAGGCTTCAGAGCGGTGGCTCCTCTCAGGTTCCTGAGCATCATATATGTATGTATGTATGTATGTATGTATGTACGTGTGTGTGTGTGTATATATATCTGAGAGGAAAGCAAACAGGAGTGTGAGAAACGTTGCTGCATAGTGATTTACCTTTCAAACTTATTCTGAATGCAAGATAAAGATTATGAATATTGTACTTTTTGGACCTATTCAGTGATTCAAGCAAACATCAGAACAAGGACAGGAACCGTGTGTCTGTAACTGACACAGACTTCCACGCCGGACTTCCATGTGGGTTTTGGATACGAAGGTGCGACACTCAAGCTTTACGGTCTGGGATCGAGATCACTACCTTAACCTTCTACCCTCAAAACATATCTAGATTCTCGCCCTCCTTATCAACACTCTAGGTTCCCTTCCTCCCTCATCCCTGCTCTAACCTTTCCCACACGGTTTGGTTTATTGCCGCAGATGGGTAACTGGTCTCCCTGCTCTGCACTGCTTCTGCATTTGCTTTCCTAACTGTACTTACTCTCTCAAGAACTGACCATCTTTTTTTTTTTCTAAAATACATTGGGCCCACAGCATTATTAAACTACACAAAACTCTACCGTTGCTTCCCATCGCACTCAGCAAAGAATCCAAACTTGTAAGAATCTGCAAGACCCTGCACGATTTACACACTGCCATCTCCGGACTTTCCTCCCACACTCTGACTCTCACCCCCTCCTCTCCCTCCATTCTGGAGATTTTGCTCATTTACTGTTCCTCAAGAATGCACTAGCCTCGGGGTCTTTTGGCTTACTGTTCCTTCTGCCTGGAATTTTCACTCATTGTGCAGCCAAGGAACCACAGGTCTCATTCTCTCCCTTTTTTCAATTCTCTTTTAAAATGAAACTACCAGGGAGGTCTACCCTGCTTCCTTTATTTAAAATAACAAGCCTACCTTCTTTCTGTGTTTTTGATTCTGCATATACGTAATTTATTTTCTTCGTAGCACTCTGATATATTATGCAGGTGCTTATTTATTTTCTTGTTTGTTTTTATCACCCACAATTACAACTTAAGCTCTATGAAGTTTGTTTTCTCTTAAATTTCCTGTGCCTAAGAGTGCCTGGCACTCCATGAATGTTTGTTGAATGAAAATAAACAATGGTGTGTTCTGAGAAAAGAATGTGTGGTGAGGGAGTGACCCAGATTGCACCATGTAGCTTTCAGAAAATATTACAAAGGCTACGGTGGCATAGTTTCTGAAACTTCTTACTTATCTAATAAAAAATAACCAGAACCAGTAGGATAGCAAGATCAATAAACCCAAATATGACATCTCCAATAAAACTTGGTGGCAATATATGGGCAGTTAGGGGCTAAGCTAGGCAGTTCTAGGGCCCATGTGCTCTAAGCATGTGTGGATGGGGAAGCAGAGAAAAGCAAAGAGTATCTGATGAATAAGAAAAGAAGTCTTCTTCCATTAAACACACAGACTTCTCTTCTCTGAAATGGTTTTAGGAGATTTCCAATTAGCAAATGGAATGCTAGAAGATCGTAGTAAATTCTGAAAGCAGGCTGGGATTCAAGCACTTTTGAAACTAACAATTTGAAGTTTTCTTCCAAAACAAAGCCTAGCATTAAAGGGAAAATGATATCTATAATATCCAAAGAAACAAAAAAATACAGATAAAGGGGAGGAAGGAAAGAAGGCAGATCTCAGAAGGAAGGAGTACACATTTTTATTTTTTGCTCGCTCAATGAAAATGATACAAGAGAGTTCTAAAGCAATAGACGTGGAAAAGTTATCTTGCCCTTTTTCCCCATTCTAAAGATACAGAAAAACTTATTTCACTTTAAATACTTAAAAAAGTAATTGCAATCAGATCAGGCATAATAAAGTCCTTATAGACTTTAAAGAGGCAAAGTACCCCCAAGATTATGACTTAAATTTCAAAATGGACTGAAGGCATTACAAAGTAATAAAAACCATGAAAGAATAACTTAATTAATATTTTTAAGAAATCTCAAAATCAGGAGATTGGTCTAAAGAATGAGCTCAGAAGAGGTGACACAGAATTTAGGAAAAAAGGAAAAGAAAAGAAAAAAATTTCAGAAAGTAAGATAAAACTAGAAAAAACAGAAGGGCAAATAAATATAATGGGCACTGTCTTAGTTAACAGAAGATGAGAAGAATCATTTCTAAAATTTAAAAGTAAATGGAGAGGTATAAAAACGGATTCAAATTAAAGTAATAGACGTAGAAGATAGATAAAAGGAGCAACATGCATTTAATAAAAGTCTAAAAAGATAAAACCAAAGCAATGGAACAGACTCATACAAAAAATTTCATTCAATAGAATATTCATAAAATTTAAAAAAACTAAACATTAAACTAGATATTTAAAAGACCTAATATATACCTAAGAAAATTCTGAAACTTAATTTTGTAAAACCACATGTTACAAAATCAATTGTAAAAATTAATTGTAGATCCAGATAAATGAAGACATGTTCTGTGCCCATGGAGAGGAAGACTCAGTATTGTCAAGATGTGATCTTCCCAAATCAATTTATAGATAGATTCAACACAATCCTGAAAGAAATCCCAGAAAGTTCTTTTGTGAATACCAACAAGCTGAGTCTAAAGTTTATAAGAAAAGGCAAAAGACCTGCAATAGTCAACTCAATATCAAAGGGAAAGAACAAAGTGGAAGGACTGTCATACTCACCTTCAATACATTGTAAAACCACAATGATTAGGACAATGTAGAACTGGTGGAAGAGCAGACATATCAATCAATGGAACAGAGTAGAGTGTTCAGAAATAGACCCACACAAGTATAGTCAACTAGTCATTGATAAAAGAGAAAGACAATTCAAAGGAGAAAAGAGTGTCTATTCAGCAAATGGTGCAGGAACAATGAACATGAAAGAAAGAAAGAGAGAAAGAAAGGGTGGGGGAGGAAAGAAGGAAGGAAGGAAGGAAAGGAAGGAGGGAAGGAGGGAGGAAGAAAGAAAGGGAGGAAGGAAGGAATTGGACACAGATCTTACATGTTTCACAAAATCGAACTCAAAACAAATTACAGATCAAAATATAAAATGCAAAATAAATAAATAAATAAATAAATAACTATAAAATGCAAAGCTATAAAACTCCTAAAAGATATGTAAAAGAAAATCTAGATAACTGAATTTGAGGATGACTTTTTGGACACAATGCAGAAAACACAAACCACAAAGGGGGAAAATGACCAGTTGGATTTCTTTAAAATTAAAAATTTCTACTCTGTGAAAGATGTTGTTAAAAAAATGAGAGGACAGGCCAAGGGATTCAGAGAAAATTTTTGCAAAACACATTATCTGTTAAAAGACTAATTAATATCCAGGGGCTCCTGGGTGGCTCAGTGGGTTAAGCCTCTGCCTTCGGCTCCGGTCATGATCCCAGGGTCCTGTGATGGAACCCCGCATCGGGCTCTCTGCTCAGCGGCGAGCCTGCTTCTCCCTCTCTCTCTGCCTGCCTCTCTGCCTGCTTGTGATCTCTCTCTCTGTCAAATAAATAAGTAAAACCTTAAAAAAAAAAACTACAAATGAGGTTTATGTGTCCATAGAATTTTATCTAAACACATAGAATGTACAACACCAAGAGTGATGTAAACTGTGGGTTTTGGATGATTACGATGTGTCAATGTAGGTTCACCAATTGTAATGAACTATGTCGTTCTCTCACAGAGGATGTTGACGGTGAAGGAGCCCATGAGTGTGAGGGAGAATGAGGTAAGTGGAAATTTTTTGTGTCTTCTGTTCAATTTTGTTATGAACCTAAAACTACTCTAAAAAACAACCAAAAAAAGAGTCTAAGAAAGGAAAGGAAAGAAAAGGAAAGGAAGGAAGGAAGGAAGGAAGGAAGGAAGGAAGGAAGGAAGGAAAGAAAGGAAGGGAGGAAGGAAGGAAGGAAGGAAGGAAGGAAGGAAGGAAGGAAGGAGAGAGAAAGAAAGAAAGAAGAAAGGAAGAAAGAAAAGGTGCACTAGGGTGGTTCAATCAGTTGAGAGTCTGACTCTTGATCTCAGCTCAGCTCTTTTGAGTTCAAATCCCATGTAGGAGGCTAATTAAAGGAAGAGGAAGAAGGAGGAGAAGAAGGAGAAGAAGAAGGAGGAGGAGGAGGAGAGGAAGAAGAAGAAAGGGTGGCAGAAAAAAAGGAAGAAAGAAGGGAAGAAAGAAGGAAGGAAGGAAAGAAAGGAAGGAAATATTAAGGCATAGAAAATACATGGAAAAACTTTAAATGTATATTGGTAAGTGAAAGAAGCGAATGTGAAAGAAAGTCAACCTGAAAGAGTGCTTGCGATATGACTAAAACTATCTGGTATTCTAGAAAAGAAAAGCCATGGGGACAGTAAATAGATCAGGGGAGAGGGAGATAAGAAGGGATGAATAGATTTTTCGGGCAGTGAAACTCTTCAGCGTGATACTGTAATGGTGGGTACGTGTCATTATACATTTGTCAATACCCACAGTGCACAACACAGAATGAGCCTAATATAAGCTATGGACTTTAGTAGGGTAATAATGTATCAGTACCTGCTCATCAGTTATAGCAAATGCAGTACATTAATGCAAGACGTTAGTAATAAGGGAAATAAGGATCAAGATGAAAGAGTAGAAGGAAGCTCCCTGTACTTTCCTTTGAATTTTTCAGCAAACCTAAAACTGTTACAAAGATAATCTATTAATTGGAAAACAATAAATATAAAACTTAACCTTTCCAGAAAATAAAAATCAACTGGGTATCCAGGCAAAAATGACTAATGCAGATTGTCCTCAGGCTGTAACAATAACTCTCTATTCCAGAAAGCAATGACTTGGTACATTTAAGATAACATAGGGAAGAAATTGTGACTAAAATATTCTGCATGTAACTAAACTTATCTTATTTATGAAGGTCTTGAAAACAAACATGTTTGAAAGTGCAAGAACTCAGAAAATACTTTTCCTAGGAGCTTTCTTGATCAAGTTACCTCAAGTTTGAAATAGCCAAAATTACTGAAGTTATATCCACATAAAGACTGGTGAATTATGTCTCTGGCAATGGTATATGGATGAGTGTGCAAATGGTGAGAACTTTTTCATTCTGGCACAGAGGTGTATTTTATCTTATAATTGTTCAAAACTGCCAGTTCATGGTGTTGGAGTCGGTTTCGTTATTGTTTAGATTCTCTAAAAATATTGCATCAACTTCTTACAGTATACTCAAGGCCAACCACTATCACCAGCCCAATTTGAAAAAATCTCATAAATCAGACAGTCTTTTGTGGAGTTTAAAAAAGAGAAAAATACAGAACATGCTCATTATCCTGGGGGTAAAATGATCCTTACCTTATGGGCTCTGTTCCCAAAAATCCAGTTCTTTATTTTGAGTAGTTTACAGGAAGTCCTTACATAACAGAAGCAGAAGCTGTTACGTTAAGGACCAATTGTCTTTTTAGTAGAAGGAAGACTGTGAAAAACCAAACCTGACAAATGTAACCACTTTCATTGGGGAAGTAAGATCCTTATTCAAAATATAAAGGACATAAAGAAATTGCATGAGAAGAGCAAATGGCGGGGAGGGGCTTTTTCTTTTTCTTTTTTTTTTTTTTCTTTTTGCTTTAGATTTCCAGATATGCTATTATATCTTCTAAAGAGCACTCCTACAATGAAGTAGGCACTATCATTCACTGTCTTCCCAGCCCTGTTTTTCTAATACCCAGGATGCTCACGCATGCACATACACACACACATACAATACTGTAGACATTACTGAACAAGACATAAGGCCACTCCTGTGTTTCTCTTCAAATTGATGACTCTGTATCCTTAGGCTACTAACAATCACACTGGAATTGAGTTTTATCATTTGTAATATAAATGAGGTTTGGAATAGATGATTACCAGCATCTCTGTGTAAGCTAAGCAGAAGTAATTGTGTGGGGGAACATGGTTAAAAGAAGATCAGGTGAGGCAGTAAGACGTAATAATAAGGAATTGCATTATCAGTCACAGGATCAGAGTTTAAGGTATAAAATCTGGAACCACCTACTTCAGATCTTTGAGCCAAGTTATAAAACAGGAATAAGTTACTTTACAGAGCTGTGCAACAGGTTTGACTTTTTCCTGTAAAATGCTGGATGTATATCAATGTCGTTAAACCAGATATATACAATTTTTTTTTTTTTTAATGTCTGAGCTACACTGGGGAATGTGCTGAACTTGGAGCTGTAAAATGCAGAAGTATGCATAATTCCAACTTGGGAGTCTAGTTAAAGAAAAAGGAAAAAAAAAAAAAACTCCTCAGTACTGTTAAAAAATACTAATTACCTTGTTGCTTTTTCTCCTCATTTCACTACCCAAAATTGGGAAATTATTATTTTTTCCTCCAAACCAAAGCTGGCTTCTTGAGGAATTGGTTTCTTCTGGGGATCAAGGTATCATCTACTCAATAGTTTGTTCAAAGTCCTCCTGCAACTTCAGCAACCAAAACCAGTTATTTTATTGTGGTGAACTTAAAGGGACCATGCACAAATTATAAGCAACCTTTTGCCCAATTTTTCCCTATGTACAAAAATACAAGCATTTAATAATTTTCTATGAATCAAAATTAACTTGTGAATAGAAAACACAACTACATCAATGTTTTGCCTCTAAGAAAACACAGAAAATTGGTGGATAAGGACTATCAGGTAGGTGAACATAGACATGAAAGTCATAACCATCTCATTTATCTTGGCTATCAATCTTTGATCCTTGCTGCATGTCAAGTTTCATATCCTCACTGAGGAGGTTGATGTACCCAGTGAGAAGATGATGTGATAAATATGAAAAAGTAAAAAAAAAAAAAAAAGTAAGAAAATGTAAGAAAAATTGTGATTGTTACATGTTTCAGTAAACCAGGTCTTACTAGGAACCACCATACTGAAGTTCTTCCTGGTAAGAACTACAGTTAACTAAAATCTGGCTCCAGTTCTAGTAGCTGAATGTAAGTTATATTTAATAGGCGGGCAACTGGGTGCTGTGTTAATCACCATGGAAACAAGAGACAATCAATCACCAGACAAAATTAATGCCTAGTCATTGCTATATCTTTCAAATCTTATGCACAAAGACAGATATAAGTTTGAAATATGCCTCCAATGGGATATATGTTTACAGAGGAGATATATGAATATGCATATATGAAGAACAGAAAAGTGAAAAGTTATTATAAGACAAACTATGTTAGTGTAGATATTTTTAAGTATGTTCAAATTACATTGATTTTGTTTATGACAATTTGAATTTACATTAGTTAATCAATTAACCTCATATAAGGTTTCTGAAGCAGGAACTCTCAAATAAATTTGTCTTAGCCAGTCTCTTTTATGAAATCATGTCTCCATGTTCCCCACCTTATTATGTATCCCACTGCCCCATCTTCAAACATTTTTTAAATAAAGACAAGACTTCTGAAATATTTGGTATTTGGTGGTCATTCTGTAATATGATGACTCAAACGGTTGGAAATGTACTGTGGGGATCTTAAAAAAAAAAAAGCTAAAGAGAATATTTTCTTTAGATCTACAGTAACACTTTATATCCCATTGTTGAATATGCCTGAGAAAAACAATGCAATAGAAGAACACAATGTGCAACGTTTATGATAGAAACAAGCGGACTTTGGACTTTGGATTTAGTAGTTAATTAAGTTCTGTAAATTGCTGAGATTTTATTGCCATTTAATTCAGTGGTTGGAGACTTTCTCCAAAAGGTATATGATGAAAGGTCAAGGGTGAAAAAATAAGTGAAAATACAGTAAGGAGTTTCAGTGTTTTTGAGGTTATTAATTTTTATCAATTTATTTTGCACTAAAATAATTAAATAAATTCACATGGTAGCAAAAATTTTAAGAGAGGTAATTCTAATATGAATATGAATGTTTAAAGTCAGCATCTCTCTCTCTGCCCCCCACCTCCCCAGGCTCTTCAAAAGTTAGGAAAGATGAAAAGGAAAAAAAAAAAAAAAAACCAAATTTAATCACGAAATTCTACTCCAGAAACCAATATTGTACTGTGTTAACTAACTAAAATTTAAATTAAAAATACACAAATTTAAATGTTGACCAAGTTATAGATAGATTTCAAACTAATTGCAGGACTGCAAAAGCCAGTTGCAACTATAGGAGATAAATGGCAAGAAGTGTAGAGAAGCTAAGGAGAAAGGCCAGTGCCTACAGGTCTCTAAAGAATTAATATGAATGTATTTCCTGACAGTGAAACAACACAGTGCAAAAGTCATGTGTTGTGTCTAGGATGCAGGTATCAAAATGGGTAAATAACAAAAGTACCCTTACAGACAGTATATTTTACAAATGTAGGAGATGTTGCAGAAGCCAAATTTACTTACATATAAAATATATTTAATATATATTTATTTAAGTACATTAAGTTACTTTAAAATATATTTATATTTAAATAAGTTCTTTCTAACATATATTTAATATATTATTCAGTAATAGATTAAATATTGGAAATAGCCTATCTTTGAAACATTGGGAGAGAGATACTTTCCTGCTCCCTACTATATCACAAGAATCCCCAACAAACAGCTGGTCTAAGAAACCTAATCCATTCAATAATAAACAATTAAAAAGAGTTGATAAAAAATCTATGTAAAAATGTTTTATGAGGGATAGAGAAGGGTGTGGCTTAGTAGCAGATAATGAACTCAACAGATAAAGTACTGCATACTAGATAAATATTGCCATGCAGGAAAGGACAACAGAAATCACATTTTTCTCCATGAAATATAAAGCAATCAATTCTAAAAAGTAAAAGTACAGAGCAGAAATGCAAGGATGCATGGAAGCATTGGAAACAGCAGAAGTAGTTGAACTGGAGTTGACAGAACTCAAGAAAGAAGTAGAAGAAAAAGTAATCACAGAAATAAAGTAAAAGTGAAGGAATCACGGATGATGGAGGCATTAAGGAAAGTGTAAAAGACACAGAAGCTAGAAACAAGAAAAGTAAACAAAATGTGTTGGAAATAAATATTTTTCTTAAAATTTAAGAGGAAATTATAGATATAAAATATTAAGTTGATTCAATATATGTATAATTGGAATCCCAAAAATAAATTCAAGCAATTATAATAAAAGTATTTATAATTCAGGGCCATTTGCTAAAATAAAAGATGTCTTCAAACTCCACAAAAGGGCACCTAGTATGTCAGAAAAAAATGACCCACACTTGTTAACGCTGGGATATGTATTACTTAAATCACTAATCTTCAAAATTAAAGAAAGAATTGTATGGGCAACGAGGCAAAAATATCAAAGGGATAAAAAAACTCTGGCTTTGCCAACTTCATAGCAAAATCAAAGAACAGATGAAAATGGTGCAATAGTTATAAGATATTTAGGGAAAAAAAAAGGATGACCAAAGACAAACTAAATAGTCCTCAAAAACAAATGCTATAGTTGAATAATTTCGAACATGCAAGCTTTTCTTTGGAGAAAACTACTACAGAACAATCTTAGCCAATCCAAACATTTTTGGTGAAACTGTAAGAAAATTTAGTGCCAACAGATCTGCACTATGGAAAATGTTAAAGGAAGTTCTTCATACAGAAGAAAAATAACACCAGATGGAATCTTGGGGAAAAAAAAAAAAAAAAAAACCCTCCAGAAATAGCAAGTTTGTGGGGAAGAATTAAAAAAGATTTTTCTTATTTTTAAACTTGTTTTAAAGACAAAGGATAGTTTAAAGTAAAATTATAACAATATATTCTTATATTTATATCATGTGTAGAAATAAAATGTAAGATGAAAATACAAGAATGGGAGGAGATAAATGGAAGTATAATGTATGGTTTTTACATTATATGTCAAGGGCCTATATTATTATTTGAAGGCAGATTATGTGACAAAATATGTATTATTAACTTAAGAGCAACAGCTAAAATTTAAGCAAAAATGCCTTTTAAGTTGACTCTTGGGGATAAAATAGAATATTAAGGGCGCCCGGGTGGCTCAGTGGGTTAAGCCACTGCCTTCGGCTCAGGTCATGATCTCAGGGTCCTGGGATCGAGTCCCACATCGGGCTCTCTGCTCAGCAGGGAGCCTGCTTCCCTCTCTCTCTGCCTGCCTCTCTGCCTACTTGTGATCTCTGTCTGTCAAATAAATAAATAAAATCTTAAAAAAATAGAATATTAAAACATACTGAAGTTTAAATCTAAAGAAAAAAGAAAAGAGAGACTAAAGACAAATCAAGCAGATAGAAAACAACAAAATGTTATAATGAAATCCAGCCATATGATAATTTACACTAAGTATAAATGGACTAAATTCTTCAACTAAAAGCCCTTTTCTTTTCTTTTTTAAAGATTTATTTATTTATTTATTTGAGAGAGAGAGAAAGAGAAATAGAGAAAATGATCAGGAGGGAGAGGCAGAGGGAAAAGTAGACTCCCCACCAAGTGGGGAGCCCCATGTGGGAATCAATCCCAGGACCCTGAGATCATGACCTGAGCTGAAGGCAGACGCTTAACTCACCCAGATGACCCTAGACTGACATTTTCAAACTGGATTAAAATGAAAAGTCCAATCACATGCTGTTTAAAAGAACCCCAATTTAATGTGAAGACTAATATAGGCTCAAATAAAAAGAAAATTATATAAAACATGTAATAATAAAAAGTGATCACAATAAATCTGAATATCTGTATTAATATACCAGAAAAAAATAGACTTGAAACATAAAATTATCATAGATGTTGAGGACAATTTTATAACAATAAGAGGCTAATTATTCATGAAGGAGATAGAAATATTAAATGTTTATTTATGACCTTAATAACACCACTCCAAAATACATAAAGTAAGAAATGACACAACTGGAAACAACCCAAACAAATCTACAATTTTAGGTGGAGATTTCAATACTTCTCAGCTACTATAGAACACATAGACAACAAGGATATAGGAGACTTAGCACCATCAACCAATTTGTCTTAATGGATATTTAGATAACATTCTTCTCAACAACTGCAAAATAAATACTCTTTTCAAGTGCACATGATATGTATACCAAGATAGACAATAATTGGCTTATAAATAGGTCTTAATTAATTTAAAATTTTGATATTGCACAGAACATGTTCTTTGACAACAAAAAGAAATTAACTAAATAGAGATATTTGGAAAATCCCCAAATATTTGGATACTCTGAAACACTTCTATATTATGGTGATGTACACCTCAAACATATACAATGCCTGCTTGCCAATTATATCTAAATAAATCTGTGAAAAATTAATGCTTCCAAATGAAACAGAGAGAAGAAGAAATAGCATAAGAAATTTTGAAATACTGTAAACTGGATGAAAATTAAAATGTAACTCATTAAAAAATTATAATTTGTTGTAATACTTTATTTTTAGCTATAAATGCTTATATTGGGGGAAAAAAGGTGTAAAATCGGTGGTCTAAAGTGCCATCCTAAAGAGCTAGAAATAGAAGACCAAATTATATCTAATGTAAAGAGATAAGAAGAAACAAACAAAAATATGATTAAAATCAGCAAAAAAAGAAAATTCTGAAGAGTAAAAATATCAATACTAACCCAAAGCTGATTCTTTGGAATAAATAAGAAAATCGACAAATCTCTGTACATTGATTAAGGTAAAGAGAAGGCATACATTACTGACATCAAGAATAATGGAGGGACCATGACTACAAAATGTTAAATGAATTATAAAGATTTACCATGAAACACTTTATACCAATATATTAAATGCTCATGTCTGTTGATGCTCAGCTTATAAGAGGTTAAGCTGTGGGGCTTCTGGGTTGCTCAGTTGGTCTAACATCCAACTTTCAGTTTTTGGCTCAGGTAATGATCTGAGGGTCATGAGATTGAACCTCACATCAGGCTCATGCTCAACACGGAGTCTGCTTAAGATTCTCTCTATCTCCCTCAACCTCCTCTCTGCCTTTCCCCCTGCTATCTAAAATAAATAGATAAATAAAATCTTAAAAAAATAAAAATTAAAAAAAAAGATTAAGATGTGATGTAACGTTAGAGACTTAATTTCCTGGCTCATGCTCTTAATTATTATACTAATTAATGTCAAGTTCATTGCTTTCTTTTAAACATTTTGAAATTATTTGTAATTTATAGAATTACCAGTATGGTAGAAAACATAGATACTACCTTTTCTAATGCTTTATTTTACTTATATAGAAACATAGCTTTCATTGAATGATATTAATGTTAAATAATATTACTGTATAATTAATGTTATTATGATAATACTGTTAGGCAATTATACAGGTATCATAACATTTACTGATCATCCCATGCTTATGTCTTTCTGCCAAAATTAAAAGGACATAATGAAAGTGGGATAAGGGGAGGGGCAAAGAGAGCAGAAGGAACAAAATATGGGCATTGTCTATTATGAGAAATAAGACCTTTTGAATCACAACCCTGAGATCATGACCTGAGCCAAAATCAACAATCAGTGACTTAATCAACTGAGCCACACAGGAGCCCCTACCTGAAAAATTTATTAATGTTTATAACTTTCTAATTCAGAAAGGACCCTGCAGATAGTCTGTGTATCCCACAACAATATCTAAAATGCTGTAACAAATTCAGCTTAGTACAGACCATCTGACTCATTTCAATGGCACTGTTAAAATCATTGATTTTTAAGACACATAAATGAATGGATAGTTTGTGCTCATCTAATCATGACTTAAATTGATTAGTTTATTGACTACCTTTCTCCTCTGGGCAGAAAAATTTTCTCTCTCCTAGCTGTCCCTCAATAAACTAACTAGAACAAATAAGTACTTCTCACATAAGAAGATTTAATTAGAGAAAGAATAAGTAACAAAGAGGAAGTGTTAATACACAGAGAGAAGTCAAAGCATTTGTATTATCTACCTTCCTCACACTGCAGAATGTGTTGGTTCCAAATCCAATTGAGCAACTACCAAGTGCTGTTGCTGGTACCATAATTAAATACTGCTTAAAATGAGCTAGGAAGGGAGACGTTTTGCCAACAAATAGCCATACCATAAGATTGGGTACCATTAGCGTTCTAAAATGGTACAAGTTGAAAGTGAGATTACTTTTCAAGAGAGAAAACGGAGTGTTTTTGTGTAGGGATTGTTGTTTACATGGTATCTCTAAAGAAGTTTGGCTACTCAACAAGGAGCCATGGAGAAATGGGCCACCAGGTAAACTGGTAAAATATATGTAAAAGTATCAAAGCAAATAAGGGCAGGTGTGTTTATGATTAGTATTGTAAGGTATTAGCAACTTAGAGGGGGGTATAAAAGGAGAGGTATTTTGAGGCCAAAAGCATAGCACCTTTACCATTATGCTAATGAGGTTCCTCTTCAAACTAAGCTTTCTTAAAATGTTTTTATATTTTATTTTATACATTTTATATCTAAATATCTATTTATATATAATATATATTTTATATGTTTATGGATGTAATAAGAAAAAATTATAGTTTTATAAAAATTTATAGTTATATAAATTAGAATATGCGTGATGAACCCATTTTCTACTGCTAGACTTCTCAGAGCTCTCAATGTTATTTGTGATTGTCCCAGAGAATAACAGACATACAACACTTCCTCAATGTATTTGACTACAGAACACATTTATTTTCTTCACTTAGTTCTTTTGAGATGTCTTACTAACATTTTTGGAAAAATAAAGAAGAGCACATGGAAAAATTCTACTAAAGAAATTTCTAAGATATGCCATGAACATGAATACATAAATTATATTAAAATGTGAAAAATCCACCAAAATAATAATGTATAGAACACTTACCCCCAGAAAAGATTAGTTCAGACTGGTGGCTGTATCTACAGCGATAGTTCAGTTCAGTGAAGACCTTAAAGGTCGTTACCGTGGTTGGTAGAAAGAGATGACAGATAAAGGGTGACCATTTCATTCTGAAATATAAGAAAACAAATATTTTATGTCATACCTTTTAATTCCTCAGATTAAGCCCTTAAAAAATTGAAACATTTATTTGTATATAAATTCAGAACATCTATCTGTACAAAACACCATAAAAACTGAAATGATAAATAAAATGCTGATAAAATATTTTAATGCAAATAGTAACCTGAAGTGTTAATATTATATATAGGCATGTGTGTATATATAAGTGTGTGCACATATTTCTAAGTTAAGGGAAGTAAACAACTGTATATAAAAATATAGCAACTTTGTATAGACAATTTACAGAAAAAATACAAGTAATTGGTATATATATAATACATGTTCAACTTCACCAGTAATTGCAAAAGGAAAAGAACATAACCTATTATTTTTGGTTTTTAACTTTTAAAACTTAAAATGTCTGAAATCATTTAATGCTTCTGAGAAAATGGGAAGCCAGACAAGTTCCACTGTGGAAGCAAGTCTAAAATAGTGCTTGTTAGGGACCAATTTAGAATCTGGTATTGATCAACATCTGCTATCAGGTATTTGATATGATATGTGATAAACTGTTAAAATGAACACTTTTTGAATGAGATTAGTGGAGAGCATCCAGGAGGAAAAAATTTTTTCACTTCTTACAACCTGTATATTTTATATTGAAAATATAATAGTATGGTGATTGTGACATTAAGATTCATAAGAAAAATACATTTTGGTCATCTTGATGAATATTTTTTTTTTTTTTTTTGACAGAGATCACAAGCAGGCAGAGAGGCAGGCAGAGAGAGAGAGGAAGGGAAGCAGGCTCCCTGCTGAGCAGGGAGCCTGAGGCGGGGCTTGATCCCAGGACCCTGGGATCATGACCTGAGCCAAAGGCAGAGGCTTTAACCTTTGATGAATATTTTTCTTACATATTTGCTCTTATTTGCTCTTCCTATGTGGTTCCCATCATTTTCTCACCAATCCCAAAGCCCTTGAAATTTCCTAAGTGTTAAAAGTGATAAAGCTATCTTTTGTGTTAATAAAATGACTTTTGGGAAGCACCTAAGGATGGAAGCTGGTTGCCATGGAGCCAACTAGAGAGGGGAGAGGGACTGGAGACTGAATTCAATTACCAATGGTCAGTGATTTAACCAAGTGTGCCTATGTAATGAAGCCTCCATTAAAAACCCCAATGGACAGGATTTGGAGAGCTGCCAGGTCGGTAAACATGTGGAGAAATCAGAGTTAAGTGGTATACTGGAGAGAGCATGGAAGCTCTAAGCCCCTTCCCACATACCTTGCCCTAATGTATTCCTTGCATCAAGCTGTTCCTGAGTTACATGATTTTATAATAAACCAGTGCCCAAGAAGTAAAATTTTTCTCTAAGTTCATGGGCTGCTCTAGCAAATTATACCACCCCAAGAAATGGGAAGTTGGATATTCTGATCTCACGACCTGGACTTCCGATTGGTGTCTGAAGATGGGAGTGGGGGGAGGCAGGCTTGTAGGACCGAATCCTTGCTTGTCAGATCTGATGCCATCTCCACGTAGATAGGGTCAGAAGTGGGTTGAATTATAGCATATGCAATTGGTGCCAGAGCATTGCTTGTTGGAGGTGTGGGAACTGCCACATCACCCCACACAACACACACACACACACACACACACACACACACACGCATATTGAAATTGGGTCCAGGAACCTAAATCAGTCACCAAAAATAAAGATATATGCCCTAAAGGAGTGAATGTTTTCTGAAAATTATAATTTTTTAGAAGATTTTATTTGTTGATTTGAGAGAGAGAGAGCAGGAGCAGGAGCAAGGGCAGAGGGAGAGGGAGAAGCAGACTCCCTACCAAGCAGGGAGACCAACTGGGGCTCAATCCCAGGACCCTGGGATCACAAACTGAGTTGAAGGCAGATGCTTAACCAATTGAGCTACCCAGGCGTCCCTGCAATTATCATTTAAACAATCTTTCAAGATGAAAAATTGTGGTTGCAACTTTTAACAATCAAATACTGGAATTTCTTAGAGTAGAGTGTAGCTGTAGTGTACAAATGCATAGAAACACAAAATTATCATTTTAATCCATTTCCAAACAGAGTGCTCATAATTAGAAGCACAAACTTATAACACAATAATAAGAATATAACTAAATATACATTCTATTATACTATATTATAGCAAATCATACATTATAATATGCCTTCATAAAATACAGTGCCTTAGTTCATGTGTCTGAGAAAGGGCTAACTTTCCAGAAAGTGCTATTCTCTAGCTGGTAAGAACACAGACTTTGAAGTCCTTAAGGAGAAGATTCTAATGTTGGTCTTACCATTCACCAGCACAGTCACCTGGGTAATCTGCCCATAGGGGTTTTGCCCTTGGAATTTCTGCTGTCTGAAATGTCCTTACTCGGTCATCACCAGGTTCTCTACTTCCCTTAACTCAGATCTCTATTTGGATACTAGCATATTACAGTTGTCAACCCCAGTCACCTGTTTAAAATTTTATGTTATTACCCACTATTCCTTGCTCTGCCTAAATTTTCCTCTTAATCCTTACTGAGACCTTGAAACTATATCTATTTCATTGACTATCTCCCCTGCTAGACTGTAAACTCCATGGCCATAGGAGTTATGCACATCTATGTTCACTGAACAAGGTAGTAAACATAGCAGATAGTCAATAACTCTTTGTTGAATACATGAATGAATGAACAATAAACAGCTCTGAGCCTCATTCTTTCCCACTTATAAAATCAGTATAATACGAAGTTCTTCCTGTGGTTATTTTGAAGATGTTTAATTATGATTATACAACACTGTTTCTGGCACACAGTCATCATCCAACACATAACAGAAATTTTTGTTTCTCATCCTTTTTTCCTACAATTTCAGTGACCTTCCTTTTTGAAAAATCTAATATGTAAAAAAGATTTTAATGCTCCCATAAGATTGTCATTTGATTTTATATGTCATTGTTTTCAAAATTTGTTCTGTTTTCTTTTGTTCATTTTCAATTTTCTAATTGCAATGGGTCCTCAGTAGGAAATTATATAAAAAGTATTTGGGGAAGTTTAGTTTAAAATGCTGTAAGATAAAGCTCTTTACTCACTGTTGTCCTAAAACTTAAAGACTGCAGTGATTGAAGGATACAGTCTGTTTATGTGAATAATAATGCATCTCTTTGATATAATCATTTTCTATCAAATTACAGGAAATTATTCCAAAGTACATCGAATAGTGGGTTGAGTTATTCCAAAGTACATAGAAGAGTAGGTTTTAGAATGTAAAGTTTGGCAAAAGCAGCTATATCTGATCTTGATACACTATTGGATATCTTTAATGTTCCTGACAATATTTTTTTTCATTCTCTAAGAATTGCCTTTATGGTTAAAATAATCAAAATATAAATATTTGTTGTTGCATTCAAGATGTTGGGAAGTGTCAAAGTACAGCTGGGAACTCATGTAATTTGCTTCAGTAAAAATCAGATAACAGTAAAGGGAACTTAAGAAGTGTAATCTCAGACCTAGAAGATATTTGACTTTCCATCATTCTGTATTTCAGTAATGAACCCTGAGAACTGGGTCACCCTAGAGAGGCTTTATCAACTCCAACTGACCTTGACTTTTGAAAGCAGCTTTTTCCTTTCCTTCCTAGTCTCCTCATCTTTGAAATGTGGGCCAGTTATCTAATCATCTCTTCTTATCTAGATCTATGATCCATTTGTTTATAATTTGCTTTTATAGCTCCACAAAGAGAACACTCAGTTCTACAAACCACCAGCAAACCCTCACTAAAACTTGAGGAATTTTTCCTTGAGTGATTGATGAAGGTACATAATCAAGGAAAAAATATCTTGTAGAAGCAGCTGCTCTATTCCTGAAAATTTTAAGTGGCATTTCAGAAAACATATATATATATTTTTTTTTCTCCTCTAAGAAATACTGGAAAATGTACTTCCTTTTTAATGCTTGTTATAGTTATGGCTAGTTATATCACATTAGTTATATAGTTATAATTAGTTATATCACATTAGTCAGAATGCTCTCTCCTGTTAATTCCCATAGTATTTATTTTAAAAATTTACTTATTTTTAGAAAGAAGTGTGGAGAAGAGGCAGAGGGAGAGAGAGAGAGAGACTCCTCAGGCCAATTTCCCACTGAGCACAAAGCCAGACTTGGGGCTCCATTCCAGGACCCTAAGATGGACAGCAGAGCTGAAATCAAGAGTTGGATGCTTAACTGACTGAACCACCCAAATGCCCCAATTCCCATAGTATATAAATGCATGTATCAGTCATACGGACCAGGAGTGACACTGCATTTTTGTCTGTTTAACCTTGATTATATTAGTTCAATAAATCTTCGTTTATAAGCTGATTTTATGAGAATGTGAAATATCCATTCAAAGTCAAGCATTGAAATCATGGGGTTTCTTGAAGCTAATATTGATGCAATTTACAAATCCTCACAATCTTAAAGGTAATCATATCTCTTAAAGCTTGAAATTAATATTTGCCTCTTTCAAAATTAAGTCCTCATTTCCAAAAAAAGTTTTTTATGAATCCAACAGGAAACATTTGCCTGAATGTATTAATTATCCTATTAACTCTTAGTAAAATTTTATGGCAAAAAACAATGTAGGAAAATATTATGAGTGAAATTCCTCTAATTGCAATGATTTGTAAAATATTTTTAGCCCAGAGATTTTGGCACTTTAGAGCATTTTTTCCCCATTACCATGAAGAGGAATAGCAGCAAACTTTAGCTCATTAGGGAAGACCACGGCCTACTAGACAAGAGGCTTTCCAAAAAAAACTATAGATATGACGGGCAGGGTTTGAATAAATGAAGAGGGAAAAAAATGTCTTGTAGCTTGGAGGAGAAATAGGTCTTTCACATTGAGCAAGCAAACTGAGTACAGGTAAAGGAGCTCTCCACTGGTAAATTCAAGATTCAAAACAGCAGAGTTTCCTAAGATGTCATTGGGGGGAGGGGGAGGGGCTTTACCAGATCCCATGCAGCTTCTCCTACCTCTTCTGTATGTTCTTTCTCTTTTCCAGCAGGCAAACTCTTTTTTTTTTTAGGTATGATTTTATTTTATTTTTCCAGTGTTCCAAGATTCATTGTTTATGTTAAAGATGCACTTTTGTAGCAAAGAATGTAGATAGGATTTTCTGATTCATGTAAGAGCTGAAGTTTTGCATTTCAGGAGGTTCTTACAGACTTACTAGACTCTCTGATGTTTTGCCATGAGCAATTAGTTTCCTTGCACATCTTAAAAAATATTCTGGTTTTCCCTTTCACTAAAGAGGATCACCCATACTGTTTTTCAAATTTTGATTCTGACTATAGGTATGTACCTAAGAAGAGAAAGTAATTTGGGGAAAAGTTTTCGTTGTTCTCTCTAGGTAGTAAGGTCATGTTGATGTGAGCAGCTTCTGGCCCGATTTCTGGCCTCCCTCTCCTGTACCCCGAATTACCTGTTGTCTGACTATACTGACTACATTTTCCATGATAAGTGGGAACCAACCACACCTCTTCCCTTGCCAGAAGTCACAAGCGAAGTTCATAAAATACTAGAAACCACCATTTTCATCGCTTTGTCTGTCTTGGTATTCCTTCCTACTTCCCACAAACGCATTCTACCACATATCTCTCTCTTCTCCTTGTTGTTTTACATTAATGTGACATTTGCATCTGGTTTGTGTTCTCTGAGTATTTCATGGGTTATTGAGGATCAGGATTAATCATTACCACGTACCAGTCATCATAACAGAAAGGCCTGTGTGTATATATCTCTTTTCTTTTTTTTTTTTTCCCATCTTAAATATTCGGTTAGTTTTATGATTACTTTTATGATTGAAAGAAGGGACTTTCAAAATCTGAGACTTCCTAATAGCCTTCAGAATCAAATCTTTCCAAAGCCTTAATGCACACAGGCAAGATTTTTAACTTTAAGGATTCTAACAGATGTACTTGCATTCACATAATATGATACACATTACAATTTTATTTTATAAGTCCTAAATTATTTTTCCAGCTGAGTGAGAGAGTGATCAACATGCTCGAGGGATGGATTAAAGGATCATTTTCAAGTCCAATCCATTTGTCTTCTTATAATAATATTCATGTTTCTCCCTACAAAGCTCTTTCTTTTATATTTGTAAATTGTCCTATTTTTTTAGTCTCCAAGATGCCCAGTTTCTCTTTGGGTATTTAACATTATGTTTTAAGGAATTATTGTAGATATATTATCTTTCTCTTTTTTTTAAGTTTTATTTATTTATATGACAGACAGAGATCACAAGTAGGCTGAGAGGCAGGCAGAGAGAGAGGAGGAAGCAGGCTCCCTGCTGAGCAGAGAACCCAATGCGGGGCTTGATCCCAGGTCCTTGAGATCATGACCTGAGCCGAAGGCAGAGGCTTTACCCCACTGAGCCACATAGGCACCCCAATATATTATCTCTTGATTAGAGTCACCTTAACAAGTGAAAATTTGCTGAACACATACATTTGAAAGGAAAATAAGGATTTATTTTTCTCTAAGTAATCGAAGCTCTTGTACTTCTATATTGAAATTAATATGCTACAATACTTTTCTACTCTTGTTCATTCAGTCATAATACCTTAATTCATAGCCACAGTGATTTGATTATTTCATACTCCAAACCAGGAATGTCAGGGACTCTCAGCCTTACTATAGCTGCAACTACTGTAGAATATAATCTTAAAAATCATATTGAGACAAGGAAATTAGATGTTTTGCATCTTTAGGAGGGTACATGTAGGAGTATTTTACTTCTATTTTTTTTCAAAATAAACAAAATAGTTACTGATGTACAGGTGCATTCTATAAAATAGTACTCGTACTCTTGAAAATTGCCAAGTTGATCAAAAAACAGAGAAGTCTGAGAAACTGTCACAGTCAAGTAAAGCCTAAGGAAACCTGATGACTACAAGTAATGTGGGATCCTGGATGGGATCCTAGAACAGAAAAAGGGTTTTAAAAGGAAAAAAAAAAGAAAGAAAAAAAAAAAAAAAACAAGGAAATTTAAATAATCTGTGTTTAGTCACAATAATGTATTAGCATTGGTTCATTAATTTTGGCAACTTAGAGCATACTAATATACAATGTTCATAGTAGCAGCAACTGGGTGCGGGGTATATGGGAACTCTCTGTACTATCTTCTCAATTTTTCTGTAAACCTAAAACTACTCTAAACATTTTCTTTAAGTTGAGTTTTTAACAAGAGTCATTACAAAATTGTGAACTTTATTATGAAAAAACATTACCATCAAAGAACCTGGAGAGGACCCCAAGCAGAGGAGACAAGTCAGAGTAATGTCCCTGTAATAATGAATCTGGTGTAGAAAGCTTCTCTCCTATCTCCTATATTGGACAATAGACATTACCAGTGTGTTGTTCTACTTGGCTTTGGTCCCTGCTTTATTATTGCTGCTGTTTGTATCAGAACCCATTCATGATTCTAAGTCCCACATGGCCTGCAGTTGTGTATCTCCCTGTGTCTACCTTACCCAGTGTAAAATAGAATAGTCATGCCACCTAATAGACAATGTGCTTTCTTTTTCACAGAAACTTTTTACCATATTATTAAAGTAGTTCTCTATGAGGGGTGCCTGGGTGGCTCAGTCCGTTAAGCCTCTGACTCTTGATCTCAGCTCAGGTCATGAGATCGAGCCCCTCCGTCAAGCTCTGAGCTCCGTGTGGGAGTCTGCTGGGGATTCTTTCTCTCTCTCTGCTCCTCCTCCTGCCCACGTGCTCTCTCTCTTTCTTTCTCTCCCTTTCTTTCTCTCAAATAAATACATAAATCTCTGAAGTAGTTCTCTATGTGATATATATATGGGGAGTTTGAGCTTCTAGTTACTAATAAGTAATCAAAATGTATAATGTTTGACAATCCTAAAGTGCTGAAAAAAAAATGTAGCTCAACAATTATTTCACAGATATACCCAAGAATTTAAATTATCTTAACAGTTTCTCTTTCTTATTATATAAGAAGTGACTCTCATTCACTAAACTTTAACCATAATATCCAAGTAGTTCTCTGTGACACGTGTTGTTTTCTTTATGAATGTGATCGCAATTATTTTGGAGGGCTACAGTAACCTTTACTCTAGAACTAATTTAGTCTTACTACTAAAGTGTACCTAATCTGCTGCCTTTCTTTGCACCCCGTGTGTTCGTGAGGTCTCTTTACTCTCTCTGGGGAGAGAATTGAAACATTTCCAGCACTTTGGGAGTTCTGGGAATTGCTTGGCTTCACATTCTTTGGGAATTTTTCTCTGCCTACCTGGCCTTGCAAAGTTTTGTGCTTGCTTCCACTTGTGCTCAGGTAATCTAACACAAATGGGAACATTTTATTTGTTTGTCTGCTTTTGTTAATGCCTCAGTGTGACATTCCTTTGCATGGATAAAGTTTCACCCTAGTCACATACAGGGCTGCATAACACAGGTGTTTCTTTCTTTCTTTCTCATTTTTATTTTTTGGCGTACATTTTCCTAGGAGTTCACTATTTTCTTTCAAATCTCATGCATTTATGTAAGTTTAAGAACTCTTTTCCTAGTCCTAGATTCTAAAGGTATTCTTCTGTGTTTGTTTTTAATTCTAAAGGTTTCCACATTTTATGTCTTTTACATTTTAGTTCAGTATCAATTTTTTTTTCAAATTTGGTATTTAAATTCAATTTAGTTAACCTTTACCGTATTATTAGTTTCAGGGGTAGAATTTAGTGATTCATTAGTTGCATATAACACTGAGTGCTCATGACATCAACTGCCCTTCTTAATGCCCATCCTCCAGTTACCCCATCCCCCACCCATCTCCCCTCCAGCAGCCCTCAGTTTGTTTCCTATAGTTAAGAGTCTCTTATGGTTTGTCTCCCTCTCTCTCTGATTTTGTCTTATTTTATTTTTCCTTCCTTTCCTCTATGTTCATCTGTTTGTTTCTTAATTTCACAAATGGGTGAAATCATGTGGTATTCTTTGTCTGACTGACTTATTTTGTGTAGCTTAAT
Source organism: Lontra canadensis (assembly GCF_010015895.1). Classification (NCBI taxonomy): domain Eukaryota; kingdom Metazoa; phylum Chordata; class Mammalia; order Carnivora; family Mustelidae; genus Lontra; species Lontra canadensis. The sequence continues at coordinate 14,135,794 of NW_022631016.1, read as the reverse complement.
GCCCTCCCTTTCTATCCACATCATTGTAAATGACAAGATTTTGTTCTCAGTTTGGGAGAGATTTTGAGTTCATTTGTGTCTGAAGTGTGAGACTTAGGTCAATGTTTATTTTGCTGCGTATGGATGTTCCATTCCTTCAGTATCATTTGTTGAGAACTTCTCTTCCCCTCATTAATTGCTTGTACTACTTTGAAAAATTGGTTGTGAATATCTGTGTGGGTCTTGCTTCTGGACTCGTGCATCTCTGCCATTGGTCCAGGTGTCTAACTCCACCAAAATGAGATTCTCAACTTTCTCCTCACTCTTCTCTGGTACCACCTCAATGGGGGAAGGGAGGGCACTGAACCCAAGAAGCCTCCTTATTACAGCCTGGCAGGGTTGGAATTCTGGGCTCCCCACTCAAGCCTTGCTGACTGGGGTGGGAATGGGACACAATTTTTTTTCTGTTTTCATCCTTCCAGGCTTCTTAATAAGGTCCTTTGGCAAAAGAGAGTGGGATTTTGCTTAGGCTTTCTTTTTTGATGGGGTGTCTTTGCCTATTGGTGTTTCTGAGTTGCTGGCTTCTCTGGGATATGTGAGGCAAAAAAAAAAAAAAAAAAAAAAAAAATCCCAGGAAACTCACCACCATGCTGTTCCTCAAACCTGAGGTCTTTAGCTTGTCTGCTTTGTTTCTTTCCAACTTTCAAAGTCTTGCTATGCTTGTTGTATGTATAATGTTCATGGGTGTTATTTACACATAATGAGAAGAATAGGGAAAAGCACGTTTCCTCCATCTTCCCATGAACAGAAATCTTTAGATCTCATTCTGCTGTCCCAAGTGCTATCACACACCTTCAGAAAGTTGAATTGCCTATGTATTTTAACCATTTTTTCCAATTATTTGTGTGTTTTAGCATGCAAATATTGCACATAATAATTCTGTTTAGCATGCTACTGAAAGCATCACAGTGAATTTTCAGGGAATATACAGATAAATCTGCCTCTATTTGCACAATTTCATTGTATCAGTCATCTGTTTCATTCCAGATCAATCACTCAACTAATAGTAGAGTTTTAGTAAATACATCTTAAATAAGTAGTGAAGCAAGAAATACTTACATCAAATCAATAACACCTAGCCACAGGGCTACCTTCTAAAATCAATTATCAATCAAAAGATTTATCTTAGGGTACCTGGGTGGCTCAGTGGGTTAAGTCTAAGCATTTGGCTCAGGTCATGATCTCAGGGTCCTGTGATCAAGCTCCAAATCAGGCTCTCTGCTCACGGGGAGCCTGCTTCTCCCCTCTCCCTGCCTGCCTGTCTGCCTACTTGTGATCTCTTTCTCTGTCAAATAAATAACGAAAAGATCTTTAAAAAAATTTAAAAAAAGAAAACTCACCTTAAAAAAAAAGATTTATCTTAAATCAGTTATTCATTATATTAAGTAAAGATTTCTTTTTGTATCTTTCCAGATCACCTGGCATTCAGATAATTAATGATTAATATTTAAAATTAAGCAAAGGTCTAATGGACATTTAGCTTATGTGTTATGGCTTAAACAATGTCAACATCTTGGAAGTTTCATGTGTTTAGTCCAGCTTCCTACTTCTTTTTCCCACCCACTCCTCCCCAGTTTCCACATAAACAACTAATTAGATCAATCTCAGGGCTTCACTGCTCGGTTTTAAAAACTTTCTGTTTTCTATGTTATCTCCATGACGACAGTTAATCTCACTGCCCAACTTTTACGGCTGTCTAGAATCTAGCACCACATACTTATATGCTTTCCCTCATACTATCTCCTACAAAGGCTAATGCTAATTAAATTGTTCCCCAAATCAATTCATGTCAATTACAAGTCCCAGATCTCACCACTGCTGATGAAAAGTATAGTCCCAATTCCTTTTCTGTGGTCAAAATGACTATGATGTCCTAACATTCCAATGATTTTAAGTTGGTAGTCTTCTTCAAATCAATTCCTAGAAATTTCCACATTTCCTTAGAAGCTGTTTCACAAATACTTTGACACAGTGATCTCAGTTTCCTTTTCTCAACATTTGACTTCCAGTGCCTCCTCTTGCCCCACTAAGGTATATGTCAAAGGGGAAGGAATGTGTTTCTCTATTAGTTATGCCCACAAAAGCCATTCTCCCTTTTAAAAACTGTCCACACCACAACTGAAACCAAGTACTATTCTGATCATTTCCACTAAAATATCATGGATTATGGATAGGATATATACCACAAAAAGGTGGTTTACCTGTTGCTTCTCTAGACAACCCTGGACAAAGCTTTCTGTGAGGTTACTCCTGTGCCTTGCTTTTGCCTGTAGGCTCAATTCCATGGACAACTCCCTCATCTCCATACCTCAGAGTGGGTCTAGTCCAAGTTCTCTTAGAGTCTGAAAGAAGTATATTTGGAAGGGGGAGGATTTAAACTATAAAAAAGAAATAAACTCTCATTTTTATCATTTGTAAGTGAAATATATCTTGCATGTTTTATATTTAAAGACAGGATTAAGATGTATGAAAGTAAATTCAGAAGAACATGGCCACATGCTATTCAGTCAGACATTGAAAGAAACAACCAAGAGAAAAAATATCCAGAATTTTTAGGTGTGTGTTTGTTTGTTTGTTTTGGTTCGGTTTTTGCTTTTTTTTGTTTTTTGTTTTTTGTTTTTTGTTTTTCCTGAAAAAGCAATATTTAAGTGGGTGCACAGTTGGAGGTAAACAAGTAAAACAGAGGGCCTGGCAGAGACTAAAATGGCAGTCACCCAATCTAGTTGTCTTGATTACAACAAACCCCACCAAGGTCTCATGCATAGGGGGGTGGTGATGTATGAAAATAAAACAAATAATTACTTCAAGCAGAGTGATTTTTGAATAGCTTCGTCTTGATGGAAGATCCAGGTAAGTGTTTGGGAGTTTGTATGAATAGAACACAGAAGGAGATGTTATGCAAAAGGTGTGGGTGACCAATTGGTGGCCTGTGCAGATCCATGGTGAACCACACTCTTGATCTCTGCCTATTATGTCTCCAGCTGGCATGGTTATGTCAAGTGGACGCAACCCAAAGGTTTGTGGTCTGTATTTCACATTCCTTTTCCTCCTGGCCAACAAGGCAGCACAGTGTAGAGGAGGGGAAGACTGGGAGGGATAGGGTGGGGAAGAATGAATAATTATTTTGGATCCTCATGTAGACACCCCCTTACCTATTTCTCATTTCTTACTCTTAAATTAAGCTTTCCAAAGAAGACTGAAAGCAAAACTGACCAATTCCCTGAAGTACCTCAGCCCCCTTATACCCATATGGTGATTCAAAAAAAAAAAAAAAAAAAAAGTTGACCCCAAGAAAATTACCTAAAAATAAAAATATTCTGATATTTTCAAAAGGACAGCTCTTTGTTTCATCTACAGTTAACTTGCTATGGTCACAGACTCAGTATCTGCTTTTCATCTTTGGTCTGGAATCCTAGTAGGAGCGATAAAGTTGGAGTTAGAGACTAGGGTTGAAATTTCACATTGTGTTTAACAATGTTAAATTAATATAGACTTTCCTCAACTTAGTCAATTATTTCATTTGCCAAAATTGAATTTGAAATGAGTTGGAAATGGATATACATGAAACCGTGGATATGCTGAATGATAAAGATTCAATTATTTCTTTTGGCAATCTTCCGACACATTAGTCTCAAACGAAAATATCAGTCTTTCTTTTCAGGGCTTTATAGATTAGCATTTGAAGTTGTTTTTTTTTTTTTTTTCAAAAAATATGCATTCCATCTGGTATAGAGTTGTCAAATAATGTATTTCCTTCCACATTAAAGTGATAGCAAGCTACATAATTATGACTGCCATAATTTTTCTACCCACTTCAGAATGTGGTTAAGTCTTTCTCATTTCAGGAGAAATGTTTTCACAAATGTTGATGCTATAAAAATTTGGGAAGTTGTACATCTTTTACAACATCAGTTATTAACCATAACTTTAATTATGAGATCAATAGAGTGACTTGTTACATTTTCAAACAACCTTTTCACTTTTGATTGAAATTTAAGCCCAAACAACTCACTTAAGAATTAGATTCTGAATCCATGTGTTGTGCCCACTACCACTTACACAGAAAGACACTATAAACTAATTCATCGTAACCATGATTTTACAGGCAGAGTACCCATCCTCTTTTATATATTCCTTTAATTCACAATATGCTTCAGGATTGAACTTACAGACCAACTTTATCTGCATTGAGATGTAGGTTTTGATCACCTTCAATTTTTTTTTCAAGATTTTATTTATTTATTTGACAGAGAAAGAGACAGTGATAGAAGGAACGCAAGCAGGGGAAGTGGAAGAGGGAGAAGCAGGCCTCCCACTGAGCAGGGAGCCCATTGCAGGGCTCAATCCCAGGACCCTGAGATCATGACCTGAGCCAAAGGCAGGAGCTTATCTGACTGAGCCACCCAGGCACCCCAGATCACCTTCAAATTTTTTAAAATGTTTATTCTTTTGTTTTAAACTAAACTTTCAGACTTACGAATTGGCCTTGCAGATAGACCACTTTATAGTCAAGAATGATCCCTAAATGATTGTGGGGACGTGAATATGATTCTGGACAGAAGCACCAAAATGACTGAATAAGGGGACACATATGACGACAGGGTAAATACATTATCCAACTTAACTGATCATCTTCCTAATGTGTGAAGGGTACAGAATTTAACAAAAATTAGGTGGATGAGAAGCACTGATTTGAAGTCATCCGTTACCTAATTGACTATTAGAAGAACTCATTGCCTAAGTCACGTGTCTATATGTGATAGAGAACTTCCACGGTGGACCATAGGAGGAAGAAAAACAACAGAATGTTTGGAAAGAAACTTCCCAGCTCTGCTCAGCCCCAGTACTCCTCCATATGGGAGGAGTGACATCTTATGAGATGTGGGGAGAAAGCTTTCAGCCTGTTTGTTCTAGATTATAACTTTTCAAGTTGACCTACTTCCAGCAAGGATGTAACTTCTTAGATGTGGTGAGACTCTGTCTCCCTAGGAAAACTTTGAGATTGTCCAGTTTGCTAACAATTGGTTGTCTATCTAATTCAGAGCTGAAGTACTAACAACCACAGTTGCTAATAGGTACAGATATACAGTCTTTTTCTCCAATCAACTTTCTCAAAATAAAGTGGAAATTTTATTTGTATATGCCACTGCTGTTTCATTTCTCAACTAGCCCCACAGCAGAGTAGGAATGATCAGCTCTTTAGTACATTACCTGTATATATTTACTTGTTGACATGTTTGGCAAAAATGCTCTTACTCAGGGAGTTTCCATCCCTACCCAGCCTGTCTCTTGTGATTGTTTTGAAATCAGTGTAAAATACATAAAACAAATACATAGGTATAGATGTTTTAAAGAATTATATAACATAAAATATCAACATTCTCCTTGTAATTGTCACTCGCATCTGCATCATAGTCATATCTTTGTGCATATGCTTGCTGCCATGAAGTCCTTGGTTGGAATTGTGAAGAGTCAATAAATCAAATCCTTCTTCCCAAAGTTCAAACCTAGAAGGAAGTCAGATATTGGTCAGAATACCAGCTCTGTTAATGCTACACACATCAGACAGTGTACCTTTACATTGATAGAGAAAGGGTCTTATCAATATTTTTCCTTTGGTTTATATGAAATTATAGATCATTAGATGCACAGAAGAAAACTTTCTTATGGAATTTCCACTGATTCTCAAACAAGAAGATCTCGGCAGGATGTGCTTAAGTATTTCTTCAAAATTAGATTAAGTCTTTGAGCAAATAAGACAGGTTGTTTTGTTTTGTTTAATTCCATAGGAAAGAAAGTATGAGGAGTGTGAAGAAAAGCCAGGAGTATTTTCATAGTTAATGTCCTTCATATTTTTAGGAGGCTAAGGAAATGAAGGTTATCCACACAACTTCTAAGTAATTTCCTGTTTTATTCTTGATGTCAGTGCTTTGAGACTACTGGTCATGTGGCCTAATCCTTAACTCTGGTCTAGACCTGGCTTGCCTTCCAATGACCTAATACCTCTGTATAATCACTTGACTTACAGATTCCAAGTCTCCTTATACTGACTCTAATCACTCTGATCTCTTCTTTTTTACTTACTTTATTATTAATTTCTTAACTATATAGATCTACATAATGTCTCATTGGATCGTGGTTCTTAAAGATCGTCACGAGGCTTCTTGACCTGTAGAACATGATTTTATGATTTTTAGTAAGTAACATTCCTCAGTCACTCCTTGAAGTTTGGTCTACCTCCTTGCAAGCTGAATCCTGTCTGTTCCTGCGTATATGTATGTGTGTATGTGCATATGTGCATGTGTGAATGCATTTGTGTATGTGTGTGTGTGTGTTCTAAACAAGTACGTTACTCAAGTCCTTATTTTGTTTTTCTTGGAATACTTTATTTTCTTTATTCTATCATGGCAAATTTTGCTCTTTCCTCACATTCCAGCTGAGAAGGTATCAGGTAGAAAAAGCTGGTCATAGGTTTTGAAATTATAAGAGCCTATATTTCTGTATGTGCATGCTACCTCCACAACCTTCAAACTGTGTGATCTTGAACAGGTCACATATGGTAAACTTCAGTAACTACCTGAAGAAAGTTCTCACAACAGAGTAACACATTCATTACATAAATTACTATAAAGAGTTCCTAGTAAATCATCAGGTTAAAAAAAATACCTAAGATGCCCTCAAACATGTTAGATTTCTATAATTTCTCATTAATTTATGTTATTTACATTCCTTTCTCTCCCATAAATATAGACTTAGAGAGCTCAGTTTTTATGAAGTATTAGTATACTTTACCTACACTATTCTATTTATGTCATGTGCCATTTCACTTCATTCATTTTTTCATTTAGGAATTTAGTACTAATTAATAATTAGCAATTAATTACTAATTAATAAGTATAATTACTAACTTAGTAATTCATTTAGTAATATTTTGCTTGGTTACTTCTCATGTTGCTATTTTATATATTCATGACTTATTTTCCTACACTCTCATTTCCTCTATCCCCTTGTGTGAAATCCTCCTTGTTAGCCAATGGTTGTGCATTTTATGTCCATGAATGTGTTAAGCTCAGTGGATTTCACATCATAATGATTCATTTAAATTATTTAGTAAATAAATGATGCTTAACAATACATAAAGTTGTGGAAACCTGAATTACATGAAAATATGCCACCAAAATTTTTAGGATAATTTAGGCAAACTACTTCTGTACATATTTATTGGGCCCTGGTGTTAACCCTAAAAGCGTAGAGATGGCAGAAAACAATGTAATTACATTCTACTGAGCACCGATTACATTACGCATAGAAAAATAATTATGATAAAGTAAATTAAGCAACTGAAAAATGAAAAGTGATTACGCAGCCCTTTAACAGTCTGAAGATACTATCAGATTAGTGAGAACGCAAGGGTAGGAGGAGGTACGAATTTCACGATGAAGATTCCCAATTATGGAAATCCTGTTGGAACATCCAAAATATGAGCGATATATCATATGTAGTCATAGATTACATAGGTAAGTATTTGTGCAATTTTATATTTCTATTTAAATATCATTTTCTTACAACGCATAAAATAGAAAATCACTACTAATGTAATATGGACAATAAATACTTCCCTTATTCTTTTCATTTCACAAAACACAGTTTTATAAATGAACCACTATGGCTCTCAACATAATTTTGGAACCTAGAAAGTTATGTTGGTAATCTTTCATCTATTTTAAAAGTAAAATATAAATGATGAGGAATGAATAATTTGCATGATGGTAATGATGATTAACGTTGATTGAGTCCATGATATAAACTCATAAATCCTCACAATGATCGGTCTTCTCTGTTCCCACTGACAAACAAACAAACAAACAAAAATATTCGGGTGGGTGTACCTACCATGCCCTTGGGATAAAGAAATTAGAAGTTGGAGTTCTTGAATTTAAGCAGCTTACAGTATAGTGGCAAGAAAATAAATAAAGCTATGATTGCAATTCAAAGTAATAAATATTATGATCCCTAACTATCCAGGGTGTTCTTTTGGCCCAGAGGCAAGGCAAAAAGTTTTGCCTGAACCAACATCCTGCTAAAAAGGGTCAAACCCAGCTTGCTGGAAACCTGGTAAACTCTTCCTTTCATTGCCCTGAGTTCTACCAATATTATCCAAACACCCTTTGCGTCCACTTCTTTTTCTGCAACACTCACATCCATTTCTGGTATCATTGCTGAGCCGCCTTTTTCCCCTCACAAGCACACAATAAAATAAAATAAAATAAAATAATAAAATAAAATAAAACAAAAATGGCTTCCTTTCTCCTTCTTCACTTTCATGTAATCAACACTGACAGGAACTTTTTAATTGCGTAAAGTCAGGACTTAAGAAATTTGGTCTGACTAGAACTCTACATGGATTAATCGTGTATTTGTCTTGAAAGGATTTCTGAAAAATTTCAATTACCTTGGAGTTTTGATCCCTGCCTCCAAAAAACTGAAAACTGTAATATTTTATAATTGGCAGTTCTTATCTCCTCTGCTTAGCCTTTCTCCTGTGAAGGGGAGAGAAGCTGAGGGAAAAGTAGCAGTTTTTCAACTCCTGAAATACAAGTGAGGCTATGGGTTTCAAGTTGTATTTGTGTGGTTCCGCGATTTTGTCCAGAGACACAGGCAGATATAGGTTAAAGATTCTGGTTGACAGATAAGCACATTTAACATTAACATTTTTAAGTGACCTAAATAAAATGGTTTTACACTTCTTTTTTTTTTTTCCACATATCTTCCCCTAGCCTTTATCAACTTAGTAGGTATTGAGCAACTATGAACTTTAGACCTACAAGCAATACCAGGCTGCCAGGAATGCTTCGAAAACCAGCTGAAGAAGGTGTTTTGATGAATCTCTTTCTCTGCTATCTTTGCCCTAGACAAGAGGCTTTGCCTCCTGTTGGAGAAAAAAAATCAAGTTGCTATGGGTTTCAAAGCTCACATTTATCTAAGTGACATTATCTAAATAATAGTAGTATCTAAGTAACATTAGTATTTCAAAACTGTCGAATACCTTTGAAAAACCTCCCCCCTCCCCTTTCCCCAACTTGTGTGCTTGCTCTCTCTCCCTAAAATAAATAAATAAAATATTTAAAAATAATAAATTAAAAAGTAATTTTTTTTTAGTACAACTGAGTTGGTATCATTTCATCAATATTTTTACATCAACAAAATACAGTATGTATCATTTAAATTTCTAGTTTCTTTAAAGTGTAGTATAGATTTAAGTATACTATCTGAATTCAGGTTGCTTATAGATATTAATAGTTTTTTCTCTAACATTTTGGTTAATTTCTATACACATAATTCAAGGATGTGTCTGCATGTGACTTGCCAATCTTTTCATAGCACTTAACTTAGTTTTCATAAAAATAACAAACATTTCTTTTTTATACTGACATATCTCATTTGGTGTACCTTTATAAGTTAATTGTTTACAATAGCAAGTGAACTGACAACAGATTAGGGAAGCAAAAACAATTCTTAATCACACAGGTCAGGTGTGGAGAGCAGAGGGGCTCAGGCCTTCAGGAACACGGCCTCTCTGAGTGAACTCCACGAACTGTGGGCACCTGTCATAATGTTTTACAGGGAGATAGAGAGAGAGGGAGATGTTTTTATTTGCTTAGGCTGCAGTAATAAAGTCCCCCAAACTGAGTGGCTTAAACAACAGAAATGTATTGTCTCAGTTCTGGAAGCTAGAAGTCCCAGATTAAGGTGTTGCCAGGGTTATTCCTTCTGAAGTTTCCCTCTTTGCCTCCTGGATGGCCATCATCTCACTGAGTCTTCATATGATCTTCCCTCTGTACATATTGATGTGTCCTATCTCCTCTTCTAATATGGACACCAGTCAGACTGGATTAGGTGCCACCCAAATATACTCATTTTAACTTAATTATCTCTTTAAAGATGCGATCTACAAATGAGGTCATGTGGTACGATACTGGGACTTAGGACTTCAACATAGGAATTGAGGGGGATGAAATCCAACTCATGACAATCCTTAATTCATAAAGTATCTCTATTAAAACATACAGAGTTTTAGAGTATAAAACAAGCTGCCTAAGTTGCAGAACCCAATTGCACCCACAAGCATACCCACGTGAGGGATGTCCGAGAAACTCGGTCTGTTGGGCATCTGACAGTTGGTTTTGGCTCAGGTCATGATCTCAAGGTTGTGAGATTGAGCCCTGAGTCCAGTTCTACCCTCAGAGGAGAAGGTGCTTGAGATGCTCTCTCTGCTCTCCCCCTCTCTCAAACGAATAAATAAATAAAATTTAAGCATACCAAACTCTAGGGTATCTCTAGATATCCTAGAGAATATAAAGACAGATACAACTCAAGCACCTTGAGAAAGCTTACTTAAAGCAGTGTTTATCCCTGACACACTGGCCTGCTGCCAAAAGCAAGTCATGTTCAACTTTCATATTGCTTTTGTATAAACCAGTTATCCTACCTGGAGACAGCCTACCTCTGAAACACAAGTTACCAAACTAAGCCTACCCTTTCTAATTGGGCTGCTTAGAAAGCAATATCTTTAACATATCTATTACAGTAAAGCTTATCTTTAAACAAAGCATAAATGGACCATGCCCTCCTGTATTTGTCTTCATTTTGTGCCATCTTTTTCTATGATAAAATGTAGTATTCCCCAATCTTACCTTGGTTTAACATAAATCAAAAAACAACACACATTAGTTGCTTTTTATAACAGAGTAGGTAAGGCACATTTATATTGTTTATGAAACTTACATCAGTAGCAACATGAACAAAACACATCTTCCAGAGTCTGGTCGGGTGATGGATTCCAAAGTCTGGGAAACTTTCCACAGGCATTTCAAGGAGGTTAGTTTCTCAGTGTAGCTGATAACGATTCTTTCCCCCTGAATGACTGCCGTTAACTACTGTCAATTTAATACTCAGTTTACCACAATAAACTACTCAACAGAAAGTAACCATTCAAATCAGAAATTTTGGTAACTTGAAAGCTAATAAATTGTTCTGTCAGAGTTTCTAATCACCTACTATTTTCAACTAAGGATCTGACATCACTGACCTTCATCATAAAGTTAACTATATGCATCTAGAAAGTACAGCTGCCCCCAGTCTGAGGACTAAGGACAGCATCTATGCCTTTGCTGTTAGATGATCCTCCCCATGAACATGTTGCCTCTTGTGAGAAACACAGCTCCTTGGTTTTTGCCACAACCTGTGGTTTTACTACTTTCCTTGTGTTCCCCTCTTCTTCCATTTCTGAAGATTCTAACCATTTGTAGGTCCTGCAGCATGTGGTAACACAAACTCCATTTGCAATAGCAACTGAATTTCCTTTGATAGGCAGACATTCACCTAAATCTTCATATTACCCACCTTTCTTTTTTTTTCTCCCTTCAAAGCTTAAATTTGCCAGGTTGAAATGTTAACTTTCAGTTTAATAAAACCACTATTGTTCACAAGGGAGAAATTTTTTTTTAATTTCTTTTGAGGGTAAAAATCTATAATTAAGAAGACCTCAGGATATCGAGAAAAGGCATGTTTTTCAGGTAGAATAGATCTGACAGTGAGAAATATTGTTCTCTGATTCCAAGCATACATGACCATCTATATGATGACTTCCCAGTCTCATAAAGTTTAATTATCCATCCAGCTCTCCATCTAAATCTTGGCGAACCACCTCACTATTTCAGGTGAGGGGAGTTACTTCTATTTAATGAGATACATTATAGAACCAATGGGAAATGCCATGAGTATCAGATCTTTCCTTATCATTTTGTTTGAAAGTGGGTTTCTTGGCTAGTAGCAAGATTGTGAGGTAAGTTCTAAGGAACTTTTGTTTTTACTGAGGGTGTATATGTAAATATAAACATGAATATAAGCATAAATATAATTATTTGGTTTTGACTGAGGTTGGTGAGAAGAAAGATGTTCCGCAAAATGCAGAAAGCTTTAAATCTTCAAATATAGCATGGAGGGGCTCCTGGGTGCCTCAGTAGGTTAAGTGTCTAATTTTGGCCCAAGTCCCAGTCTCAGGGTCTTGGGATAGAGCACCATGTCAGGTTCTTTGCTTAGTGGGGAATCGGCTTCCTCTGACCCTACCCCGCACTGGTGTGTGTGTTCTCTCTCTCTCCAGAATAAAATCTTTAAAAAAACATATTTATATGTAGGTAGCATGGAAATACTCAAATAGAGGAAAATATATGGTTTTTGGAAAGGAATATTCAGAGAGGGAGATAATGCTGATAGTTTACCAAATGCGTTCACATGTAAGTAAGAATAATGGAAATGCAAAAGTTATCTCATCTGGATACTTGGTGCTAGCCACACTTCCCTCAGTCCGTCAACATATTGCCAACATTTGATAAGGTCCTGTTTGGTCTTACCTTAAATGTAAACAAGCAGTTTTTATCAGGGGTCATGTAGGTTTGCCAACAATATAATATCTAGCCAATTTAAATGAAATTAAAACCAAAAATTAGTATAAAAATGAATAAAATCTGCATTATAGCTTAAGATAACAGTTTAAGTATATTTATGTAACAAAGTTTCTCTTTATCTCAAGCATATAGCGATACTATTATGAGAAGTGAGGCCAACTTTTATCCTATCATGAATCACAGTGGTTTCTTTACTCTTCTAATGGTTGCATTTAGAAATATACAAGGAAATTGGCAATGAGGTTTTCAGAAGAATACAGGATAATGTTACTTTCATTCAGCAGAAGGATTTTAGTGTTTCAAATTATGGCTATTTCCTAAAGACAATTTTTTTCTGTCAACTACTTTTAGGAGATAAGAATATTTCATAATTAATTCCCAGCTGTTTCTTGTTATGCTTCTAGTAATATATTTCTGTACTTTAACAGATTGGAGGTAGTGTTACAAAATAAATGTAATCCACATTTTCTATTTGTCAAACTCTTCTCTTTAGAAACATAAAACATTTTGAAATTGGAAGTTTGTAAATTACATTAAAATAAATAATTACTGTTTGGAAAGTTCCATGTCCTTGACTCCATGCTAGTTTCTCTGAAAGATACACATAAATATAACATGGTTTCAACTTGAAGCTTAAGGAAAATATAAACTTTCAGGGTGAAGAACAAGTATATAGATTAATAAGCACAAAGCAGAATTCAAAGTGCATCACAAGGACCTATGTGTACATTACAAAAGGAATAATTGAATTACTTTTTAAAGAATGAATAAGATTTTGATAGGTAGACATGTGAAAAAGAAAGCATTTCAGATGGGATAAAAAGCATATTTAAGTGGGCAAATATTCAGAGGCTAGAAAGTTTGAGTCACTATTAGTAAAACACACTTACTCCATTTGTATAGATTACATGAATGCTATTAAAGTGTAACCAGCTCTAAGGCAGAGAAAGTGTGGGGTGCCAGGACACAGGGAATTTTGAAAATTTAAGACTATGGAATATGGATTGAGTGAATGAGGCAATGGAAATGCTTAAGAGGTTTACTTAGGAAAGATTGATTTTACAATGCCACAATTTATTGAAGGTATGTAGGTAAAGTGATGATAAAGATTAAAGGCAGTACTTGGACATCATTTCAGTAAGCCTATAATTGTATTAAATGCAGAAATGGAGAGAAGAAAATGATTGTAAACAAAACAAATCAAAGCAAAACAAATGCACTCTGTAAGTAGAGAAATACAAATGCAATTGCTGAAAAGATTTAGGTGAAAAAAGAAGAAGACCAAGATAACTAAAAGTCTCATATTTAGCTGTTGGTAGAATTATGGTCCATTATTGAGAGTTGTCAAAAGCATGATTTGGAGTTCACATCTCAGGGAGTCTCGTAAATAGGCTGTAATTATCAATTTCAGCCCCACAGTTCTGAATGACTGTTGCAATATTTAATGACATTAATAAACTCATAGTGTCATTACCTGAAGGACTTTGACGAAAATTCAAGTGAGATTTACCTATTTATCCTAAAATTGATATTGGGTCTATGGGAATTAAAATCACTTCTTGATATGATGTAGTTTAAAACAATTTAAATTATATTTTCAATTAACAACTTGTGAGTTTCTTTGTTTTACTCTTATCTATGCTTTACTCTCTATGCTTATTTTCCAAATATGAGCTACATAGTTCCAGCTAACACAACGCAACACAACACACACTCACACTTTATGAGAGTAAGAGATGGTAACACCAATATGTGTAAATAGAAGTGGTGTTTTAATATTACCAAATTCCAGCCGGGCAACATTCTCTACTAGTTTTGATTGGAGCAGACACATATGTTTCACGTTGTTTTTGTCATTTTTCTTTGTGCTTAGGGACAAAGTAAAATGATTCTTACTGCTGAACTCCAGTTAACTAGGGGCTCAATGGGGTAAGATTAGAAAGTGTAATTTTCCATCCAAATTTTTCATAAAGGTCTATTTCATTTCAAACCAGAGGAAGATGGGAAATGAGTCCCTCTATTTTGTGTGACTAAGAGACAATTTATGGCTCTGCCAGTATTGCCAAGGCACTGTCCATGCCATTGATTTATAAGCCCATGTGGTCGTCTAAATGGTGGGCTTCTCAGCCTCTCATAAAGCCGTTACTCGCAACACCTAGGACCACAGCCCAAAGCAGCTCTTGTTAGAGCATGGGGTGGGAGCTGTAATTAGGACATGGTTGTGTCATGTGAACTCTATAAGGATCACTACATATTACCTAAATCTCTCTGTCTTTCACTCTCACTCTCTCTCTCTTTCAGATCAACTATTTCCTTCAATCCAAATCTCACAGACATTCTTTGGCAAAACTATTCTAAGCTTTTAACATGGGAGCTTTAAATCAGATTTTTAAATAATGTATGTTTTGTTGACTTTTCAAGAATTAGGGAATGTTTCCAAAGAGTGTTTATGCCCTTAGTTTGCCTGACTGTTAGGATATGTGAGGTAGAGGGGGAAGTATTTGCCACAGAGAGATTAATTGTGTTGATACGCACAGCACAGTCTTTCCCTAGGTTTAAACGTATTAATTATTTAGGCTAATACTAGCTCCTACAACAAACAAAACCACAAATTTCAGTAGCTTAGCAATACATTTTATTTCTAATGTACATAAAATCTAAAATATTTATTTCTCTTACATCTTGTGGATCTGCTGTCTTCAATATGTAGTCTCCAAGGTACATTCGTGTACTAAGGCTACCATAACAAATGACTGGGTAGCTTTAAATAACATAAATTTATATTCTCATAGTTCTGAAGGTTAGAAGTCTGAACTCAGGTGTCATCTGGGCCGTGCTCTCTCTTACTGTCTCTGAAGGCTGTAGATGTCATTCTACCCTCTTACTAGCTTCTGGTGATTTCTGGCACTTCTAGGTGTTCCTTGCCTATAAACAGATCTCTCCAGTCTCTCCCTCTGCCATCCCACAGGGTTCTCCCTGTATGTCTCCAAGTTTAAAGTTTCTTCTTCTGACCAGGATCCCAGTCCTTATATAAAGATACTAGTCATATTGGATTAATAGACCATTCTAATCTACTAGGATCTCATCATGACATGATTACATCTACAATAACCTTATTTCCAAACTATGTCATGTTTTCAAGAACTTGAAATTTGAGGTAAATGGTTCAAACATTACACAAGTCATAAGGATGAGCTACATTAATCTACAGGAAGGTAAAATAACACGGAATATCAGAGCTCAGAGAATGCTAAATGGACTGGGCCTACAGCTGATGTGTATCTGTGCTGTTCCAGAAATAACTACATGGATCCATTCAAATCTCCAGAGACTGGTATCAACGGGACAGGTGTGTCGCCAGGTGGTAAAGATGTAAAGAGGTAAACCTGTTTGGTTTCTGAGCAAGTAGTCAGTATATGTAACACTTTGTTCCTCCTTTTTTTTTTTTCTGTCTGTTCTAATTTAAGATAAACCAAAATAAGACACATCTTGGGAAAAGTGAATGAAGCTAAGAACAAGAAAAAATATTTTTTTGTTGTCTTTTTTTTGTCTGTTTCCAATTCATCAGAAAGGAGATAATATTATTAGAATCTTCTTGGTTACAAGATTGGAATAAATACCACTGCATTCATTGTAAAAGAAAACACTATAGAAATAAAAGCAATTGATAAGCGATATAACTATCATAAAAAATTACCAAATTTATCATATTTATCTCAGACATAGATATCTATATAGAGAGACATATCTCTATATATAGATATATATTCCACACCCAGTGTGGAGCCCAATGTGGGGTTTGAACTTATGACCCTGAGATAAGACTTGAGCTGAGATCAAGAGTCAGATGCTTATGGACTAAGCCATCCAGGGACCCCTCAGATGTTTTTTTTAATAAATAAAATGTTGTGGACAAATTTAAGTAAGCATGTTTTCTTCTTCAGACCCTTTACCACCTCCTCTAGAAAAATCTATTCTTTTTTTTTAATTTTTTATTTATTCATTTATTTGTCAGAGAGAGAGAGAAGACAGTGAGGGAGAGAGCATGAGAGAGGGAGTGGCAGGGAGAAGGAGAAGCAGACTCCCTGCTGAGCAAGGGGCCAAATGCTGGACTTGATCCTGAGACTCTGGGATCATGACCTGAGCCGAAGGCAGACGTTTATCAAACAGAGCCACCCAGGTGTCCCTAAAGCTATTCATGTGTAACTGATATATATTATTATTTTTACTTTGTTTTAAATAAAGTTCAGTCTAATTACTTTGGAGGTGCAATACAATTTTGCTCAGAATAAAAGCCATAAATATTTACTTGGTTCTTTTATTAAGTCCAGTGTATTAAGTTGCAACTTACATACAGTCAATCCCCACCCCCCTGCAGTATACAGTTTGACAAGTTTTAACAAATACATGCAGTCATTTAACCACTACCACCACCAGGATGCAGAACATTTCCATAACCATAAAAACATTTTTGGTGTTTCTTTGAGGTCATTCCTCTAGCCCCAGCCCCAACTCCTAGAAAATAATTACCTAATTTCTACCTCTATAGTTTTATCTTTCTCACATAAATGACATTGTACAGTATACATACCTTAAGGCTTCTTTTCCTTAGCATAAATCATTTGAGATTTATCTGTACTGTTGCACATACCCGTAGTCATTCCTTTTATGACTAAGTATTCTAGTGCATGGCGGTACCACAGTTTGGGAATTAATGTTACTAATTATTAATAATTAATATCAATATTCTTTTTTATTTTCCTTCTGTTCTGTAAATGCAAAAATTTCAAATACACCAATTTTGGGGAGGGGAAAGCAAAAGATCATATGTGCTCCCAGAAGAAATATTGAGTGCTGTTTGTAAGTCAACGGCCATCTTAAATCTGGAAGTGTCCTTAACTTGTGCACTGGAAGCAACAAATTTATTCCTTGATGTTCTACAGCATGTCACCTCTCATTAAACTGAGATTTCTCATCAAAGATAAACATCAGTGTATGCAGTAAACCCAAACAGTTTGAACCAGTAGTAGGTAATGTGTTGACCAGTATGTTTTAATTCTCAGTGTCCCCACTCTGCAACCAACAAAACCAAGGAAACTTTTGGGCTGTGTGAACAGCCTCAGGGCTGCTGAGGCTGGAGAGTCTGGGCGCTCAGGAACCACACAGCCAGCTACTTAAGGAGCCTTTGTAAAGCCAAAGCCTGGGACTCATTGAAGAGCCTCTGGCAATGACTCCAGATAGCACCATGCAAAGAATGGATTTTACTCCCTCTTCACAAAAATAGAAAGCCTGTGCACTAATTTGACATTTCATACAGATACCTTTATTTTGGAATGTTAAATCAACCATGCAGAGATCAAGCAGATAAAGCAATAGATTATGATTTGCTACTGCCTGTTTAGAATTATTTTAATCTTGTGGCTAACAGAGTAATTTATATCTATATATGGATCTCTTGACACATTGATGTACTTGTATGAAAAATCAATAGAAGTATCACAGATTGCCTACAGATGCACTCATCTTGTTTTAGAACAGGTTTCAGTTTGCCTTCTGTTTTTCAGTATTAGTTTAAAAAAATTAAGTTATTACAATGAGAAAAAAGACACATAAAATTAATGATTTGAAGTTAATAGGTACTGGCTTCCTCCAAATCAATTTCATTACTGTGGGATAAAATACATAACCAGAGAATATTACAAATTTCACTTTTGGTATGCAAGCTAAATACACAAAGCCATCCCCCAGAAGTTCTGAGACATAACCTAACATATATGAAGAACATTTAATACTGGGTCCATGCAATGAGCTTTCTGAGGGATATACTAATAGGTGCTGTGTATTACACATAAGTAAATTGCGTGTAAAGCTATTCTACATGTCATATGTATTTCTTTGTGAGGTTTTCCCCCACTTTCTTATTTTTATTTTTTTTCTCTTCAATGACATCCATAGACATTGCTTATATCATTTCTTTACTGAAGTTTATAAATGGAGGTGCCTGGGTGGCTCAGTCTGTTAAGCCTCTGCCTTCCGCTCAGGTCATGATTTCAGGGTCCTGAGATTGAGTCCTGCACTGGGCTCCCTGTTCAGTGGTGAGTCTGCTTCCTCCTCTCTCCCTCTGCTGCTCCCTCTGCTGTGTTTTCTCTCTGTGTGTCAAATAAATAAATAAAATCTCTAAATATAAATAAATGAAGTTCAGACTCATCAGAACAATGTTTTGTCTAAGGAAATAAACTTGCTACAATAGTAATAATACCTATCTTCTCAATCTTATACCTTTGACTAGTGCTGGTCAAGGCTGAATCATGAGGTTTGATTTTGTTGCCCGAGCCTATCCTTTTAATATTTATTTTTGTTCCCTGTGTCACCTAAACTCCCTTGCACAACCTAGTACCCTGATGGTCAGCATCTACATTTCAATAATTTTTCATAGTCTTAATATCAAGTTATTCTCAATATAAACTGTAGAAGTAAATAATTATGAAAATTTCAGTATGAAATATTGCCTTCATTTTAATATGGGAAAAAAAATTGACTTTTAAAATTTCCAGAGTTGGAGGTTTTGATAGTGAGAACGTGTCATAGACTGAAGTTCTCTGATACCATATAATTGTCTCTGTCTCCTTACAAAAGTAATCTTAGCCTACCCTTCACAAAATATATTTTTATTCCATGTATAACAAAACATCACCAAACCCCCAGATGCTCTTTCAAGTATATGACATCAATAGAAATACGTCTTACTTGCTTATATTTTAAGTCGTAGAATTCTGTTTGTAATAGAAATATTCCAAGGAGAAGCATCCGGAAAAAAAAAAAAAAAAAAGCAAAACTGCTTCTTTCATGTGGCATTTGATCACATAAACTATTTTAGAAAAATGCCAACAAACTCTCATCCTGTACTTACTGTCAAACGCATTCACAAAGATTCTCCAGGTTTGTGGGATAAAGTCATTTCTCAAAAACAGAAGTAAGCCTCTTAACGCTATAATTTTCCCAGTAGTAACGTAAGAGAAGTGGTTGGTACCTTGGCACCTGACTCTGCTAGGGCGACCTGAAAGACAGAGCAGTGTCAGATGGACGCCGCGGCGCGCTGGCTGAGAATGTGAAGCACGTCTATGTGCACTTTTAGGGGTGAACTTTAAATAACAGGAAACGCTGGCAAGCTGCTCTGTAGTGGCTCTGTTTCGGGGAAATGGTTGTACCATCTGCAAAGCTAAACTGAAATGACAAGCCGTGGAGGCAGAGAGTAAATGTTCAATCCATTTGGTCATGGATTCGTTTATTTAGCTCCAGTTTCGCGTAAACAATATACAAGCAGAAGCGATGAACCATTGCAAAATTCAGCGGCATCTTCCATTTGAGGTTTCATCGAGGCTCCAGCTTCCAAGGGTCTACGTTCTCCCACTCCATGTCTTTGTTATGTTCGTCTCTGCCACGGCTGCCAGTGGCTTGGGGGAGTTTAGACAGCACGATTTACTAGAACAACACATCTTCTGTCGTCAGAAAATAACTGAACCTTCACCATTCCAGAACTTGTGGAGCCATATTTCTGTAAGGGAAGGAGACGTGTAAAGAAAAAATATATATATAAAGCCTGCTTTTCACATTTCCAAAAATATAATAGGGGACATACATCTAATCACGGGAGAAATGTACTTTCCTAGCACTTCATGGCCATGTGCGCCGAGTGGTCTCAAACAGCCCTAGATGCCCTGGGCGGCTAATCACTGAGGGGCAGCGGCCACACACCTCTTCTGCCTTGATTCCTTGAGCAGAATCGCACATTGTGTTCGTGAATGTAATGAAATGCTAGCTTCCAGTTCTGCTTGACTTCTGAATTCCCTGTTAGTCTAGAGAGCACAGGCATATTTTCGTTTTCAATTTTGATGAGAGAATGTGAAGTGCATGTTACCTTTATTCTCTGTGAAGGTCAAGGTGCAAATATGGTAGAATACTAAGATTTAAGTCCTTTTTTCGGTTTCCTGTGAACCAAAGCAACACACTCAGTTTAACAACTTAATTAAAATTGGTCTTTTTGTCTTCATACTTTCAAAATATTTTGTACTCACAGAATTGTTAAAAGCAATTTCTTACTAGAGGCGGAAAGACTTTGTTACTCCCACTGGAGAAATGTTAACAACAACAACAAAAAAATGTGTTATTCAGTTATAACACTGTTATTCGGTGTTACTCATGTTAACAGGATGGGTGCAGGATATTTTAAAAGAATATACTTCTCTTTTTCTATAACTGCCTAATTTTTTTGTATTTTTTCGAAATGGAATAATATCAGGCCATGATAAGACCTGTAAAATTCTCAACTTATTGCTACTGTGTTTTGCCAAATTTGAATAGCAAAATATACCCTGCAATAGGTAGGTTCAATTCACACACACACACACACACACACACACACACACACACACAGTTTTGTCTTATACATTGATTTGTATTATATAATGTTTTGAATTACATAATATTTTAAATATTATTTTTTGCATTATATATACACATATAATACTTTGAAGACATTTTGAAGACTTGATTCACTATGAAATCAATAAAATGATTTGTTGAATATAGCACAGTGAGACCTGTATATGAGAAAAATGTATATATCTAGTTACTCTTCAGTTTTAATCTAGTGAAAAATGTTGATCCAAGTACAATTAATATAATTGATTCTATACTGCTACAGGTTAATTTTCTTTCCAGTTCCGTCACCCTTTTATGGTATGTCCTAAGTTGATTGTAGTGGACTCTTAGCTGCTTCTCCTCAATTCCCCTTCAGGACCAAAGAGTTTATTCTTCAGTACTGGAAAAGCTGCTGCAGGCTGTCCTCAGGAATCTTCTCCAGGGTATGCCCTCTGCTGAAGAAGGTGGTCATGCCCAAATTAATGCATCCCTCCAGGGGGCAACCCACATATAGTAACAGCCTAATGGATGGGAGGCCATAAACCCTGCCCCTTCTTCCAACTGCCAGAGAACTCCAGTGAGTAATCCCAGCTGCTGAGCTCACCGGGTGGTCGAGGGATTTCATGTGATGTCACTGAAGCTCTGATTTCTTCCTGCCATACCCTGTTTCCTCCTTCCCTCAAGAATTGTTGAAGTTGAGAATACTATTGTGTAAGTTAGCCACACTCCTATCTATCCATTCAAGAGCCTGACCTGCCAGAGGTCATAACAGGATGGATTCAAAAAGTAGATGCTACAGGGGCGCCTGGGTGGCTCAGTGGGTTAAAGCCTCTGCCTTCGGCTCAGGTCATGATCCCAGCATCCTGGGATCGAGACCGGCATCGGGTTCTCTGCTCAGGGCGGAGCCTGCGTCCTCCTCTCTCTCTGCCTCCTCTCTCTGCCTCCTCTCTCTGCCTGCCTCTCTGCCTGCTTGTGATCTCTGTCTGTCAAATAAATAAATAAAATCTTTAAAAAAAAAAAAAAAGTAGATGCTACAGTGTGATGTTGGGGTTGGACTGCTCAGCATTGCCACTACCCAGTTAGCCATGAGGACCTCATCACTGGCAGTATGTGGCCATGAGAGTCTCTGGCAGATTGAAGTACAGTTGTTCAACTTTCATCAATGGTGGACTGGGATTAGATGCCTATAGAATGAAATACACTCATGGATGTAATAAAAAATACAGTTGAAAAAATAATTATAACATAATGGAACTGGATGATTCTTATTTAGGGTAATTAATTATGATTCAATAAAAATGTGCAAAAGTCAGGGGCCACCTTTTCAGAATATGAAGAAGCTCTCATTCGCTGAAGGTGCAAAGAAAGCTAAAGAGACAACATAGAGCTTAACCAGAAGAGCTCCAAATAAGGATGTATTTTCAAATTAGGCAAGGGCACTATGTTGAGTCCAGGACTATGGTAGAAAAAATGGGATCCTGATTCAGAGGATGGTGACATCTGGATTGATGCCTTTAAACATTGTGTATCCCCAAATCCATCCTACTGAGGGATGGTGAAGGGCTTCCCTGAAGGTGATGCAGATAACCTTACCTTGCAATAAAACAATATTTGTATCCATATTTCTTTGTGTGGTCATAACATACCAGAGTTAGAGAAGCTCTAGAACTTTCTAGGAGAAAAAAGAAGACTATATGCAGAAGTCTTGTAACTTCTGTGCCAACAGGAGACTGGTGAGTGTATATGGGACTGGATCCTGAGGGTGCTGGATCAAGTAGGAAAAATGAGTTTGGACAAGGAATTGTTTATCAAATTGGAAATACTCTCACAGGGTAGGATCTAAAGTCCTGGCAAGAACAATAGAAGAAAGGGTCAAAGATTTTGAGAATTAGATATGATGGAGTTTTTATTCCGTAAAAAGCTAAGAAGCCCACTTGGTGACTATAGTCCCCAGAATATAGTCCCCAGAATGGGACATAGGATATTATTGACCGAAGCAATCAGGCTGCACTATTGGTAGAAACTCAGTACTACTGGAAAACTCACTGATGGTTGTGGTCTATGGGCAGGTGTGATGGTAGAAGATACTGTATAGAAAAGAGGACCCCCATAGCAAGGGGGTTGAAAAGAAGATCAGAAGTCATCTTCTGTAAAAAAAAAAAAAAAAAAAAAAAAATTATGAACCTTTGTCCAATTGCCAGTCCTGGACCAGTTTTTAAACGTAAAACCCATTTTGTGAGGGAGTGTCATTGTTCCAAGGCAGAAGATGCTGCAACATCAGAGCAAGCATATATTTATATAGTGCCACAGTCTTTCCTCAAAGGGACCTATGGTGACTTATTTGAGTATTGGTACAGAGAGGGAGAGATAATATCCAGATATTGTAAGGACAATTAAACTAAGTATAAAGGTGATACTGATTCTCTGGGATTCAGAGCCTCACCATGAATCCTCTATTGGAGTGGGGGTATGTGGAAGACAAGGAATGAAGTCCTGATACGAGTCCACTCAGCAGAGCCTTCTACTGGGATCATGGATACCCAGTGATCATATGTCTACCTGTCAGTGAGTTCCTGGAATGAACTTCCTAGGGAGTTGGCAGCATTCTTGTGATGGTTTGGGGTCTACAGAGCAAGAGTTTCTCATTAGAAAATACTGAGTTAAAGCCCCTGAAACTCTTCCCCACACTCTGAGAAAGATGGTAATAAAAGACATTGGCATATCCCACTTCAGTATCAGATATTAGCATCACCCTGAGTTAGTTATCTGTTTCCCCACTGAAGAATTTTGCACAAACTATTACATCTGTCTGGAAGTCTCTTTCTTTCCATTTCATCTCACAAAGTCCTATTAATGTTTCAAACTGAGTCCAATCCTCACTTCTTTCCAAAGCTATCTTATATTGTTTTAATTAGGCCAAATCCCCCTTTCCATGCTATCATAATATCACATCATTTTTCTCTGTGGGATTTGTCTTTACACACATGTTTATTTGATTAATGTGCATTCTTGTACACTAGAATTGCAATTTTATCTCAGAATCTAGGACAGAGTCAATAAATATTGTGATGAATGACTTGGTTATATCTAGTCTTCCTACAATTTGAACACAAGGAATTCTACGTTGATGTGTAATTTGATATATCTTATAGAAAAAGATGCTTATTGTACATCACAAACTTAGCGATTTCACAGTACTTTCTTAGGAGAAAAAAAATCTATTATTATATCCATCTTCAAAACAGGAAAGAGAAATGGACTTAAAGTCATCTGAGGCTACACGTAGTTAAATGCTGGATTCAAGGCAGCTGGCTGGCTAAGGGGCTCATAAGTGTGGACAGTGTGCTGCGTGAAGGGTGGGCCTTTCACTAACACCGCAAGGGACTCTTTCCCAACGAGTGGAGTTTGATAGTAATTTTTGCTACAAGTAAAACAAACAAACAAAAAAAAAACCAGAAAATGAACAGCAAAAATCATATTAGGAACTAAGTACCTTCTGGGAAAATTTTAATACAAGTAAAAAATCAATATTATATAAAAGCTTATAGTAAGGATAAATGTATGAATGAGTAACTGGGTAAATATAATATGCCTAATATTCTGGTAGAAATTCATGTGTGTTTCTCTGTGAGTACAAAAAGAATAATGTGTAATTTCTACCTTAAGAAGGTAGGTGTGTTGCTCTAGGAAGGATTTTGAGGAGGAAACAACATCCTGACTGATCCTGACTGATATATACATACGGAATAGAGAGCCAGGGGAATTATTTATTTAGCACAAGGTACAGTTTGAATTGTCTTATATACATAATCTTATTTATTATACACAACTCTGTAAATTAAATCCCATACTCCTACTTTAGAGAGACAGGGGAGAAGGAATTAATATTTATTACTGTGTAACAGGTATTGTACCAGCTTTATATATGTTCTTGATTAATACTCAGAATAATGCAGGAGTGTAGGTCTGATTATTGATGTTTTACATATGAAAAAGCATAAGTTAAAGAGAATACTTAATTCATTGAAGGTCCCAGACCCAAAATAATAGTCAAGATATAATTTGAACCCAAGCTTGTTTGTTCCTGCCACATAACGTGGCAAAGGTTCCCTTAGGGTAGGAGAAAATCTGAATTTAAGGACTTATAAACAAACTTGGCAGAACATCAGGCCTTTATTGAACATATTATTCTATCTGCTATACACAAGATCCCATGTGTAGAGAAGCTGTTTTCTAAAGGGATCTATAGAAGTCAATTATATATTTGTGTTTGGGAAAATTGGGCATTATAACAGAAAGTGACAAAAAATTATATGAAGTCTTCTTATATTTCACTTTTTATAAGAGTTTTCAATTATGTACAAGTTAGAGATAGATGGGAAGAAAAATTGATGTAGAGAAAGATGATAGATTCAAATAAATAAATTATCCACATATTTTCAAAAAGCATGTAATTATTTCAGTGTCTTTGCTTTCAAATTACAACACATAAGATCTCTATTGAAGAGTAACGTGCATAATAATTTACCCAGTAAACCGTGTTATTTTTAAAGGAGATTTTTAATTTTAAACTTTCATTAATATTACATGAGTGTATCTTATCATAGTCACACACAAGCAGTTAAAATGTAGGGTGAATGAAATAACATAATATTTAAGAACCCAGGATCTTAGATTCTATAATGATTTATTTATGAGCCATCTGGTTATACAAATATGATATTATGGTCAAATGTGTTCTATGTGCATGGAAAGAAAGAATTATTTAGAAAGAAATAATTAAGTTTTTATGAGTTACAACCCAAGGCAAGCTGTAAGATTTAGGTAACAGACTCTTCTTGCAAGTGAAAAAAGTGTATAAATATGTATTATAATGTATACAATAGAATATTAGCACAAACACATACACACCTATTACATCACTTTACCATAGTAAGAGAAACTTAGAAATGCAACATTTTATTTAGGGGGTTATAAATGCAAACAGATACAGTGACTATGACTCATTCTGAGTTCTTAAGGGATGGCAGGAGAACCCAAGGGAGTGTGGACTTCCATTTCTGTTACTACTACCATTAATCAATTTTTACCTCCCCATCTGTCACAGGTCTATAGTGGACCTGCACAAATACATTTGTAGGGTTATACGTGGAATGGGGTGGGGGATGGTGTGAAACCACTTCAGTTTCTTCCTGATGCATTCCTAATTCAAGTAATGTTCATAGATGGGTGAAATTCATTTCCAAAACAAGTAGAAGGGATAGAAATTATAATAAGCCAGAAGTCTTTTTTATAATTAAAAAATACGACTCTCTTGGGTATAGCCAAAAATCAAAATGAAAAGTATTCTCCAATCTGTAATCAATGTTGCAAGCCAAGACAACTAAAATTAAAAGCAAAATTTGGAACAACTTCAGGACATCATGGACATAAATGTGATAATAAGTTGAGAACACACTAGATCATAACATATAGTACATATGTTGTACACTGTACCATTCCAGGATGCCATTTGCATTTGCTATGATTTTCATGGTGCTTCTCACCACCATCAAGTTGTGTAACATGGCAGCCTTATCCATCTATACGTTATGGGCATCTATTATAACAGTGAAAATAAAAACTTAACAAAGGGCAAAGGAAGTGTCAGATAGTTGAGCTCTACACAATACCAATTACAAATACCATTTACCTTCCTTTTCATATTAATAACCATTTTTTACTATGCAAATGAATTATTTTATCATCAGTTGAATACTGGCAATTTGGATCATCTGTACTACTAAGTGAATATGTACAGAAAATAAATATTGATTCTCACCTAAGGGAAAATTTGCTTTATTTAGTTAAGAATTTTTATTTTTTTGGTGGGGGAGTAGGCAGAAGCTCTCAAATATTTGCAAGTATTTATTATTTTCTCCAAATACCCATATGATTCAAAAGTGTGCATATATGAGGTTTTATATCCAATGGTAAACCATAAAGGATATAGTGCAGTATTTATTAATAATATCCCATTCCTGTGTGTTTATCCTGTAGAGTATAACAAAACCATCAACATCTTTCATTTTACCAATTCTCTCATTTCTATTTGTCCTGGCATAAAGAGATCATAATACCACTTCTTCACTCCAGGCCACACTTTGAAACTTTCAAACTACCTGTGAAAGATGGGTCTTTGATTCCTATTCAGATCTACCCAACACTAGTGATATGATAAACCTCCTTATTTAATAATGCAGTAAATTATGTATATACCTCCCAATAACCTGAGATATAAGGCTACCAAACAACAAATGGAGTGGGAACTATTGGGGTCACAGATGTAAATTTATTTCAATAGATACTTCTCGGGGCACCTGGGTGGCTTAGTGGGTTAAAGCCTCTGCCTTCGGCTCAGGTTATGATCCCAGGGTCCTGGGATCAAGCCCCGCATTGGGCTTTCTGCTCAGCGAGGAGCCTGCTTCCCTTCCTCTCTCTCTGCCTGCCTCTCTGCCTACTTGTGATCTCTGTCTGTCAAATAAATAAATAAATAATCTTTTAAAAAGAATAGATACTTCTCTTGTTTGCTTATTATAAATATTTTGATACTAAATGTCAATTAAATATAGAACGTTATAATCTTCTTACATGGTCTTGACAATTATATTTTCTTATTTAAAAGACACTGTATATCATATACAAATAGTTTCAATTTTCAAAGTTTGAATAAAACATTTAAACTTCTAAAGAACATAGGTCAGAGAGAGTTTGTAATATATCTAGCTATCTAAATTAAAGGGAGAAATGGTCAGTTCAACAATAGTATTTGAATACTTCAACACCTCACTTTCAATAATGGATAGAACAGTTGGGCAGAAGATTAACAAACACTAGAAGATGTGAACAACATTGTAATCTATTTAGAGTTATCAGACATCTGTAGAACATTCCACCCAATGATATTTGAATACGCATTCTTTCCAAGTGCAAGCGGAACATACTTCAGGATAGACCATACTTTAAACCATAATATAAGGCTCAATAGATCTTAAAAATATTGAAATCATATTAAGTATGTTCTTTTACCACAATGGGATTAAATTAGAGACTGATAATTCACAAACTGGTGAATTCACAAATGTGTTGAAATTAAACAACACACTCATCTTTAAAAACTAATGGGTCAAAGAATAATTCACAAGGGATATTAAAAAATACTTGAGATGAATAAAAATGAATGCAACATGCCAAAATCGAATTCTGATAAAGTCTTGGGTATTTACCCCAAAGATACAGATGTAGTGAAAAGGAGGGCCATCTGTACCCCAATGTTTATAGCAGCAATGGCCATGGTCGCCAAACTGTGGAAAGAACCAAGATGCCCTTCAATGGATGAATGGATAAGGAAGATGTGATCCATATACACTATGGAGTATTATGCCTCCATCAGAAAGGACGAATACCCAACTTTTGTATCAACATGGACAGGACTGGAAGAGATTATGCTGAGTGAAATAAGTCAAGCAGAGAGAGTCAATTATCATATGGTTTCACTTATTTGTGGAGTATAACAAATAGCATGGAGGACAAGGGGAAATGGAGAAGAGAAGGGAGTTGAGGGAAATTGGAAGGGGAGGTGAACCATGAGAGACTATGGACTCTGAAAAACAATCTGAGGGTTTTCAAGGGGCGGAGGGTGGGAGTTTGGGGGAACCAGGTGGTGGGTATTGGAGAGGGTATGGATTGCATGGAGCACTGGGTGTGGTGCAAAAACAATGAATACTGTTATGCTGAAAAATAAATAAATTAATTAATTAATTTTAAAAAAGGGAAATTTATATCTACAAATGCCTATATTTTTGTTTGTTTTTTTTTTAGTTCCTTTTGGCTTTTTTTTTTTTTAAGATTTCATTTATTTATTTGAGAGAGAGTGTGTGAGAGAGCACAAGTAGGGGGAGATGCAGAGGGAAAGGGAGAAGCAGTCTCCCCGCTGTGCAGGGATCCTATTTTGGGGCTTGATCTCAGGACTCTGGGATCATGACCTGAGTCCAAGACAAACACTTAACTAACTGAAGCCACCCAGGCACACCCAAATGCCTATATTTTAAAAAACAATAAAGATTTCTGACCCATAACTTAACTTTTCACCTGACAACACTAAAAACAAAAGAGGAAGGGCACCTGGGTGGCTCAGTCAGTTAACCAACTGACTCTTGATTTCAACTCAAGTCATGATCTCAGGGTCATGAGATCAAGCCCCGCATGGGGCTCCACGCTCAGTGCGGAGTCTACTTGAGATTCTATCTCTCCCTCTGTCCTTCCCCCAGCTCATGCGCTCTCTCTCTCTCTCTCCCTTTCTGAATAAATAACTTAAATCATTTTTTTTTTAAGAGGAACATGCTAAGCTTAAAGTAAGCAGAAGTAAAGAAATAATACAGATTGGAGAGGAAATAAATGAAACAGAATTAAAAACAATAGAGAAAATAAACAAAACCCAAAGTTGGCTCTTTGGAATAGCAACAATTAAGTCTGCATTTTAAACTTGATTTCTGATTGAGGAATCAATTCTTTAATTTCCTGCTCCAAGAATTACATGTGTGAGCTAGCAGGTGGGAAGTATAATGTTGACCCTGGAGCCTTAACTGGTATTCTTGAATGCACATGGCAGAGCAGATACAGTTAATGAGAAAACATTTTGGATGGACTGGATACATTAATATCTTTAGGATCCAAGTCACAAGAACAAGTTCACTCCAAATATGTAAAATAATTCCTAAAGAAAGGAATTAGTTAGAGGGACAGTTCTATGTGTTTCTTCTCACGGATGGAGATGGTCGTTGAGATGAGGTATACAAATAGAGTTAGCTGCCTTGCACAGCAGCTGAGAGTTAAAAAAATATATAAAATAAAATTTCACAAAATTTTCTGTGATCCTCTGGTTAGCAAACCTGAGCAAGAACAATGACTCACTTTTTTGTTTTGTTTTGTTTTTTTCTGAAGTACTGGTCATTTTTCCATTAAACAAGTTTGTCATATTACAACTATCTTTCTATCACCATTTTCTATAAATTAGGATTTTTATCAATTGAATGATAAGGAAAATATACATTTCCTAGTTCTCATCATTCTACTTACAGATGAGGACTATAGCCCTACTTCTAATTATCAAATATTTATCAATATTGCCATAAATGCATTAATTTGATTAGATCAACTGCTGGTAAGTAAGTTATCTGAACAGGCCATTTCTTTTATTGTTATGTCTTCAATACCTGAGAGAGTGCCTGGCATATGGAAGATATTTAATGAATATTGGTTGAATGAATTGATTGAATCCACAATGTCAGCTCAATATATTTGACACAGAAAAGATGTAATATTTAAATAAATTATCAACTAAATAATCAAGCATTTTCATCTAAAGAGAATAAAATACTTCAGTGAGATGCAGTACCCCAAAATTTGTCAGGGACTGTAGACTTGTTACCATGATTTTGTCTGAATTTTTGTGTTGTATCTTATTCTTTATATCTTGCTACATAACATAACAGTATCACCACAGACTTGGCTTAAAACAACACATGTTCATTATCTCACCGTTTCTCTGCATGGCTTTGTTATGTCCTCTGCTTATGGGTCCCACTCAGGAAACTGCGGTCTTGATGTTAGCGAGGACTGGATTCTGTATCTGCAGGATTCAGTTGGTTGGATATTCCCCCTTGATCACATGACTGTTGGAAGTATCCTATTCTTTGCATGCTTGACTGAGTTTCTTTGTGGGCTGTTGTCACATGCTCAGATCCTAGAGGCCACCTGCAGTTCCTTGCCATGTGGGGTTCACCAGCATGGTTGCTTGTGAGAGAGAGAGAGGGAGAGAGAGAGAGACTAAAGTTAGTTAGCACTACAATCATGTCTAATATAGTCACATTCACATAATCCAAATATTCTGTCTCCTTTTACATTTTACTCATTAGAAGTAAGTCACAGTCTCACCCACAGTCAAGGTGAAAGGATCATACGAAGGTCTAAGACTAGAAGGCAAGAAACATGGCAGCCACCTTAAAAGTTTGTCACACGTATGTAGGGGGAAAACCGAGAGCAGTTTACAAATAACATTTCTGTTATACTGAAAGTTAGAAGAAGAATAAGAACTCATATTCATCTTGGAAGTTACAGCTTATCTTAAAGTACGTATGAAAAAGGATCGGAAAAGAATGTTATGAGAGCTGAGACCAGAATTGTTAGCAAATTTGGAATGGATTTTTGAAAAGCCAAAAAGAAAAAGTAGTTAGATCAGAAAATTAACAACTAAGAGATAACTAACTTGCTTACTTCTCCCAGCCTCAGCTGACCCATTGCATAGACATGGAGGACTTGCTTCCCTCCAAAATGTGTACTGACAATACAGAAATTAGTAATGAGAAAGGATGCAAAAAGGCACATTAAGTTGCAGAGCGAGGGTGTTAAAACTTAGGCAAGCCTTAAATTTTAATTATAGGAAAAAAAATATTTAGGAGAAAAGAGGGGGGAACTTATTCTGCATTAACAAAGCAGAAAGAAATATGCTTTAAAAAAAGAGAATGAAATCAGAACCTGAGGTAGTCTCCCAAAATGTGAAAGACTCAGAATATAGTTAAGGCTGCTTAAGACCCTAATTAAAGAAAGAAAGTCCCCCTGTTGAGATGAGTCTTTGCTGCAAAGAGAAAGTGTTGGTCCAAGCTGATAAATAGCTCTCATAGGAGCAGGAAGCTGAGTTTCATGAGGCTTCTTTTAGATGTGGAGGCAGAATGGTAACTGGCTGTGCTTTCAAGCCTGTTTGAGGATTCACAGGCTTTGTGTTTATTAAATCAAGTGTTTGAAAATTCTTACAAAAAAAGAAATATTTTGAACTTGAAAGCAATTTAAACTGTTTGGAGGTATTTATTTAAAGTGACACTTTAAAAGGGATTAATCATTAATTAATCTAAGGCTTCTCAAAAGTAGTTACATATTTATGGATTTAGAAATAGAATAAAATTTATCAACTGAACATTAAATTTTAAGAAAGAGCTAAGATTTTGAATTTGTAAATCTACTGAATTTAGTATAAATATCAATAATAAAATATAAATTATTTTTTCTAAAATAGTGGCTGCTAATTTTTAATTATTTAATTTATTTTTAAGATTTTATTTGTTTATTTGAGAGGGAGAGAGAGAGAGAGCAAGAGCAGGGGGGAGGGGCAGAGGGAGAGGGACAAGCAGACTCCCTGCTGAGCATGCAGTCCAACTCCGTCTCAATACCAGGACACAGAGATCATGACCTGAGCTCAAATCAGACGTTTAACTAATTGAGACACCAGGTTTTCCTCAAATGCATTCATCATTTTTCTATTTCTGAACCTATCACCATACTCAAAGGGACATAGTATGCTGATTAGGATTAGCTTAAGGTCAGCTTCTACTGAATTATACAAAATGGTTTCCATACTGGAAAGTGAGGTCCTATTATCTAAAGTAAAAGGAGGATTACAGAGTATACAAGCTTTGTTAGTGTATAACAAATTACCAAAACTTTAATAGTTCAAAACCACCCACAATTGATTATTTCACAGTTTCGTGGTTTGGGGAGTTCAAGCATAACTCAGTTTAATCCCTTGTACAGGGTCTCAAAGCTTGTAAGCATGGGCTTGTCTGGGGCTGTGATCTCATCTGAGGGCCCTGGGCTTCTCCCGAACTCATAG
The DNA here is from genome assembly GCF_010015895.1 of Lontra canadensis. Taxonomy (NCBI): domain Eukaryota; kingdom Metazoa; phylum Chordata; class Mammalia; order Carnivora; family Mustelidae; genus Lontra; species Lontra canadensis. Next base: position 14,103,163 of record NW_022631016.1, on the reverse strand, counting down.
GGTTGTTAGAGGAATTCCCTCACTTGCACTGAAGAACTCCTGATGGATTGTTTCTCGAAGGCCATGAAGGCAGGATATCTGCAACCCTAGGATAATCTCTCTCATGATTCCCTTTATAATAATCCACTTCGCCTTGCTCAAATACCAAAGAAAAACAAGAAAATTTTCTTACAGTACATTTTTTTCCAAAGTGATACCTTTATTTATCATAAATAAGATAAATGGAAATGGAAAAGATAGTTGATTTATACTCGATGTCTTTTGTATAACTGATATTGCTAATGTTGATTAAACAGATTTTATATCATAATCAGTAACAGTCTATTTGTGCCCAAAAGAAAGTGAAATTGTCACAGTGATATAAATTTCAATGTGAAAAAGACAAAGCTAAAATGATTAAATATGACATTTTCTCTTATCAGGAATAAGCTCAGAGATAATCCAGATGGTGGAAAATATTAAAATCTAAAAAGGGAGATATTTTTAAATTTAACTCTGTCAGTGCAAAATATTCTTCTTCTAATTTTATTTTTGAAAGATTACTCTTGAAATGAGCATGGAAGTCTGAAAAAGAAAATATCTATTGAGCAATTGTTCATAATAACCTATCATAATATAAAGATACTGAAAAAATATATAGAGGAAGAACATTTAAGTAAAGTTTTATGTCCACAGGAATTGGCTTGGGAAATAAAACTTTGCATTTGCTCAGAATGCAGATTTTGCATCCTATCAAAGAGTTAAATATGCCCTTATTGACATATGTAGTTTTTCTGTGATATAAGTCAAACAGTTAAAAAAAAATCATGATAGTTTTTTGGGGTCTTTTTTGTTGTTGTAGTTGTTGTTTTTTAATAACCTTTGTTGGAATTCCCTGATACTGGTGAGAAGTCATTTCTGACACTCTGGTAGCAATTTGCATATGATTAAAAGCAATGTTTTTGCATTTCATTCTGAACACTTATTTTAACTTGTCAAATGCCAGTCAAAGAAAGAGTGGTCCTGCATATTTCTGAGAATCAAGAGCAATGCTGTCACACCAAAGGCGATAAATTGGCCTGAATAATGACCAATGAATTCTATAGCTCAGGTCAAAAAGGATTTTTTTTTAATGTATGGAACAAATATGCAAAATAAAAAAGTTATGGAAGGATTAGAAATGTAATTGTTGTAAATTCATGTAAAGCAAAGTATTTAAATACAGTCTGAGCCCTTGAAAACACAAAGGAAAATAGACTTCCTCCTATATGTAAGGTTCACCTGACTTCAAAATGAGAGCTTAATCCTTTTGGCTGTGTTAGATCATTTATTCATTTTCATTTCAAGTCATATTCCTTTAACTGATACAGAATTTACATATGTCTCCTCATTCAAATGTGTCATTAAGATGCAGGCTATGTTACAGGGCTTGGAAATGATCTTCAGACATCTGTCTCTGGAACACTTAAGAAGCTAGCTACTCCAAACAGACCCTGGACACTTCTCATCAGAATATGTCCCTGATGCTGATCATTAGCATGAGAAATAACTTAAAAGCAGAATTTTATCATTGTGTGGGTAAGGTCAACTCTGCCGAGTTTATGGAAACAATGAAACACATGCTTGACAGCTCTTGGGAAAAATGTTTCGATTTTGCATTGTCATACCTACAAAGAAGCACGTAGCACATTCTGGAAAAGAAAGGAAGAGGTGGAATTTTGATATAAAAACCTAATATCTTGATGCAGGAAGATTTCACTTATGTCTAATCCATAGCATCCTTATTGGTCTGATCTAGCTGGGAGCAGGGAGTGGAGCTATAGAGGATACAGGATTTAACATTTGTGGAAATCTCTTTCAAAATAATGATCTATAATATCAAATAGAAAAAATAATTTATGAATTACAGACACAAAAGAGTCTGTGTGTTTGTGTGCCTAAATGATTGATTATTAAAAATATGGAGAGGGGCACCTGGGTGCCTTAGTGGGTTAAAGCCTCTGCCTTCGGCTGGGGTCATGATCTCGGGGTCCTGGGATCGAGTCCCACATTGGGCTCTCTGCTCTACGGGGAGCCTGCTTCCTCCTCTCTCTGCCTGCCTCTCTGCCTACTTGTGATCTCTGTCAAATAAATAAATAAAATCTTTAAAAAAAATATGGAGAAAGCAGACACATTTGCCTAAAGTAAATTGGTAATCAAAGACCGTGAACCTGTTGTGAACTCTTGTATTGGTTTTTGGTTTGGTTTGGTTTTTTATCACTGCTGTAGCAAATTCTCATAAACGTAAAACAACAATCGTCTATCAACAGCTCTGTAGGTTGGCTGACTGGGTTCTGAGCTTAGGATCTCATGGTGTCAAACTCAATATGTGATCTAGGTTGGGCACATAGTTGGAGGTGCTGGGGAAGGAAGAAAGGAAGGAGAGAAGGTAGAAAGGGAGGAAGCGCGGGAGAGGGGGGATAGAGGCAGGGAGGAAAAAGAGAAAGGAAAAAAGAAAGAAAGAGAAAGAAAGAAAGAAAGAAAGAAAGAAAGAAAGAAAGAAAGAAAGAAAGAAAGGGAGAGAGAGAGAAAGGAAGGAAGGAAGGAAGGGAGGGAGGGTGTAGGGAGGGGAAGGAAGGAAGGAAGGAAGGAAGGAAGGAAGGAAGGAAGGAAGGAATGAATTTGCTCCCAAGCTCATTTAGATTTTTGGCAGAATTCAGCTCCTTGTGTTTGTAGGACTAAGGTTCTTCTTTCCTTGCTGGCTTGTACCTAGGAGACTCTCCTAGCTCTGTAAGACTACCTATGTTTCTTCTCATGTGGTCCTCTCAATCTTCAAAGCTAGCAATGGCACATCAGGTCTTTCTCAAGCTTCAAATCTCCCTGACTTCTGCCATCAGAAGCTGCTTTTAAGGATTATGTGATTAGATCAGGCCCATTCATATTATCCCCCTACCTTAGAATCAATTGCATCTTATAGCATAACATAATTGTGGTGATATCTCTTTCTATCCGTAAATTCTTGGGATTAGGACTGGACAATTCTAGGGGAGCATTTTAGAAATTTTGCCTATCATACTTATTTTCAAGAAATCCATGACATCCCAAAACAGCTCCTTATTTCATAATCCTTATTATATTTTTCCTCCTGTTCTCTAGTGCCAAAAATGTTGAATCAGCTATTACATCCCCTTTTGCCAGTATCCTATCAGTTCTCTAGGGATAAAAGTTTTAACAGTTTCCTCATTAACATTTTCCTCATGCAACTATCAAGAGCCTACTATCAGTGATGGGGTCCTCACTGTTGGTTGGATAGCGAGTTATTTTGTCAGTAAAATCCCATCTCATGATCTGTTCCTTAGAGTCATTTCTGATATCAACTGTCCTAGAAGAGCTCCACTGGAAACAGACTCTTAGTTGGAGACTGAACGCGAGATTTTATTAGGGAGTGTTCTCAAGTAATACACCTGGCAGAAAGTAAGACAGAACCGGGCAGAGGGAGAAGCTAGTATTTGATGTAGTATTAAAGGAGGTCTCAGTTAAACCTACATCAAGTTCAAGGCATGATGGCTGGGCCTTTGTATCCCCACCTTAACCAGTCGTAGGAGGTAATTCTCGCTGCAGCAGTAAGCAACTCCCAGTGAGGTTTCAGCTGGGAGCCACCAGCAGCTGATAAGGCAGAACACCACAATCTCTACCAATACCACAGTACCTACTAATATTACAATACCAACACTCTGGTACCTACTACCACTACAGTATCTCCCAATACTGCAGTACCTACCAACACTGTAGTAACTACTAACACTATAGTATCTATCAACACTACAATATCTACCATCACTCCTATATCCACTAAATCTACTGTATTTACCTCCACTACATTATCTACTAACACTACCATATCTACTATCATTATTGTATCTATCAAGACTAACATATATGCAAACACTGTGGTACCTTCCAACAGTGAAGTGTCTACTTCTACTGTAGCATTTGCTAATACTAGTATCAATACAATTGAAAGAAGAAATTATCTTCTTTGCTCAACAGGAAGTTTCCTAAATTCTAAATTAGAAAAAATATTCTTGACTTTAGAATGACTTACTTTATATGAAAGCAAAAATGCATCACGCTTGGTTGCCATCAGGATAGAAGGACAGGGGCTCCTGGGTGACTCAGTTGGTTAAGTGTCTGACTCTTGGTTTCAACTCAGGTCACGATCTCATGGTCATGATTTCAGGGTCCTGAGATTGAGCTCCTCATCAGGCTCACATAGGGTCCTGATATTGGACTCCCCACTGGGTGTGGAGCCTGCTTAAGATTCTCTCTCTCTCCCATTTTCTCTGTCCCTCTCCCACCACACATGCTCTCAATCTCCCTTTCTCTCCTAAAAAAAAAAAAAAAAATAGGCAAAGTACAAATAATGATATATATGATAATTATAAAAAACGATGTCCTTTCTGACAAGTATCTAGAAATTTAAATATTCTAGCTTTTATTTAAAAAAATTTAAATGGGAAAATTTTTTCTTCCTTTTAATCGCACCTACTGAACTAAATATCACTTGCCAACTTAAATTCAGTAGATCCAAATACATTAATAAAGACTCCCAATGCTAGAGACCTAAGCTTTAACCCTTTCTATTCAGTGTGACCTTGAAGAGGTCACTTAACTTCATCCTTTCCCCCCCTCATTTTTAAAATGAAAATATTGGAATAATTTTTAATGTTTTTTCCAAGTCAGCAATCATAAGCTGGATAAGTGATTTTATTCCCTTTATGAAAGATTCTCCTCCCTGGTGCTTAGATTTCACAATCTGTTTTCCATGTTTGTCTTCTTTACCACTTGAGCAGCCTTGACTTGAAATATAAGGCCACCCCCATACAAGCTGTTCTGATTTGCCAAGCTGTCCACTCTCCACTCCACCAATGAGTGTGTGTGTTTAGTTATTTACATATCCTGGTAATAGAAATTCACAAGATTCTTTCCTTTAAAGAATTTCCTGTGTATGAGCTAGCACCTCAAGTAGCCATCGGAAGATTTTGAAGCTCCAAAAGGAGAAAACTTCTAATAGTAGATATAAAGAACGTTCTTGTGTTAAATAGGCAAAAACGTTTTTTTTTTTTCTAAAGTGACTCACTTGGATCCTAAGAGTTTGACTTCTATCTTTGACTCTGGCTAATTTTTAGGGAATTTACTGGCTCCGAAGGGAAAGGCCTTCACTCTGCATATCAGCGTTCCAGTGCTAGAAGCCATCACAAACCTTCATGGCCATGCTCCCTTCCCACTCACTTTTCTTGCAATCACCTTCTGCTTTCCCTTATGATTGAAAAAATAAATTTATAAAGAATAAATAATCTCAGTACCCAGAGGTGAACACTGGTAACATCCAATGTGTTTTTACTGTTATGATGCTTTCTCATGCAATCAGTGTTAAGATTTTGTGTCATTAAATATCTGAGCCTTTTCAGATAGCACTCTTTTAACTTGAAATTATTTTTACTGTTTCAAGAAAAAAAATAGTTCTGTGATCAAAATCAGATTGAGGAATGTACTATCTAAAATGGCTGGAATATATTTCTGTATTTGATGGGATTTGATAGAGATTAAGTCACACTATATGAATTTCAAAGTCAGAATGTCCTAATTGGTAAGACCACAAATCAGAGAATATTGGCTTCAAATTTTGGCTTTGTTACTTAAAGGATGTCTGACTTCTGGCAAATTGCTCAACTTTGTTAAATAATTTCTACAGTTATAAAAAGAAAATCCATATTTCTTAGAATATTTATCATCATATTTATAAAGCTTACATTATAGATTCCAAGGATGGAAATGTGTTTAGTACATGCTTTGTCAGAGTAAAATAATAAGAAATAATAAGAAGACTATATATAATAAATAATAATAAGAAGAAATAATAAAAAGAAAGCCAAATACTCATCTAGCACTTACTAGATGTCAGATAGTGTTCTAAACACTTTATATATATTACTACTATTACTTCTCACAACATTTTTGTGAAGCAGGTATTGTTATAATGAAGCCCCATTTTACAAGTTACGCTAGGTAAGTGAAGAAAAGTGAGGTTAACTAACTAGCTCCAGATTACACAATTGGTAAGTGATCAAGCCAAGATTTGGATACAACCTGTGCCTTTAAACATTAGTCTAAATCATGGGAGTTGTTTAATCAATTTTATTAACTTCATATTTGACTAAACCTTCATATATTAAGCCTAACTTATTTAAGGTAAAAAGTATTACTTAGAAAAAAAGTGGTTTCAGTTTATCTAGTTTGATGACTAAATAAGATTGATGCAGAGATGTATTTGTGAGTGGCTCATCAATTTAATCATCTGCTTTGAGAATGTTTAAAACAATGTGAATGTTTAGCTAATATGCATATTAACCTGAAATTATTGTTTTATTATTAATGTGTACTTTTATAGAGATATGCTTGGGTTATAACCAATTCTATATTATTAAAACCCACATTAATAAAGGGTTGAGAGCCAAATTCTGACTTCAGGGTACATATTCAATGCTGTGAATATCTGAGAGTTTGGGTAGTGATCCAGGACCCACCCACTTTCTTTGGACAGCAGCATCTTGACTTTCCTTTAGGAAACAACTCCCCCCTACTCTGAGGGCATGTAGTTTAGACATGGTCATGCCTCCCTTCTGGACATGGGAGTGGATCTATGACCCATAGAGTAGGCGACAGCACATCTTCTACTCTGCTCCTTTTTATCATACCCTTGCCCCACCAATGCAGTAATGGACTAAGGAGTGACCTAAGCCAGGAAGTGAGACATGATGTCTAGACATGTTGAAATTGTTCAGAGAGATGCATTTTTTTAAATTTTTCCTATCTGGTTTACAAAATGGAAAAGATGTGAGCTGGGAGCTTCAGAAGACCACTACTTGGAGAAGGAATCAGAGACAAAAAATGAAATAAAAGAAACTGAACCCTGGTGATCTAGTATGCAGGGAATAAATGATTTTTAAATGAATATTTGAGGACATAATTAAGTGAAAATGGAAAATTCGGAGCCTTTGGGTTTTGTGCTTACAGCTGGGTAGAGTAAGAACATGCAGGAACAAAGAACTCTGATGTCAGGGTGCATCAGTAGCTGGTATAAAGCAACCCTATTTTCATATCTGCAATGAAATACACAGTCCTGTGAGCTCAATTCATTGTATGCTAGACACTCACAAAAGGACATCTTCCAATCTCTCTTGGTAATTACTTTTGGAGAAAAATTATTTTCTGCATTTACTGTCACATAGACACATACTGATATACATATTTTGAAGTTTATTTTACTTAAAAATGCCGAGTTTCGATATATTTCCTTTATGAATATAATTAAAATTATAACTTAAATCACAACATTGTGAAATTCATAATATAATGACAATAGATATATATGATGAGTAGTAGAAAGATTTTTTTTCATTTCCCAGTGAAAAACAATAAAAATGAAATTAAAATAATTTGAAATCTTTTATTACTTTATGTAGCAATTTACTGAAGTTTCAGAGAAGAAGAGCAGGAACATCTTAAAATAAAATAAGATTTTCATATAATTACGCCTATTTAGCACTGTAACAATTTTTATATTAAAGTAATATTTTTAATGAAACCTTGCTGTGTATGCAAGTTGTGAAAAAATATCAGTACTAAAATAGAACACATTTTTATTTCACAGAGAAAAAAAGTCACTGTCCTTCAGTGACTTGCCTTCCTCTCCTTCCATATACTCCTCACAGTTAAATTGCTTCATGCCCACCTGAAGCTTCCAGTCATTCCTGCCTGTGAGCAAGGAGAATTAGTTTAGTGGTTCAGCTGAATTAGAAGACCCAGCATTGGTCCTCATTGCTGCTGTGTCTGGTCTAACCTTTCATCTAATGCTGAATACTATTCTCTCTCTACCTTGCCTTGCAAACAAGCCTTCTCTTTGAACCATCTACCACACCAGTTCCAATCAATTGGCTCAAAGTTATTGTCTGTCAACATTTTTCTGACTTAATAAACTACTAAATAACCCAGTTCTCCTAAGACCAGTTCCCTGTTTCATTTTTTGCTGGTGTGTCCAGAATTTAAACCCTAAGTCATTACATGATCAGAGTCTTATGTCCTACCATTGACCTATCGATAGTGACTGCCATCCTAGTCCTTTGTAGCAGTGCTTTGTAAAAAACCGTTACTGTGCCAAATAGTAGTCACATTAATTAATATAAATGTGGATTCTTTCTTTCTTTCCTTCTTTTTCTTAAGATTTGTTTTTAAGTAATCTGTACATGCGGCTTGAACTCACAACCCAAGATCAAGAGTCTCACACTGTACTGACTGAGCAAGCCAGGCACCCCAGATTGTTCTTGATCTTCAATAGCTCATGATTTAATGGGGAACAAAACATTTAACAAAGTGAGAGTTCCTATACCATGAGAGATATAGTGAGAGTGTCTAACAGGCATCCATTTGCCATGCTTAGTCTGTAAGATGATTCAGTAAGTTGACAACCACAGAAGGTTATAACAGAACGGAGTATGTTAAAGCTTGACAATATAAAATAATGGTATGGAGGACAAAAGTTGGAAGAAGAAGAAAGAGAGATGACACAGAAATACTTTATCTTACATGGAGGTAAGTCATGATAGAACATCTAATATTGATGAGTTAATGGAAGTAGAGGATCAAGTTCATAAGTAGATGAACAAATCTAACCAACTAAAAAAATGTCAGTTATCAGAGAATAAAAGTAGGGCAGAATCAGTTTTCAAGTTTTATAAATGGAGGCAACCAATATTGTTAAAAACTAATAAATCATGAAATGCAGGCATTAATTAGGAAAACATATTAGGAAGAGAATCATTAAGAAAAAATATGACAGAAATGTTTAAATTAAAACCTCCTGAAGAGTAGGGTTGGGACTGAGTTTGGGCAAAAAAAAAATGAGACTTTGGCTTTTTATTTAATATCCCTCTCTACTATTTTTGTTATCAAACTTATGTATCAATTTAAAATTATTAAATTTAATTATGAAGTTATTATGAAATCCAATTATGGAAATAATTTAGGAGCACAAATATCTACATTTGAAATAAGATGCCCTGGGAAGGAAATATGTCAAGTCTCTGATATAGATATTCTCATTATCCACATTTTATAGTTTGAGAGACAAAGGCTTAGTGATTTATGTAAATTATCCAAAGTTGAAAAGATAACAGGGAAAATTCACACTCAGTCATACTTGAATTCAGAATCTGTATTCCCCACCTAAACCTCGTGCTTCCAAAATGTGCACTTGTCTCACTGGTCTCTGTACCAGTCAGCATATGTCCTAGCCACAGGGGTGCCGGGGTAGCTCAGTCGGTTAAGTGTTTGCTTTCAGCTCTGGTAATGATCTCAGGATCCTGTAATCAAGACCCACATTGGGCTCCTTGTCAGTGGGGAGCCTGTCCCTCCCTCTCCCCTGCCCTGCTCATGCTTTCTCTCTCTCTCTCTCAAATAAAAAAAAAACAAAATCTTAAAAAATAATAGCAAAAGTTCTAGCTGCAGTGACCTCACCTACTCAGATGTTTTGGTTTATGTTTTTTGGGATCAATTTCATCACTGATTTACTTAGCATGTGATCCTCTCATGATATATCTTGCCTTTAAATTTATTTCACTTTAAAAATATTTATAGAATGCCATCTATGAATTAAGCATTTGTTGGATTTTAAAATGGAACATAAAAATGAATAAGTTACTGCTCCAGTCACTCAGAATAGTAAGCTCTTCTGTGTAGGGGCAATAGCACACACCAAAGAAGGAGAAATTAGCAGGATGTGTTGTCTCTTATTTTACACGACTTATTTCTAAAAACATGGTTTAATTTCAAAGTCCAAAAGTCCAAAAAGACTAACAAGTGATGAACATAATTTTTTCTCTCAAAGAAGTAAAAATTCTGTTAAGACTCTTATCACATTTGCTATTTATGCCTAAAGATTATTAAAATAGTTCCAGAATTTGAACATATTCTTTCTTTCTTTTTTTTATTTGAGTATGGTTGACACACAGTTACATTGGTTTCAGGTGTAGAGCATAGTAATTTCACAAGTCTATTCATTATGCTACGTGTACCACATTCTCTACTTTGATACATTTCATTGTCAGTTAAAAACTGTTGAACAGTTTAAAACTACTGATCATCTTGCTAAGGATGAAATTTTCTATTTTTTGTCAAGTTTCATGATTTCCAAGTTTTCTCAGTTGAGTTTGTTTGTGAGTCATTTTCTTATTTTTATCATTTCCTGCCTCCTTGACTTTCATAAAATAATAAAGAAAATATGATAAAGCAATTTTTCAGTTCTTTAGTAGAACACATTTTTCAACCCAAACATGATCTAGAGCCAACATATAGCATAGCTATAAATATTACCTCTGTCATCTTCTCTCCATGTCTCCCTTGAATAACTTTGAAGAACTCTGAAGAAACTCAAGGCTATAAGAAAACCAGTATGAAATTGTCTGCAATGAAATATTGAAATTTGGGCTTACAGAACCTTCACTATTCCACGGTGGCAGAATTTCAGTATGGAACTGTTGGCCTTTACAGCAGGCCACAAAAAACTATAGGTCACAAAACAGGCTAAATAGGCATATTTAAAACAAAGAGTATCAATGTTCAATATACTAATGTTCAGGTGAATGGCAAGTCAAAAGTATAAATTCAAGGGCTACCTATTTGTGGGAAACATATAGACATAGCCACTGGCAAGGATTCTATTCCTGCAGGATTCTAGCATAAACAGGTGGACTAAGACCAGAGAAATAAACATTTCTGTATTTCTTGGCTCTTCCATTTTTTCCTCCTTAATCATTGTTTTCATTTGTTTACATTTTCAGTCATCTCTGTCCTTCCTATGCCATCTATCCTGTACTCTTTTGCTTTTAGAGTAACAATGACAAGGCTTTAATTTATATCCAATACCCAAAAGAGAAAAAAAGAGAGAAAGAACTTATTTTCTTGTCAGCAATCAAGGAACTATTCTCTTACTTTGATTCTCTCCAGACCACCCACAATACCATAACTGGTTTTACCTTATTGCATTCAAAATATTATTCCATCGCTCAAAATTCTAGAATAAGTCACTGCAGAATGGGAAGGCACTGAAAATTCTGGCTTCTTTCTGCCACCCTGTCTAGATTTACTTGTTCCATCCTTCCTCCACACCTTTGCACAGGTGTTTCACACTCTCTGAAATGGTTTTGTTCCACCCAGCAGTCTCCTAGTTTTTCTTCAAGAATCAGTTCTAAGGGGTGCCTGGATGGCTCAGTTGGTTAAGCATCTGCCTTCAGCTCAGGCCACGATCTCAGAGTTCTGGGATGGAACCCTGGCATCAGGCTTGTCCCTTTCCCTCTGCCCCTCCCTGCCGCTTACCCTCTCTCCCTCTCCCACTCCCTCAAATAAACAAATAAAATCTTTAAAAAAAAAAAGTCAATTCTAATGTCAATCACTCCGTGAAATTTTCATTGGCTCTTCCAAACAACTTATGGGCCTTTAGCCTATGTTTCCATTAATACTTCACATACCTCTATTACAGCAGATCACACATCATGGCACATGTCCTGACTCTCCCTTCATTGGTCTATTAGCTTCTCAAGAGTGCAAAGCACATCTTTCCACCTTTGTGCTCCCAGAGACTGCACCAACAGTGCCTGCCACAAGGTAATGCTAAAAAATAAAAAACATTATGAAATCATAAGACATTTTATTTTCTGATTTTATTTAAATATCTTTTAATTATAGTGAGAGGGAGCATAATATAGCAGTCCAGATTGTGAAGGACTCAATTCAAACTCTGGCTCCACCACTCATGAGATGTACGACCTTGAGTAGATAACAGAGCCTCTCTGTGCTTCATTTTCATTGTATGTCAAATAGGATGGCAATGACACCTACCTCATAAGATTTGTGGCAAAATTGTAGGAGTAACTATATATATATATTGGTTCACTTGGAACAGTACCTGACATGTAGTAAGACTATGTAAGGGTCTGCTAGTTTTTATTAAACCACCATTATTAATATTTACATTATCAATAAGAGTGCTTATTTACACAAATATGGCAAACAAAAAATCAAGTTGGCATCATGTTTATTTTCACTATGTGCATTCGACATATGATTGAGATTGTGTCACTGAGTTATTTTAGGAAGTGGATTTTCATTCATCCATTTGGTAAACATTTCTTAAGCCCCCAGTTGGAGCTAGACACTTCTCTAGACATTAAGGAAACAAAGATTTATAAGAAACAGTCCCTGCCATGAACGTTTTCAGTTGAGTTAGAGATGAGAGGAAATTAGACAGTCACCATGTGATGCCATAAGTGCTAACCTAAGTACACAAAAATGCAAAGGTAACACCTATAGGAGGAGGTGAGACCAAGGTTGTAATTTTCTTTCTCTTACCTAAATTAAAAACAAAGATCTTGATTCTCATACTGCTAATTTAGCTCTTTTGGTTAAGGAGGTAATCATAAACTGAGCCAATACATATGTCTAATGTCACAGCCAAGATATGTCATTACAAGCAGGAATTAGCTTTGATAAATGAAATCCACTGATACTACAAAGGCTATTTTATCCATTTATTTCAAAATTCTCCACACTCAGTGCTATTTACCATAACTCTCTGAACAGCCAAAATTATAAATTTGAGCTTTATTATCTTGTATACTATTTACACTGAAATGGAGGTGTCAACACCCACAAGACAGACAAAGAGGGGAACACTAAAAAATGAATGAAGTTGATAATTAAAACCATTAAACATTTAAGGATCTTAGAGATAATTTAGTACAAATCTTTAATGCAGAGATGAAGGCCCTGAGGTCCCATGTGACCTTAGATCAATGTCACTCAGCTAGTTGGTTACAGAGCAGGAACTATAACCCAGGTGTCTAAACAGCAATGCCCATTAATTTATCCTAAAGAAAATGACAGCTGTGCAACATTTCGGGCACATAAGCTTTCTACTCATTCTCTAATGCATTCCACAGTTCAAGGTCAGTAATTAAAGGAAAGCCATCCACCAATGTATTCATCGCTGTAGAAAATAACACAGAAGCCTTGGGGGAAACGAATAGTAAAAACCCAAGGGGTTAGGAATTGGTTGTATAATGTTCAGAGAACTAACAAGCACAGATTTTAAATTAAGCTTAGGCAACAGAAGTGACAAGATTTTCAAGAAAAGAGAGGGGACAAGAATGTTTCAAATAATGGATATATTTTCAGAGCAAATATATAATAAGATTTTGTTAATATAAATCCATAGTTTACTAGGGAAAAGCATTGAATGTTTAAAAGTTTATTTTATAAAATTATACAAATGCCAGTATCTACAAATTGGTAGATTTTTTCTCTTCTTTCCGCATGGATAAATGTTAATTTTCAAGTGAGTAAAATCATCTGTCTTTGATGTTCACATTCAGAAGATGACACTCTTTTTAAACAAATACATAGGACATAGCATGCTATTTAAACTCAAACAAAGACATAATGAATAAGATTTTCCTAGTGGTGCCCATTCTATTGTTTGAGTTGCATAAATCACTCTTTACCATTGTCTTGTGTATTATTAGTTTACATCACATTGACATTTTACAAAATTGAAAAATTAGTAGGCATTTACAAGATCCTCTATATTTGAGGATACTGTGTCTTTCTTCGAGATAGCAGGATGCCAAAAGACCACCTAGTTTCAAAGCTATACCCTTGAATCTATCTTTTTGATGGTTATGTTCTTCCTTAAAATTGCACATGAGTTGCTTTTATTTTGCCAATAGTCAACTGATGAGTAATTCTTCACATGGGATTTGTAGTCTCTAGGAATGTTTCTATAAGTAGTATATTACACTAAATTTGTGTTTGTGTGATAGCAGTTTTATAGTATTACACTTAGAAGTAAGCTCATTTTAGAAGCTACTAACAACCAAGAAAACAGATCAAAACAAAGTTGGGATTATATCAGGAATTTAAGGTTAAGATTTATTAAAGTGTTCAACACATTAATCAAAGAAAAAGAAACCATCATGATTAACTAATAAATATACATGTCTTTTAATTATATCAATGATATCTTTTAATTATATTAATTATATCTTTTAATTACCACAATTTGTGGTACCAGTCTTAGGAAACTTATCACAAATTAGGAATATAAAGAAATATTTCTTCAAACATATGACCTAATATTAGATTTATTATTTTGTATTCTGGAAAATACTTTGTCTTAACTTTGATTATTTTTTAAAAACATATTGGACTTTCAGAGGTTAGGGTTATCAAGAAGAACTTACAAAAGACTTTTATTCCAGCTTTGTATATATCTAAAAACTTCTACCATAATCTAATCCTGCCACTTAATCAGGTGGTTTTTATTGGAAATACAGTTGCTTGGTTCTGTCACTAGGTTGATAAGTTCCTTTAAACTGACAAACTTCTATGTAAAATTCACTGGATTCTATGGGGGCAAAGTGCCTCAGTGTTTATGTTTTATTCTTTGGGTAATGAACATTTTATATTGAACTGTTTTTCAAAACTGTACTTGTCTCAGAAACCAAGTTAATCTCTTTATTCCCTTTGATCATTCTTCTCATTTTGACTTCATTTATGTACTCAGCCATCATTTCCATCATTAATGCAAAAATAAGCACGTAATTCCTACTATGCAGTAGACATTAAGCTATTTGTTCCATACACAATGAAGAGGATGGATACATTTCTCTGACTTCCAGAAAATGAGATAGGAGCCAAGAAATTAAAAAGGAAAAAAAAAAAAAAAGAGGCTGAGAAAGAAAAGAGAAAGTATACCAGAGAAAATCATTGCAAACTATAGTAAATGCTACAAAATAGGTTAAAAGTAGAACTGAGAGAAAATAACTAGACACCACATAATGGATGGACTAGTTGGCAGGAGTTTTTTTTGTTTTTTTTTTTTTTTTTCTTTGCAAATGACAATAAGTTCTAAAAGATGAGTAAGAGGAATGGGGATGGCAGGGCAAGGCATTTTTTAAATGTGTTGGCTTATTTCTTTGTATTGATGTTGGTTCTTAAATTTTGCAATGTTATCTTGAATGGCTTTGCATCATGTCCCTGCTTAGTTCATCTAAATCTGCAAGAAATTTATATGGTTCCTGGTAGCTCTAGTCATCACCTGGACTGGCCTATGTTTAAGGACAGGATTCAACTAAATAGCTCTTTGTTTATAGGGTATTTCCCCTATATCATTACTTTTATTCCACTATTGATGTTAATGGAAGTTCTCGGTAGAAAATTAAAGATATCAGGTAAACGAAGAGTGTATAAATAGAAATCACCTTATCCGCCAAAGAAAACCACCATTGATATTTTGGTATGAGACTTTCATGAAACTTTCTTATGAGCTTATATATAAAAGAATATTGTAGTTATAATTGTATTTTCACTTAACAATAGCAATTTCTTTCCATCATAATGAACATACACATCATTTTAATGACAGCAGATATATGTATCTTTTTTTTAATCAATTTTTTATTGTCATAACTTTCCCTATTTGCCTACCACTGAGAATAAGGCTCCAGTGAAGTACTTACAGAAACATATTGCACAATTCTCTAATTATTTTCCTGTTAGAAGTTCTTTGATTTGGAATTATAGCTCAAATGATAAACAATTTTTAAAATATTAATAAGTGGAATTTTATAGAAACGTAAATTTTTAATAGCATGATATGTCTTCATTTATTTCACCATAGCCATACTCATCATGGAAGTTATGATTTTTATTTGATTTTTCAGTCTGACATGTAAAGACATATTTCTAATATTGCTTAAAATTGCATGTTTTCTTTTAAAATTTTTAGTTAGCAAGGATATTTTTATATACTTCTAAAATTTTTTTGTATTTTTTGTTTTAAAATCTTCACTTTATGGCAGCTGTTTTGTGTTTTTTTATTATTAATCAATATTATTACATCTTAATAAATTAACATCACTAAACTATTGTGTTTTAAAATTATCTTCTATAGGTCTCTTTTTCTTTAATTTCACTTATGGTATTTTTATACAGTGAAATTTTAGAATTTATAAATGTAAATTTATAAACATCTCTGGTTTCTTTTTGGTGTCATTTTAAGAATTAACATAAATATTAATTCATGTAAGTCTTTTTTTTTTCACTTTTAAGTAACTCAAATTTCCAAAGAATTTATTTTGCAAGCATCGTCAAAAGAAATAATTTTATGATTTTGTCCAAATAGTTGGTTGTCTTAACACCGTTTAATTAACAATCTAGTCCCAATAAGCTAAATTCTATTCTAATTATGTACATTTACATATCTGCATGTGTATGCATAGAAACATATATTATAAAATATATACATATATATTCATATTTTAAAACATACACATTATATTTTCTCTCACTGATTTGTCTATCTATTCTTTGGTCACTACAATGAAAGCTTAGCAATTAATGATTTAAAACATGATCTGAGGAACTAACTGAGGGTTTTGGAGTCAATTACATGGTTTTGTTTACTTGTGGAGCATAAGGAATAACATGGAGGACATGGGGAGATGGAGAGGAGAAGTGAGTTGGGGGAAATTGGAGGGGGAGACGAATCACGAGAGACTGTAGACTCTGAGAAACAAACTGAGGATCTTAGAGGGGAGGGGAGTGGGGGTTGGGTGAGCCCAGTAGTGGGTATTAAGGAGGGCATGGATTGCATGGAGCACTGGGTGTGATGCATAAGCAATGAATTCTGGAACACTGAAAAGAAATTTAAAAAATAAATAAATATTTTTAAAAATAAATAAATAAATAAATAATAAAACGTGATTTGTAACTGAATGAGTAAGTCCATTCTTTGTTTCCTTTACTTCCCAACTCTTCTCACACATTTAGACTGGCAAATTAATTTTAAAATATCTTTTATATGATTTCTCTTCTCAAAAAAGGCCCTAACTAAATGTTTCTCAGAATTGTATTAAATATGTAGAACTTTGGATAGGATTTACACCTTTACAAAATTGAGTCTTCTGATACATGATTAAGGCATGTCATCATTTGGCTATTTATACAAATCATCTTTTAAAATTTCTCACAAACTGTGAACATGAATGTATGCAAGCCTATGGAAAATTGTGTGTATGTATGCTTATCAGACACCTTAAATTGATTCAAAGGAACATATTTTTATTCAGATTATTAATAGCTTATTTTTTTCCATTCCATTATCTACCTAGCAAGTAATCTAAAAACAAGGTTATTGATTGGAATATTTGCTTTGTACTCAGCCACCTTATTATAATCTCTATTGACAAAAATTGTTGAATTAATGTTCCTGAGTTTTGTAGAGAGACCATTATATAATCTAGGATTTGATGATACTCTTGCCATTGTCTTTCCAATCTCTTAATTTGTTGCCTTTATGAATTTACTGTCTAGGTCTGCCTGACACTATTAAATGATAGTAGTTATATTGGGCCTCTTGGGCTTGTTTTTATTGTAATGGGGATTTCCCTGTTTTTTCATCAATAAACTTAATGTCGGCAATTTTTTGAGGCTTTATGATAAGTTGGAAAAATTTTATTTAATGAATAGCTGTTGAAATAAAACCTGTCTATTAATATTATATTAATATGGTTACATGCTGTATTTTCTCCTCTGACTAATATCCATACATATCCCATTAATAGATTTCTTAATATTAAATAATTTGTGTAACTTACAAGAAAAGAAGTTTGTGGTCATGATGGAATTGATTTTCAAAAACTTTGTGTAATGCTTTTAATCCTGTATTCATAAGGCAGAACTCCTCACAATTATGACTAATGAAGACTGTGTTAGCTTTTGGTCCCAAGTTATAATAGTGGTATAAAATCATTGTGAATATTTTCTTCTTTTTTAAAGACCTGTAGGCCTCAAGTTCAACCAGATTGTTATTAGTTACTAACATTTGTGTGTGTGGGGGGGGGGTAGAAAGTTGGAAGACTTTCTGAAAATCTAAAATTTCCCAAATAGGAGGAGCTCTTTTAAATTACTACCTGATGGTGGGGCGCCTGGGTGGCTCAGTGGGTTAAAGCCTCTGCCTTCGACTCAGGTCATGATCTCAGGGTCCTGGGATTGAGCCCTGCATCGGGCTCTCTGCTCTGCAGGGAGCCTGCTTCCTCCTCTCTCTGCCAGTCTCTCTGCCTACTTGTGTTCTCTGTCTGTTAAATAAATAAATAAAAATCTTTTTAAAAAAGTAAAAATAAATAAATAAATAAATAAATAAAAATAAAATAAATTACTACCTGATGGTTTTATCATTTACTGTCTTATAGGAGCCAAAGTTAATTCATTCCTTTTATTTAGTCTGAAAGAAAAGATACTTATATATAGAACAAGGAGAGTTGAATCTATATATTTCTGTCTTTACCTCTAACCTGAAATATCTCTTAAATCAATATTTTTCAGTAGCTTTTATTCATAATTTAAATAAGTGGTTTTCACTTTGTCCTATATACAACACAAAAATATTAAGCCATCCAAAATTTTTTTAAAAAAGAAAACAGTACAGAAACAATAAAATTCAATAAAGGGAGGAGGTGACTTAAAGGTGACAAATAATATGGGAAAATTTACTAAAAAGCGTTATAAGGAGAAAATAAATTTTATGTCAGCATCTCATTGCTTTTTCATCCCAACAGATTTGAAGTTGTTGGACCAAGCAGGGCATTTTTTATATGGGGTAGACACTAATGTTAGCTGAATAACTCATGAACTCACTATAAATCTGAGACTGGTTATGGCAATTTCTTCTAAAACCATATCTTAACTTATTTCAGGAAAACTTTCTAAAATTGTTTCCATCATTAGTTTACCCATTTATTTACTCATAATTATGCCTTCTTTCAACAAAAATTTGCTGAGATTAATATGTAATTTACATTTTTCTAGAACCAAGATTCTAAATGATTAAGAAACCATCTCTGTGATCAAAGGTATTCTATAGTCTGGCAGCAGAGGCAGACAGAAGTATAAACAAACAGTATAAAGAGTAGCATATGACACATCGAACAATTATTAGAAGTGTGTATAATGTAAAGCAATGACAAGTTATGGAATGAATATAAAATCAAGCAATCCTCACCTCCTGACCTCCAGATGCTATAAAGATGTGTAAATACTATTCCCATATCTGTTACTACTATTTCCAGTCTGTTAATACTATTGATGCCTTCAATATTTTTTCCTCGTGCATTTTACTTCCAATAGCTAACACCTACCTCTCTTTATTAGAAGGTTGTCCTTGACTCTCACTTTTCCTGGGTGACTTCTGGCTCATTCCTTAACCAAAAGTGGGGAGTATATTGGGCTAAGAACCCTAGTTGTCCTCCCCTGATTTGATCAACTCTGATGGGTGACTTTCATTTAGAATTCTC
Organism: Lontra canadensis; assembly: GCF_010015895.1. Classification (NCBI taxonomy): domain Eukaryota; kingdom Metazoa; phylum Chordata; class Mammalia; order Carnivora; family Mustelidae; genus Lontra; species Lontra canadensis. Next base: position 14,083,739 of record NW_022631016.1, on the reverse strand, counting down.
AGGTGGGATTGAGCCAAAACTTCTCTCTAGAAGTCAAGCTGAGGTCATCACCCTGCTGGACTTCCTTCCATTTATGGTTCCATTTTCCTACTCCCCTCTATTTTTTTCTTCTTTCTGGAAACATTTCTTAGTAAATTACTTTTACAAGAATCCTTGTACCTGCTTGAGCAAAACCCAACCTATGACAATTGCCTTGAAAGATATTCTGAAGCTTCCTCTATAAGTTTACAGCAAGTAGAATTCTGGTCCTCCTACTAGATCCATCCAGAAGACCTACCGTATAGGGCAAGATATCAGATTATATTGGTTAAAGCTGAACTAACAGCTCTTCCACACCATCTCCCTTGTATTGGAAGGTTACTTCCTTTGTAAATAAATATGCAAATGTATTTTTTCTACATTTTATTTTGTATTTTATTACGTTTCACAGAATTCATACCATTCATGCTAAAAGAAAATCAAATCAATATTGTCAAATGAAGTAAGACCTTGCAAAAGTGTAAGAGTTTTATTTCTCATAAACTGCATAATTTCTACCTAGAACTTTTAGAAAAAGCAACAAAGGTTGGAACTATGACTATGCCATGAATTAGCTAGAAATCAAGAGAGATGTGTATGACCTCTGTCATAGACATTGAATATATGACAAAGATCTGATCAATTTGACGTAAGAAATCAGCCAAGTCTTTTGTTTTCTGATTGTGAAAAATACCAATTAACAGTTTGTGACAACAACTTGTTGGTATTACCACTTCCTAATATGTCTTTCTGGGATGTTACTGAAATAGTTGGAGTGGCGGGAGTTTTCTCATTACTGTGAGGCACAAGCAAGGAGAACAAAAAAACCAACATACTTAGAATGTTGTAGCAGAAGGATGGAAAGAAATTCAATGTTGGTGGCACTGCTTAGCCACTGAAAAACCTGGAAATACCAACTACAAAATTTGCATTAAGTGAGATAAGTAATTATTACTAACACATAATATCATATGTGTCACATTTTCAGCTTAAGCCTCTATTAATTGAGACAAGGTATATCATGAAATTATTTTAGCAACAAGTAGTGTTCAAAATCAAATTTTGAAAGTGGTTTCAGAAAATGTTGAGTAGGGGCGCCTGGGTGGCTCAGTGGGTTAAGCCTCCGCCTTCATCTCAGGTCATGATCTCAGGGTCCTGGGATTGAGCCCGGCATCGGGCTCTCTGCTCAACAGGGAACCTGTTTCCCCCTCTTTCTCTGCCTGCCTCTCTTCCTGCTTGTGATCTCTCTGTCAAATAAATAAATAAAATCTTTAAAAAAAAAAAAAAAAGAAAATGTTGAGCAAAAGCCTGTAAGTAGGAACTTAAGTGCACCTAATAACATTGGAAATATTCAGGGAAAGAAAAGAAAATTGTTTTGGATTCTGGAAAAATGTCTTTAAACTAATGTTCAACATTACTGATGTTATGATATACTGTGCAGGAGTCATTAAGGCAATGCTCCACGCTATTTGAGAATAACAACATCTAAAACTAACATATATTTAGAAAGTATATCACCTCCTAGTTTTAAAAAATTAGGTAGGATTTGTCTACATCTACATTTTCCTTAATGGGTAAATGATTTAATCAAGTGATTTTGTGTTCTAAAATTAACAGTTTGAGTTTAACAACTTCTTGTATTTAGTTAGATTGCAGTTTATTTTTTAACAAATATGATTTAGAATAATATAAAGGTAATACTTTAAAGTTTTGTTCACAATTCATGCTGGAAATCTAAATATTTCTTTATAGGGGCTTCATTGGTAGTTTAACTAATTTAAACATAGTCATACTATGAAACTTAATCATCAGCTCTCTATCCACACTAGATTTCTTTTCCCTAAATATCAGCACTTCAGATCAAGTGAGGAACTGAAGCTATCATAAAATTAAAAATCCTTGTAAGCCTTTGGTTAATATAGTTGAAAGAAAAAAATAAAAATTGATGAGCAAAAGAAAAACAAACATGTTAGATTTTTTTAAAATATTCCCCTAAAATATATCTGCTTAAAAATGATAGATTGCCATGACAATGCTTTGCCTGTACAGCTCAAATACAAGTATTATCTAGCAAATCTAATCTTGTATTTTTGAATTAGAATACTAATCCAAGTTACATGTATTAAACATTTCAATTTCCCTTTTCATTATGGAGCTTCTACTTAAGCATCTTTTAGCAAGGGGTAAGTTTCTAGCATGTTTGTATCAAATATAAAACTGTTGAAAACTCTCCGGATACCCTAATATATTGTTGTTCTCACTTATCACATTCATATATACTGAGCTCACATGCATATAGGTTGGTTTAATCTATCATAAATTCTCATGCCTTACTCTTTCATGACTGTGTCAACATAGAAAGATTTTTATTTCTGTTTAGTTGTAAAAAAGTTATATTTTGGTCTGCTGGTCATTTTATTCTTCCTTGCCCCATTAAAAGAATATTATTTTCCAATTTCTTTTTTTTTTTTTTATTTTGTCCTACCTTTTCTTCTCGTGCACAGAAATCATATTTTGGCATTAAACATCAACTCAAACTGTGTCTGCCTTATGTTACTATGTTTTAATTCATTTTACATCTCTAATTAAATATATGATTACATATATTATTTTGTTTTTATTTTTAAGTATTTATAAATTTATTACTAAAGATTTATTTTGTATTATTGCATTTTAGTCTATTTACCCTTTTGAGCTATTATATCTATATATAATTAAGAAAGAAAGTCAAGTGATCTGTTTAGCCTTATAATTGTTAATCTATACCCTCTTCATTCTACATAGTATTTAACTCTTTCATAAAGATCTCTTTTAACTAGGCTTTTAGTGGGTATTGGGCTTCAGCAATTCCAAGGTGTAAAAAATAGAGCATAAATTTAGAAAGCTTCATTACTGAGCAAGAACACATCATATGCTTTGATACTTAATGGAGGGCTAAGTTCCTTTCATAAAAATTATGTAGTCCATCCATTTATGTCTAAAGGGTGGAAGACCCATTTCGGTTTGGAATTCAGCTGAGTGCTGGGCAAGTAATCATCTTAGAATTAGGTATAATTCTCTGATAAAGCACAAGTCGGATATGATCTTTATAATTTCTTTTTAACTACAAAGCCCTATATCCTATTATTTATGAACTATTTCTTAAGCCTCCCTTCCACATACAAATTCTCCCTCTTAGTCTTTGTATTTTGGACATTTATTTTAATCCACACTAAATTACAGACTGATGCATGGTGTGATTGATATAAGTGAAAAGCACAGGATTTAATGACAATATAACAAATTCAAACAGCTTAGCTTTCCTGTTAGACTTTCTGTTACAAAAGAAATGCAAGGAAGACGCACTGTTGGATTGCAACATTGTGAATTTTCTGGGTAAAATCTGAGACTGTCCCCGTACATGGAGGGAAGAGAGAGAATGGAGGAAAGAGGCAGGCCACTCCACTTTGGTAGATGACAGGTTTAACAAGGAAGGGGACTTACTTATGAGGCTTGTCCTGGATGGCTGCAAGTTGAGTAGATCTCCACACCCCTGTGGCAGAATTTTAAGTTTATGTTAAGGACTTACCTGGCTTCAGTTCCATATACTGTCCATATAGTCAAAAGGACACATTATTCTGTGAAGTCTATGTCCTCGAAAAAGGCCCACGCTGTGGAAACAGTGGCAGAGTGACATTCCAAGGACAGAGAAAGGAGTGAGATGTATGTCATTGTTCAGGTCCAGGTGATACATCAACCATGGATCATGTCCTCTGGATTATCTCCTCCAACACCCAGAAGAAGAAGAGAGAAAGAAATAAGCATGCATTTGTTAACAATCTAAAACTTTAGACAATCCCCTTGATTAACACTGTGTTGAAATGGTATTTCTTGGCTAATTTACAGACCCGTAAGCAAAAATACCTCTCTCGCCTTGAATCTGACCACCACTAATGACTTCTTTAAATATATTTTTTGCTTTCCTAACCCACAAATAAAACACTCTAGTGCTGTCTCCCGAGTAAATACATTTCAAAATGAGAGTAATCAAAAATATGCACACATACTCTTACCAAGGCACAAAGACATCATATTATCCCCTCTTTATTGGATCCCTCTTTGAAAAAATATTATGTATCTGTTATTAATAATTTCTTTTTCATATGGGCTAAATCTGAAAATACACTTTTAGTAAATGTGTTTTAAGACAACAAAATAACAATTACTTTCTTTTCTAACCATGGAGAACACATAATATCTTGAAATAGTCCACTCTGGGGACTAGAATTTATATTCCATTTTTTAAATGAAAGCATATAATATATACACTGTTTGAAATATGTGTTTATTATTTCATGTTGATAGTTTGTTCAAAAATTGACTCTATTGGGTGCCTGGGTGGCTCAGTGGGTTAAGCCTCTGCCTTCAATTCAGGTCGTGATCCCAGGGTCCTGGGATCGAGGCCCACATTGGGCTCTCTGCTCAGCAGAGAGCCTGCTTCCTCCTCTCTCTCTGCCTGCCTCTCTGCCTACTTGTGATCTCTCTCTCTGTCAAATAAATAAATAAAATCTTTAAAAAATTGATTTCTATCATGTAAGGCAGTAGAAAGTGAGAAAAATAAGTTTTGTAAGAGAATGGAGAATGATAGGGAGTTTTCTCTAATTTAGACAGTAGTGACTTTTAAAAACACATCTTTAATTTGCAGTTAAGTACAACTGTATAGGGGATACATCTGTGTTTTTTAGACCGTATCTGTAACAACGGAATTCTTTGTATCTGTAAGAATTCATATGTAAACATAGGAAGAAAATAGACAATTTTTTTTGGTCCAGATTAGAATAATTATATACATCATCATCGTCATCACCATCATCATCATCATCATCTTTATCAAAATAAAAATGTTTATATATCGTACACATTATGCACATATAAATACCTATAAATATATGTGTACATACATGAACATATTTCTCCATGTGTAAAACATACATACAAAAAATGTATGATGCACTTATCCACATGGGACTTTTAATTAGATCTCAAATCATAGAGAAAAGGGTGGATTTTATCTGTATTTACATTTATACCTTGAACTTTTTGTATACAAAAAAACTACTGGGGCACCTGGGGCTCAGTCAGTTAAGCATCTGCCTTTGGCTCAGGTCATGATCTAAAGGTCCTGGGTTCAAGTCCTGCATCAGGCTTCCTGCTCATGGAGAAGTTTACTTCTCCCTCTCCCTCTGCCGCTGCCCCCAACTCGTGCACACGCACTCTTTCTCTCTCTTTATCTCTTAAAAATATAAATAAATAAAATCTTTTTAAAAATTACTCAGAGTAAAATGGAAAGACTTCTCAGTACCATTAAGACTAAACTCATCTTAGTGCTAAACTTTTTGTATTAACCATATAGAATAATACATTAGTGTTCTCACCTAAAGAATACAGTAAATAGTTAAATTGTGTTTACTTATTTCAATAAAGTGTGAAGATTCTTCTTACTTTCATTCGCACATTCATTTAGCAAACAATTTTTTCAAAGACTATTATGAATCAGACCATTGACTGTGTTGGGAGGGAGAGGGTAATTACATAATCATTTATGCTCACTTCACTGCCATAAATGCTAAACTAAGATATACCAAGTATAGTAGATGTTCAAAGACAAGAGTTTAATTATTCCCTCTAGAGATTTGGACATTCATCTTTGAGGGCAGTAAATCCACCAAAAAGGATAAAATGTATATTATTTCAACAGAAATAAAAATTATTGGATCATTAATTCACAAAATTAGAAACAACATCTATTTCTATCGAGCTAGCAACAATATAATTAGAGAAGTGTTGAATAGGCTCACTTTATTATTAAGCAACTTTCAAGTAATAGGTAAAAGTGAAAACAACTCTGATTATATATCAGTGAGATACATTTCTCATTTATTACAGCCATAGGAAGCCTGTTGATGCTGTCCTGCAGTGTCAAGAGGTACAACTTTATAAAATGTGTAATCTCAGATTGCCCACCAAATATCCATGCTGCTCACCTGCTCTCACCACTTTTTCAAAACATTTTTTTAGAATTGTATTTGTAGTCTACGCTAAGGAAATTATGCTTTGTTTGGTAGGCACTGGAAATCTCATAAATGTCCTTTGATGTAGGAAGTCACATGGTAATAAAACACAGTACCTAGGAAATATTATTCTGAGAGAATCGGAACTGGAGAGAAAGAGCACAGTGAAGAGGGTATTTCTGTGTTATAGATGCTAGGTAATAAAAATACATCTCGAGCACTTGGGGTGACTCAGTCAGTTAACCGTCTGCCTTCAGCTCAAATCGTGATCTCAGGGTCTTGGGATTGAGCCCCTCGTCAGGCTCCCTGCTCAGTGAGGAGTCTGCTTGTCTCCCTCCCTCTGCTCCTCCACCCTGCTTGTGCTCTCTCTCTCTCCCTCAAATAAATAAAATCTTTTAAAAAAAAAAAAAAGGAAAAGAACACATCTCTCAAAGCAAATGGAAGCCAAAGAGGAAAGGATAAAATGCCTCACATTTTGAATCTGGATTACTTGTAGAAAGATAGTCATATTTTAAAATTATGTAAATTTAAGAGGAAAACTGTGTTTGGCTTTTTTTTTTTTTTTGCTTTTGCTTTTAAGAAAAAATGAGTTCAAGGATGTATATGAAATAATAGGGAAGAATATCCATGTACTTTTCATAATGAGTGTTAATATTTTCAAGGACTCATTATGTTCTGTGCACTAGTCTAGTGTTCACTGGCTGCTTGCCACAAACCCATTTTTCAGAAGAGGCAACTGGAGCCCAAAGAAGCCATGTCCCCCATGTTAGTTAGCTCTTCAGAGGTTGAATCAGGACTTGAACCCAGACATTCTGGCTACAAGAGATTGTGTTACCATTCAATTTACCATGCACAAATAAATGTTTCAAGTAGGGCATAGGGAAAGAGTCAGAGCTGATACATAGACTTTGAATAGAGAAGAAATCGTAGTTGCGTAGGGGAAAACAGAGTAGTCATTCTCAATAGTGGCCAGCTGTGTAGCTTTACGACCAGATTCATTGGTCCAAATGTTAAGGATCCTCCATCAGTAGGTTTTGAGAAGAAACTGGCATTTCTATTTAAAAGATACACAAGTGATTCTGATTTCACAGGCAGAGTGAGAATCACTAATGAAGGAAGGGAAATTTAGAGGGTGAAATATAAGCCTTGAAAAAACATTTACATGTATTAGAAATGCTAGTTAAGCTATGTCATTAATTCTGTGCACCATTCCCATATCTCAAATTTATGAGGGAATAACCAAGTTTAAGCTATATCCATGCTTACACATTTCTACATGTTGAAGGGAGATTTGAATCAAACTCTGACAAAGTCTATTTTTTTTTTTTTCCCATTAGACTGGTGCTTCTTTGTGATTGTGTTTTCAGAGCCCTAGTGTTCTAAAGAGTTGTCTTGGGGCCACCTTGGTGGAGCAAAGTAGAGTAGATTAAAAGAATGCAGGCCCCCTTTCACTACCTTCTCATATTCCAGTCACAACATCTCTGCTATTACATAGTGGGATTTTGTCTGATATTTATTGTAAAAGGGAGTCCAATGACTGAAGCATCTGAACTAAGCCAAGAAGATACAGCAGGCATGTTGACACCAACAGATAGGGATGTTCAGAAGATATTGGCATTACAGATGTACAGCAAATCTCTATTGTAACAACTTATGTAAATCATGAAAAATTTTAAAAATTCACAGACCCTATCAATTCTAAAAATAGTTGAAAAATTGAATAGATTATTCCCAATGGAACAGTGATATGGATACTCTATTTATCAGAGAAATCACATTTCTCACATAATGGACAACCTCCCTCTGCTTCTAATTGTAAGAATTCTTACTCCTTCTCCCCCATCATCCCAAGTCAAGATCTTTGTCTCCCAAAGAAAGAGGATTCCAATTGACCTCACCTTCCATTCATGCAATTAATATTATAATTCCCATTTTTCTCTTTAATTGGGCACAATAAAAAAACAACAACCTACTTGTAGCCAGTAAAGAGTAAGAACCATACACCAGTAAATATCTTAATACTTGGCCAGATTTTTTTCCCAATCTGACCTATATATTATACTTTCTTTTATAAAGATTTTATTTATTTATTTGACACAGAGAGATCACAAGTAGGCAGAGAGGCAGCCAGTGGGTGGGGGAAGCAGGCTCTTTGCAGAACTCCATCTCAGGACCCTGAGATCATGACCTGAGCCAAAGGCAGAAGGCTTAACCCACTGAGCAACCCAGGTGCCCCTGTATTATACTTTTTAAGTGGTAAGTCTAATTAAATACTAGCTTTGCTGAATATATTCATCACAAAATAAGTGGAGTAACCTTAGCAAAATAGCCAGTTTAGAACATTATTGGTACACAGAAGTGTTAAGGTGGCTATTTCACCAAGACCTGTCTTTTATTTTGAAGAACTTGAACATAAGCGCAAAGCCATAAGAATGAGGATAATAAATCACGAGGATCAGGACTAATTGTGCTTCCAGCGGTTTGATAGATTAATTTCTTTTAAGGGGAGAGAAGAGCTGGCTTTTTGTTTGTGCAATGCTGAGATGAATTGCCCATGACCTTATGTAAACCGAAAGCTTGTACTGACCTGTTGAAATGGGAAAGCTTGTCACCATGGCAACAGAGGACAAGTAAAATAGGTTTTTGCTGCAGTTATAAATAAGGTGGAAAACCAGTGGACTTTTCCTCCCTCATACTGTGATAAAGACAACACCGAATTTTTTTTAAACACCATTTTTATGTCTACATTTTTTCCAGACATAAAATACACGTCATCTTTTGGATGAAAATCTCCAGGGAGGCAGACTGTGATCTGTGAGGTGGGGAGGAAGGGAGGTTGGAGGGTGGGAAATGAAGAAGAGCCAGAAAGATATAGAAAATCTGAGGCAATGCCCCTGTTTAAACAATTCATTCTTTCTGAGATGCCTGCCATATATCACTGCAATTTAGCATTGGACATATTAGAATGCCTAAAAGTGCTTGAGCCAAGGTAAAGGAGAAAAAATGATTAAGGTGTTTCAAGATGATATACTGTATCTCCCTTTTATCTAGAATAAAAAAGATATTGGGTATATTTTACTTATAACTATAGCCATACTTACTGTGTTCTAAAATCTATGATAAATAAATAATTGTATATAAGGCTTTGTATGCAGGCTTAATGGTCATCATAGTTAATTCTGCTAATTCATTTAAATCGGAATTTTCGTCAATTTTTTTTCAAAAATTTGAACCTCTTTTGCCCAACACTTGGTGGCACTACTACTTCATAAGGTAGGTCCCTGCAAACAACTACCAAATCTGCTTCATGATTTTTGGAAACACCTTGCATGCCTTTCTCCAGTGTAACCCTTCAGCTCTAAGGCCTTGAATGTGCAACTTGAGGCATCCGTGAGTCCTCTGTCACTTGCATGACAGTACTGCAGTGGCAACTGGGAGCAAAATTGTTACAAGCACTAACTTTCATCACAGAAGGTTCATAGGAATGAAAAATGGAAGGAAAAAACTTTTATAGAACAGTGATTTGGTTGATTGATGGTCTAGAGTCTACACGGTCTCATAGAACCATCTGAGATGATGGGGAGTATCCTATGGAACACGCAGAAGATGGAAGTCTGTGGTCTAACAGGTAGCCACTAGCCTCATGTGGTTATTGAACACTTGAAATAGAGCTAGTGCCCTGGAGAAACTGATTATTTGAAGTCAATTCGACTTAGAGTACAGTTATCACAAACGGTCAGAGGCTACAATGTTGGGCCACACATGGACGTTGTTATGCATGAACCTAAGTTGTTGGCTCAAGAAAGTTGACTCAAGAATAAGGGCAGAAAATGATGCAAAGTATGATAAGAAAAGTGATGACACCATCCATCCCTCAACCAGTGGGGGAAAAACAAAATCGGCTCGTTTTTCTTTCCATTCTCATCTAAGAAGTGAAGTGTTTCCTTTGCAGTCACATATGAATTAACTGTCTTCCCCTTGTAAAAACTTCTCCTTTTCAATGTTTTTGTTTTCATTTTTTAGATTGCTGTTGTTGTTTTTACCTGCCTAATAGTTAAAGGAGAAAAAAAAAAACACACATTTAGTGACAGTCACTTTGAGTTGTGTCAGCCTAAGGATGATCCCATGGAGTTCTTCATTACTCAGCCTCCATTCCCAGTGACCTGGACCAAAGGACAGAAGGAAAATTTCCAAATTACTTCCTTCTTATCTCATTGAATGTTAAACAGTTCGAAGAGATGAACATCACACGGTATGTTGCAACCGTGAGAGGGATGATTCAGAGATGCAGTTTGTCCCCAGAAATTGGAGTGTATTTGGAAGGAGGATGACGGGGTGACGTGCATGCTGTGGCTCTAATATACCCTGAACTGGACCACCTCCTTCTAGGACTGATTTCTCCTATTACTTTCCTATGGGGCATTTTCAAGTTTTATTAAATTGAATTCTAGCTTCCTTATTTGGATGTGAATTCTCAGAGGAAAGGGGCTGGTATTTTTATTTGTTTGTTTTGTTTTGTTTTGTTTTTTGTTTTCATTTGTTTTGTAACATCTGGCTCCTAACCCTATACCTCTATGGTGACTCTTTTCCCGTTGGCAAAGATGAAGGCATCAAGGGAAGTGAGGTATCACAAGTGGGAATTCCTCCATTATAAAAGCAATGTGCTGATAACAACCTCCTAATAGTGACACTGCAATTACTCTACTGACAGTTATGGATGTAGGGACATTAGTGCTAGAATCTTGTAAGAAATCCATTCTGGGTTCTGAATTTGAGCACCTGTATTGCTGTGATAAGAAATACTGTGGCATATTAAGAGTGACTCTCTAGGTAACTGGTTATTTTTTTTTTTAAATTATGCTGTAGCTATATTATTGGCATATATATAAAAAATCTTTCTGAAAAGATATTGTGTTTTTCACTCATCTGTTTCCTGTTGCCTTCGGCTGGTCAAAATCTGTACTCTGTTCCTACGGACCATATGCCAAGACTACTCCCCCACTTTCATCACACAAAAATTTTCCTTTTTCTCTTCCACTTCCCTATAAATAATCAGTTCTGTTTATAATCCATTTCTGGTTCAAAATAGGTACAGAAAGGACTTGATGATTACTTTACATTTTGACAATTATTTCTCACATTTTCACTAATATTTTCATTGATCATTTGCTGCCTTTATCATGTCCCCCTGGTCATATGTCTTTAACCATCACTGAATTTTAGAACTCACATGAATTATTAGTTAACCACTTCTTAAGATCAACCTGAAAACTAAAGAAAAATTTTTGTTTGTGTGAGAGTATTTAGCAACTAGGACCCATTTTACTGAAACCGTATCAGTGACTTGAATGGAGAGAATTAATATAAGGACTTGTTAACTAAGTATAAAGAGTAGAAAGGAAATGTAAGGTAGGTATCATAGAGGTTGCCACTCTAAGAACCAACCACAAGCACGTGTGCTCAAAAAACAAGGGAATAATGACAAAAGCTCAGAAACTTAAAGGAGGGGTCCCTGGGCGCTGAAACTCAGAGTTCTCAGGAAGGGCTGAGCTGGTGATATGTTGGGAAGGGAGGCAAGATGAGGCTGATTCTGTCAGTGTTGGCAAAATTGCTGACTGGGTTCAACTGCTGTTCCAGAAATAATTATTGCCACCAGCATGAGGAAATGTAGTCAGAGAAGACCAAAGGACATCATGATAGCAAGCTCAATGTCCTTTTCTCTTTTCTGCTATTTTATACAGCTTCTTTCATTCCTTGGTTAGTTACCCTCTCACTAACAAGAAGGCATATTAATGCAAATCTGAAAACATCATTAATACTCACAACACATTATGTATTGGGATGTGGTAACCAGAAAACAAAACAAATAAAAGCAAGCCAGCAAAACAAACTTTGCCCATGCCTTAATTGATTTCTCTGTCCACAAGAAGGCATACAAACTTACCAAAATCAAATTATTATTTTAACTATAGCAAAGTGTGCAACTTGTCATTTGTATTTAAGCATTATTGGTGTGTCAATAAACTGAAAGTATGTTGAACATATAAATTATTTAACATAGCTTGACCTTTTAGAATAAATATTACTGGAAGTCCTAACCTCAGCAATCAGACAACTGAAAGGAATAAAAAGCACTCAAATCAGCAAGGAAAATGTTGAACTTCCACTATTTGCAGACAACACAATACTTTATGTAGAAAACCTGAAAGACTACCAAAATATTGCTAGGACTGATACACAAATTCTATAAAGTTGCAGGATATAAAATCAATATATGGAAATCTATTGCATTGCTATACACCAAAAATGGAGCAGCAGGAAGAGAAATCAAGGAATCAATCTCATTTACAATTGCACAAAAAACCATAAGTTACCTAGGAATAAACCTAACCAAAGGAGTAAAAGATCTGGACTCTGAAAACTATGAAACACTAATGAGAGAAACTGAAGATGACACAAAAAATAGAAAATATTCCATGCTCATAGATTGGAAGGAAAAATACTATTAAAATGTCCATACTACTCAAAGAAATCTACATATTTAATGCAGTCTTTATCAAAACACCAACAGCATTTTTCACAGAGCTAGGACAAACAACCTTAAAATTTGTAAGGAACCACAAAAGACTCCAAATAGCCAAAGCAACCTTGAAAAAGAGAAACAAAGCTGAAGGCATCACAAGTCCAGACTTCAGGTTATATTACAAAGATGAAGTGATCAAGACAGTATGGTATTGGCACAAAAATAGACACATACATCAATGCGGCAGAATGGAAAACCCAGAAAGGAACCCACAACTATATGATCAACTCATCTTTGACAAAACGGGGAAGAATATCCAATGGAAAAAAGACAATATCTTCAAAAAATGGTAGTGGGAACATTGGATAGCAACATGCAAAAAACTGAAACTGGACCACTTTCTTACACTGTACACAAAAATAAATTCAAAATGCATGAAAGACCTAAATGTGAGACAGGAAACCACCAAATCCTTAGAGGAGAGCATAGGCAGTAAACTCTTTGACATCGACCATAGCAACTTCTTCCTAGGTATGTTCCCTGAGGCAAGAGAAACAAAAGCAAAAATAAACTATTGGGACTCCATCAAAATAAAAAGCTTCTGCACCACGAGAGAAACAATCAACAAAGCTAAAAGGCAATCCACAGAATAGGAGAAGATATTTGTAAGTGACATATCTGATAAAGGGTAATATCCAAAATACATAAAGAACTTTATCAAACTCAATACCCAAAAAACAAATAATTCAATTAAGAAATGGGGAGAAGACATGAATAGACATTTTTCCAAAGAAGACATGGAGATGGCTAACAGATACATGAAAAGATGCTCAACATCACTCATCATCATCCCTCATCATTAGGGAAGTGCAAATCAAAACTCCAATGAGATATCATCTTGTGCTTGTCAGAATAGCTAAAAGCAACACAGGAAACAACAGGTGTTGGCAATGATGTGGTGAAAGGACAACACTCTTGCATGGTTGGTGGAAAGCAAACTGGTGTAGCCACTCTGGAAAACAGTATGGAGTGTCCTCAAAGAGTTAAAAATAGAACTACCCTATGATGTAACAATTACAGTACTTAGGTATTTACCCAGAGGGATACTAAAATACTAATTCAAAGGGATATAGGCCCCCTCATGTTTATAGCAACATTATCTATAATAGCCAATGTATGGAAACAGCCTAAATGTACATCAACTAATGAATGGATAAAGAAGATGTCATACAGAATAGATAGAGGATACAGGATAGATAGATACAGGATAGAAGCCAGAGAGTATTCTGCTAAGTGAAATAAGTCAGTCAGAGAAATGTGGAATTTAAGAAACAAAACAAACAAGTGTAGGGGGAAAAAAGAGAGATGGGGCAAACTTGCAATACTTCTTGAATGAATGAGTATTTATTTTCTAGCCAATGGTTCATAATGTGGATTATTGGGGATAGCATTTTTTAAAAGAATCATCAATTTCAGTTTAAGTTTATGTTTTTATTTTTAAAAATTAAAATTAAATAAATGCCTAACTTGTTACTTTTGTCTATCTATATTTTTATTTTTTATTAGTATTGTGGATATTTTACTTTCAATGTACCATTTTTATTAATTAATATTAATTAATTATTCTGTCACTCATCCATTGACTGGGTCTGTAGTAATACTGTTGTACATAGCATTTACGAACAGGTAGAGTATAAAAAGATGAATCATGTACGAGGTTGAGAATGCAATAAAATATTCTGTTATTAACCTTGCTCTTTTTCTAAAGACAATGAGGTATTTATGATATTTTCTAAAACCTTAATGAATAGTAATGCTTTCTTTTTTGCCCTTTATAACTTCTTAAAGTTGAATTTGAGCACAAGACTTCTGTGTTAAATGAATAAAACAAATCATTGAAACTTAGAGGAAAAAGTCCCTCAACAAAAATCTAAGTGTGTGTTTGTGTGTGTGTGTGTAAAATGTATGCGTGTGCACATATGTTTACCTTCTATCAATGTGTGTATGTACACAAACATATAGATGAAGAAATGAAATTCAGGATTTCAGAGGCTGATGAGATGGATGAGTTTTTAAGTCCTTGATATACAGCATTTAGTGAATTGGGTCTATTGTCTAAGAGTGACAAGAACTCAGAGATCAAGCAGACGTTTTCGCTTCTTTGATTCAATTGAATCTTTTTAAAAAACGGATTGAAATTCAACAAATTCCTTCAACTATATGGATGCCTACTGCATGCCAGGCTCAGCACCAGGTAATGAGGATTCCCAAATGAAGGGAGCATATGCCCTGCCATGGGATTTTTATAATCTCCTAAGTGAGATTAACACAGCAAACAAGTATATGCACAGTATCCCTAATATGAAAACCACTGAACGTTCAGACGCAATAAATGAAAAGGTGTCTATGTGGAATTTCTCTGCTCATGAAGTAGGGAAATGTTCACAGAAAAGATTAATTCAGCAAAACAAAGTAATACTGTAATTCTAATCACTAGAGTGCTTCATGTATCCATTCAGTTTAGAGAGGCACCTTTCTGTATTCAGACCTACCCATCAGTTTAGTCATTATTTTTCCAAGAATCTGAGTCCCTTCATCCCCCAGTTCTGTTCAATGTCACCTGCAGGCTGTCTAATTGCTGAACTATGCCCAATGGTGCCTTAGAACCTCTTCCTCAACATTGGTGGATAGGTTAATCTTGCTGTACCAAAAATCCATGTCCAGTGCCCTGGGCAGCTGAGTACAAGCCAGACTGTAGTCTTCTGTTTTAATCTTCACTGAATTACTTTAGCCCATGTGACAGCACTTCTGCTTGAATTTTCTCTTCCTTCTACCATTCCTGCCCTGGGACTAGAGATCTGGTATGATGAGGAATCCATTTCCTTGAATACAAATAGGCTTTCTTGGTCATGTCAGCTTTCTCCTTAATGACAGCCCTATTTCCAGAACACTTGTATCTACCTAATTCTGAAAATTGTGCGATCGTTCTAAAATGAAGCAACACTGCCAACTTATCCTAAGCATCTCTATTTCCAGAAAGGTCTGTTTAACACTCCACAGATCCTGTTGGTCCTATTTGAATGTCAAGTATGAATTAACTATATGTAATTTATTGAACAACTTGGATATCAAGTTCAAGGTTACCACACCATCTAAAACATTATTATGATGTATCAGTCTACATGGTGCAAACAGTTGAATACTTCTAACCTTGGACCCTTAACTTTATCTCCATTTTTTTCTTCCTCTGACCTGTCTCCGAGTTTTCAACATACCCAAGCAGCTAGGTATGCATGAGTAACACCAAGTATACCAAAGGAACTGCTTCAAGCTTTTTCAGCTAGGAAAAACCAGAGTATTAATATTATTGTTATTATTTTTGATTTCTTATTTCCACTCCAGTTAGTTAACATATAGTGTAATATTAGTTTCAGGTATAGAACTTAGTGATTCATTGCCCGTGACAACACGTGCCCTCCTTAATATCTATCACCCATTTAACCCATCCCTCCACCCACCCTCCCCTCCAACCATGCTCATCTTTTCTATAGTTGAGTCTGTTTCCCAGTTCGCCTCTCTCTCTTCCTTCTCCACCCCCATGTCCATGTGCTTTATTTCTTAAATTCTACATATGAGTGAAATCATATGGTATTTGACTTTCTCTGACTGACTTATTTCACTTAGCACAATACTCTTGAGCTCTAGCCACATCATTGCAAATGGCAAGATTTCCTTCTTTTTTATGGCTAAGTAATATTCTATGATAGGTAGATAGATAGATAGATAGATAACATCTTCTTTATTCATTCATTAGTGGATGTACATTTAGGCTATTTCCATAAATTGGCTATTGTAGGTAATATTGCTATTAATTTCAGGGGGCACATATTTCCTTGAGTGTTTTTCTTTAAGGTTTTGTAAATTAATTATTGGTGTGATCCATCAAAAAACTTAAAAATTATAAATTAAATCACTATGTGATTGACAATCAAAAAGACATACTTACTGGGGCGCCTGGGTGGCTCAGTGGGTTAAGCCTCTGCCTTCACCTCAGGTCGTGATCTCAGGTTCCTGGGATCAAGCCTCACATCGGGCTTTCTGCTTGGCAGGGAGCCTGCTTCCCCCCCTCTCTCTGCCTACTTGTGATCTCTCTCTCCCTCTGTCAAATAAATAGATAAAATGTTAAAAAATAAAAAAAGACACACTTATTGGTAGGAATACATTCCATTGTGGTGCTGGATGACTTTATTCTAGACATAATCAAAGGTCATACCATTAGACAGCAATTAGTTCCCTAGAACTCCTTAAGAAACAATTTATTCTTTAATTCTGAAAATTAAAGTCAGTTAATATATACTCACGCACTGATGGATGAATTGAAATGCTCCCTCAAGTAGTTTGAAGCTCCTGAGAAAGAAATATATTTAAAATGTGAGCTTTTTAAGCTTTTATCATATGATTTTGCTTATTTGTGGTACATAAGGAATAACACGGAGGACATGAGGAGATGAAGAGGAGAAGGCAGTTGGGGGAAATTGGAGGGGGAGGTGAACCATGAGAGACTGTGGACTCTGAAAAACAATCTGAGGGGTTTGGAGAGGTGGGGGATGGGAGGTTGGGTGAGCCTGGTGGTAGGTATTATGGAGGGCATGTATTGCATGGAGCACTTGGTGTGGTGCATAAACAAGGAATGGTGGAACACTGAAAAGAAATTAAAAAAAAAATTTTTTTAATCTTTAAAAAAAGAAACTGTATGATAGTGCCATCATATTTTCAAAAGGGAAAAAAATGTGAGCTTTTCTAATATCTTTCTCACCTGCATTCATCATCTTCTGGGGTAGATAAATTTATGTAGTTGAGTTAAGAATGGGTAATTAAGAGCAATGGTTATAATTAACATATCTATTGAACACACTAAAAAATGGGATAAAAAAAATTTCCCAAATTGTAATTGTAATTCTGGAGACATGAGGTCATTTATGAAAATAAATTTACAAAAAAACTGCATGTGTCCTTACAATGTCCATTAACATAACTTACAGTGTCCATTACCATAATCTGTGGCCTGAGAAGAAACCAAGTTTGAAGCATTGAACTAGAAAAATCTCTTCCACTGATATCAGACAGGGTTTCCTTGCTCATTTCAACCTTTGGCTTTTGCAATGTCATTCTCCCAACACTTCTCTGCATTTTTCAGGTTCTGTTAGACTATATCAGCAGCTTAACACAAGATTTCCCTGCCAAAGAAGATGACTTAGGGCCAACTGTTCTTTCTGCAGCATTCCACAGCAGCAACCATCATGCAACTCAGCTACTTCTATCTTGCTGCTAAGTCATTTGACCATGAGACCTCCATTTTTGCTATGACACTAGAAGAAAAAAACCCTGGAATGATGCTTGGGTATTTTCACTGTCTTAGCTTAGAGAAGAACCACCCATCCTTACTTCTCACTTCTCTTTAGACAGAATTAGTCATGTAGCCCTGCTTAACAGCAAGGAGGCTGGAAGTATACTTTCTCATGTGGCCAAAAAGAAAGGGAAAATCAGATACTGGTGAGAACTAAAACGTCTACTATACTCCACAAATTTTGCCCATGTTTCCATGATTAAATCACCCATATATGCAACTTATCAGCTATTCCTGAAGCATCTTGGCTACAATGAAATGCATTTTCGACCACAGTTACAGAACTGATTGCATCCATTCTCTGGTAATTGAGGGTCACACTACCAAGGCTCACATCCTTATTACGTCAATTACTGCCCTAAGTATAACCTTTCTACGTATCCATTATCACTCTCAATGTCTTCCTATTTTGGCAGCGTATACTCCCAGATGAAAGCTGGGCTTCCACTTTTCTTAACCAGCTTGACTTTAACTTAGAATCTAGAGTCAAATGGACTGATTTTGAATCCTGGCACCAATACTTAGCAGATATGTAGCCTTGGGAACATTACTTAACATTTCAATGTTATGAGTTTTAAAATAGAGACAATCATAGCTTCTACCTTGTTGGGTGCTTATGATAGTTATATATGAAAATATATGTAAATATTAACTATTATTAATAAAGGTCTCAATGTCTTTAATCCATTTTAAGATATTTCCACCACCTTTTGATGTGAACTGAAACTGGATTTTATTCCAGTTTTCTTTTTGGTCTTTTTTTTTTTTTCCTTCCATGCTCCTTTATACCGTAAGAACAGAAAATATGAAAATGTACTTTTTGCTCCCAGTTATGGTCTCTAAATAATTTCATCTTCATTATCCTCCTGTGGGGGGAGGGTGGGAGAGTCCTGTCTCTTTAAACTACATGCCTTCAAGCACAGTGTCCCTCTTACTTAATCCTGCTATATATCATCATCCTTGCCATCTTCTTATATTAAAGACTATCTCCAGGTTCCTAATGTTTCTTGGTGAGCCCGAAATCCATGTGGGTGTCTCTTTATCTTATGCCACTTTTCTGTCCTATTACTCTGGATGTCAAATAACTTATTTCCATTCAGTTCTAGGTTTTGCTTCCAGAATTATAGTATACACTTTTATCACCAAAAATATGTTAATTTGAATATCCAATTCCTCTACTGTCACCTCTTACCATTCTAACTCACTTGTTCTTACATCCACATGTCAACAATGCTTTCATCTCACAGAATGATCCAAAATCTTTGGAATGCACCAAAAGCTGTTCTGAGAGGGAATATTATAGCAATACAGGCTTACTTCAAGAAGCAAGAAAAATCTCAAGCAAACAACTTAACCTTACAACTAAAGGAGCTAGAAAAACAAGAACAAACAAGACCCAAAACCAGTAGAAGGAAGAAAATAAAAATCAGAGTGGAAATAAACAGTATAGAAACTAAAATAAAAAAGTAAATAAATAAATAAATAAATAAATAAATAAAAACAGATCAATGAAACCAGAAGCTATTTCTTCAAAAATATTAACAAAATTGATAAACCTTTTGCCAGATTCATCAAGGAGAGAAAGGGAGAGAGAAAGGAGATTCAAATAAACAAAATCAGAAATGAAAGAGGAGAAATAACACCAACTTTACAGAAATATAAAAGATTATGAGAATATTATTAAAAAATTATATGCCAGTAGATTGGACAACATAGAAGAAATGGATAAATTACTAGAAACATACAGCCTACCCAAACTGAACCAGGAATAAACAGAAAAGTTGAACAGACTGATTACCAGCAAGGAAATTGAATCAGTAACCAAAAAATTCCCAGCAAAAAAAGTCTAGGACTAGATGGTTTCACAGGTGAATTCCAGCAAATATTTAAAGAAGAGTTAATACCTATTCTTCTCAAACTATTCCAAAACATTGAAGAGGAAGGGAAGTTTCCAAATTCATTCTATGAGGCAAGCATTATCCTGATACAAAAACCAGATAAATATACTACCAAAAAGAGAACTACAGGTCAATATCTTTGATGTAAATAGATGCAAAAATCCTCAACAAAATATTAGTAAACTGAATCCAACAATACATTAAAAAAATCAGTCACCATGGTCAAGTGGGATTTATTCCTGGAATGCAAGGGTGCTTCAATATTCACAAATCCACCAATGTGATACATCACATCAACAAGAAAAAAAGATAGAATTATATGATCATTTCAATAGATGGAGAAAAGATATTTGACAAAATACAACATTTATTCATGATAAAACTCTCAATAAAGTAGATGTAGAGGGAACATACCCCAACAAAATAAAAGCTTTTTATGAAAAACCCACAGCTGACATCATAACCAATAGTGAAAACTGAAAACATTCCCCCTAAGATCATAAACAAGACAATGATGTCTATTCTCACCACATTTATTCAGCATAATATTGGACGTCCTAGCCCTGTAATCAGGCAAGAAAAAGAAATAAAAAGCATCCAACGTGGTAAAGAAGAAGTAAGACTTTCACTAATTGCAGATGACATGATACTACATATGGAAAATCCAAAAGACCCCACCAAAAAACTACTAGAACTGAGAAATGAATTTAGTAATGTCACAGGATATGAAATCAATATATAGAAATCTGTTGCATTTCTATACACTAATGATGAAGCAGCAGAAAGAGAAATTTTAAAAATATAATCCCATTTGAAATTGCACTAAAAATAATGTTTACCTAGGAATAAACTGAACTAAGGAGGTGAAAGGCCTGTACTTTGAAAGTTATAAAAAATTGAAGATGACACAAAGAAATGAAAAGATATTTCAGCCTCATGGATTAGGGAGAACAAATATTATTAAAATGTCACATTACCCAAAGCAATCTATACATTTAACACAACCCCTATCAAAATATCATCAACATTTTTCACAGAACTAAAAAAAAATCATTCTAAAATTTGTATGGGACCACAAAAGACCCTAATCTTGAAAAATAATAAAACTAGAGTTATCACAATGCCACATTTCAAGATATACTACATTTCAAGATATACTACAAACCTGTAGTAATCAAAACAGTATAGCACTGGCAAAAAATAGACACATAGAAAAATGGAACAGAATAGGGACCCCAGAAATAAACCTACAATTACAAGGTCAATTAATCTTTTACAAAGGAAGAAAGAATATCCAATGAGCATAAAGAAAGTCTCTTCAACAAAAGGTGTTGGGAAAACTGGATGGCAGCGTACAAAAGAATGAATCTGGACCACTTTCTTACACCATACACAAAAATAAATTCAAAATGGATTAAAGACTTATATGTGAGACCTGAAAACTTAAAATTCCTAGAAGACAACAAAGGCAGTAATTTCTTTGACATTGGCTGTAGCAACATTTTTCTATATGTGTCTCCTGAGACAAGGGAAACAAAAGAAAATTAAGACTTATCAAAATAAAAATGTCTACACAGCAAAGGAAACAATCCACAGAATAAAAGGGCAACCTCTTGAATGGGAGAAGATATTTTCAAATGATATAAGATAAGGGGATGGTATCCAAAGTATATAAAGAACTTATACAACTCAAAAACAAAAAATAAATAATACAGTTAAAAAATGGGCAGAAGACATGAACAGATATTTCTCAAAGAAAACATATAGATGTGCAACAGACACAGAAGATGTCTAACATCACTCATCATCAGGGAATGCAAATGAAAATTAAATGAGGTATCACCTCACACCTGTCAGAACAGCTAAAATCAAAAACACAAGAAGCAATAAGTGTTGGTGAGAATGTGGAGAAAATGGAAATCTGGTGCACTGTGATAGGAATGCAACCACTGTGGAATACACTATGGAGATTCCTCAAAATACTAAAAATAGAATAACTATATGATTTAGTAATTCTCAACTGGTTATTTACCCAAAGAATACAAAAACACTGATTCAAAAAGATACATGCTCCACCATGTTTATTTTATCATTATCTACAATAGCCAAAATATGAAAGCAACCCAAGTATCCATCATAGATGAATGGATGAAGATGTCATATATATATATAATATACATATATAATATATAATGGAATATTACTCAGCCGTAAAAATGTATATAATATATTATATTATAATATATAATGGAAAATTACTTGGTCATAAAAAATGAAGTCTTGCTATTTGCAATACCATGGATGGACCTAGAGAGTGTAATGATAAGTGAAATAAGTCAGTCAGAGAAGGACAAATGTCATATGATTTTACTTATATGTGGAATTTAAGAAACAAAACAAAGGAAAAAAAAAGACCAAAAAACACTCTATTAACTACAGAGAACAAAATGATATTTATGAGAGGGGAGGTGGTGGGGGCATGAGTTAAATAAGTGAAGGGGATTAAGATTACATTTATCATGATGAGAACTGAGTAATGTATAGAATTGTTGAATCACTATATTATATACCTAAAACTAATTTAACACTGCACATGAATTATATTGGAATTTAAAAGTAAATAAATAGATAGATAATTTTTTTTACTTTTGTTTAAAATTTTAGGCAAAGACTGTTTTTTTTTAAGATTTTATTTATGTATTTGACAGAGAGAGAGAGAGAGATCACAAGTAGGCAGAGAGGCAGGCAGAGATAGAAGGGGAAGCAGGCTCCCTGCTGAGCAGAGAGCCCGATGTGGGGCTCAATCCCAGACCCTGAGATCATGACCTGAGCCAAAGGCAGAGGCTTAACTCACTCAGCCACCAAGGTGCCCCAGTAAATAATTTAAAAAAAAAAAAAAAAAATTATTTCACCTGTATCAAGATATCCAAATCCATTTATCCTATTGGTTTTTACTATCAATAGTCTCATACTATTTTCATGTCTACCCTTGCCCTAGTTATACTTCATGCTCAATTTTTGTAATTTTTCCCCTGAAGACATTTTAATTTCTTTACTTCCTTCTTTTTCCTTTGTACTTCAGTTAAAAAAAAAAACCTGGGTGAAATCAAACATAATTCTTTTCCTTCACTGCATCAGAACATCTGATCATTTCTCAAGAAAATCATATAACTAACTGAGCAGATTCATTTTAAGTGCTTGATCAAAAACATCAGGGGTGCCTGGGTGGCTCAGTGGGTTAAGCCTCTGCCTTCAGCTCATGTCATGATCTCAGGGTCCTGGGATTGAGCCCCACATCGGGCTCTCTGCTTAGCAGGGAGCCTGCTTCCCCCCCCCCCCCGCCCGCTCTGCCTGCTTCTATGCCTACTTGTGATCTCTCTCTCTCTGTCAAATAAATAAATAAAATCTTTTTAAAAAACCACACACACATTAAAAGGGTTTCCACATTTCTTAGAAATGCTTTGTTGTTTCTTTAATACTATCTTTTATCTTATTCTCCTTAAAAAGCCTACCTTTACCAGCCCACTCTGTTGGTACACACATTTTCAGTTAACAACCTTATTAATTCCCAGTCCCTCCAATTACAACATTACGCATTTCTTACACTTGGTCAATGATCCCTCTCAGGCTCTGGCTCTTACCTTCTGTAGTTTCCTTAAGGATTTCATTCTTATAGGTATTTCTTTTCTGACCTGCATCATTGTTCTTTTTCTTTTCTGGATTAATCCTAGAGAGCCAGCATACTCTCTTATGTCTTATTCTAAAAGTGCACTCTTATGACACCATATCTTCCCTACAGCATCTTTCCAACTTACAACTGGTCTTAACAAAAGGGTCCTCTACACACATTCTCCAACTTCTCATTTCCCATTAACTCTTAAATATGACTTCTGTGCAAACTCTTGCAAAGGCATCTCTATGATCTGCATGGTTGAGGCCGGTGGCGTAATTTTGTCCTCATTTCTCTCCACAGTAACCTTTGACACCACTGATCACTTCTTGGAATTTTCTCTCTTGACTTTCATGATGCCACATTTTCCTAGTTTCCCTTCTGCCTCACTGTCTCTTTCTCCAGTTTCTTTGCTTGTTCTTCATTCTTGGTCCAACATCTAAATTTGGAGTTTCTCGGCAGTTGTTCTCATGTTTTCCCATCATTTTTTTCACATCTTCTCTTCTGCGACCCAGTCATTCACATGATGAGTATCATTTATATCTTTATGACTCTTAAATTTAATATGTCCAACTAAGACAATTTTAGTGAAATTCAGACTCATGCAACATTTCTACCAAACTGCCTCATAGACCATCATTATGTCCCAAAAAGAGCCCTTGATTTCCTTCCTAAACCCTAATAATACCCTACCTTGTCTCACCTGGGTTATATGTGATGTCTATCCTGGGAGTTAGTCAAACCAGAAGCTGTGTAGATGTTCTGCTTCTCCCTTTGCCTTATTCTAACATCTTGCCTATCCGCACATCCAATCAATTCTTTTTGTACAACACATCTGGAATCTTTCAACTCTCCTAGCTCCACTGCCACCTTCCTAGCTCAAAATCTCATCTCTTCTTGGCCCTGAAATCACCTCTTTGCTAATGAGCACAGTTCACTCTCTCTGCCTTCCAATCCATTTACCTCCCAATAGCAAAGTGAGGTTTGGAGTATATATTGGATATTCTAATATTTAAAAGTCTTCTTCCATTTATTAGTCCTCTGAGATTAAATGAAAACTGTCTTATAAGACTCTGCTTAAACTGAACCCAGCTTATACTCCAGCCTATTGGGTAATATTTTCCAAGTCATTTCTCACCTAAAGCCCTGGCCTTTTATCAGCTTCATATCAATGATCAACTCTTTTTCAACTAGGAATCTCTGTTTAAATATACTCATCCTCTCTTTTCCTCAGATCTCAGTTTAGATATCACCTCTTTAGAGAAAACAAAGCAAATAAAAGTCTTCATGTGTTGTTACACATCCACACAATGAACCAGTGGGAATGGTCAGCTCCATGACCTGAAATAAGGAACAGGTTGTTTAGCCAAGATTCTTTTGGTTTTGGCATATTCATCAGGTATGTGTATTAAGACTCAACTATGCTTCCTAACAGAAAGTACATGAAACCCTCTTCTGAGCATCTTTTGACAAAATAATAGTTTGAAACCCCATTGTCAACATGAGCATTGGCAAAATTTAGATATAAGATAGCTCTCAGGGACATTATGAAAGAGTAATCCAGATCATGTAGGTGACCACTTTTACCACTTTTTAACTCAATGCATAGAATTTGCAGACCTGCAGAAATATGTCTCAGGATATGCCACTGTTTTAAATTACTATTACTTGACATGTCAGTGAAAGAATGGGAGGAAAAAAATGTAGCTAATAAGCTTTTGCCAGACCATGGCAGGTAAGTTCTGCCTCAACATTTAGATCTCACAGAACCAAAGAAAATGAATCTTCTTTTATGTGTACTAACTCAAAAGCCATTATTTGGGAAATAAAGAAAATACTGCCTCCCTTCATGGAATTTCAAGTCTGGAGGGGTGTTGCATGGGAGAGAATATCTTTGTCGGTAGAAAGCACAATTTCAATATAACAGATTAAAAAGAAAAAGACCCAAAGTCAGGAAAGATGTTTATTTGAAAGAGGGTTGTTCCCTCTTTTAATTTTTTATAATTAATCTCAAAAAGTAGTGACACAGAATGTAAACAATAAGTTCTACAGAAAGAAAACTATGCTCGTGATTCAAGTGTTTATTGCAGTAGTTAAAGAAGAGAATAGGGTAAAATGTTTCAATAATTTTGACCTAGCTGGTCCAGGCACACCAATGACAATGCATGCCACAAAAGGGGATGGGGGTGGACAGAGAAGCTGACCATATCGTAGAAACACCAGAGAAGCTATCATTTCAGTGTTCTTGGCAAGGGAAACATGATTATAATGTTTTAGAGAACCTGTCCAGAAAAACAGAATAGGAACCTTGACATGGTTTTATTACTCCCTACCTAAATTGCTTGGAGATATTCAGAGGCTGGATAGGAAAAATAATGTAAGTATCAAAATGATTGCTAAGTTGTCAAAGGAGTTAACACCGGTCATGATCAGTTCCTACTCACTAACCTCTCTTCATCCTTTGGTTAGGTACTGTAGCGGGCTGTATTTTTACAATCTCATAAATGGGATATAAATTGATTTCTGGAGTGATGGCATTGCATAAAGCATTTCATTAAAACCAAATATTTCAGATAATAACCATAGTGTTACAAAAGATTTCTGGGAGAGTCAAGAGAACAGCTGGATGAAAGAGAGAAGTGACAGTTGGATAAACATCAATTCAGCAGGAGATAGTACTTCAAATTTTAATATGAAATAGGGCCACATAGATAAGCTAGACATCAGAATGAAGACATTTTTCTAATATTTCATAATAAACACTGATAACCGGCTGCTGTTGACAAGTTTTTTTGATTCAATTAAAATTAGTCAATATTTTATTACCTCTGACATTTATTGTTGCCTTTGCCTGTGGCAGTGCATCACATGAAGGCATGTCACGTGTTGTTTATTCTGTGTTTTGGTATTATTAAAAATTTGAATGTTAGATGTGATTCAGATGATAAGTTGTAGAATTTTGCAATTAACTGTAAATGAATTTGGAAAGGGGAGCTGCCTCCCTACCACAGCTTTCTAAAATGGCACCTATAATAAATTAAAAAATTCCCAGGAAACATAACTAATTACACGAGTGTCTAGGGTGTAACAAGATGCCAACATGTTCAAGGGGAAAAACATCAGCAAGACTTAATTCTGTAGTAAAATCGATGATAGTTTTTCACATGTTTTTACTGAACATTCCATGGAACAGTTAATTTTGAAAAGCAAATGATGTCTAAAAGTGTGAACCTGCAATATAGCCCCTCAGATCCAGGCTCTTTTTGGTTACCAAGGAAACCATTTCATAGACATTCACATAAATAAACTCCAGACAGTGGGAGGAAGCGGCATAAATATAGGGACAGGTTCACTTGATTTTTTATTTCTATGAGAACAATTCTCTCCCGCTGTAACCATATATGCACTAAAAAAAAACCTACAAAACATGAGAGTAATACCTTGTGCATGACAGATGTAAGCACAGTAATACTACGTTTACTCAGAACATGAGAATTAACAGTGGGAAGGTCGCTAAAATCACCAGCTTTCCAAGTTTTGGAGATGAAGGCTTATTTCCACTGGGATTTTAATGGATTGCTCGTTTACACATTCACAATAATAGGTTCTTATAGTTTATTTCTTTTCTATACCTAGCTCTCAGGAGAAATGAGTAGAGATCGTTTTCCTCTTGCAAAGCTGTACAATATTACCCATCAAACAAAAGCTCAAAAATATTGTAAAGCTGTATCCTCTAATTTTTGTCTGAATGGACTCTAGGGAGTGATCTCAGGCTTTATTAGACCTGCAAACACTGCTGAGTTCTGAAAATTATCAGACATCTAAATACAAACCAAACCAAACTAAACAAAAACACAATTTATAAAACCTTGTTTTTTAGGCATTGTAATACAAATTGTTTGAATTGATAGTGTATTCCTCTTTTCAATGATTTGTTGGCATTAGTTACCTACCTTAACCTATTTGATCAATCAGGACAATGGGCCCCTTAGATTTTGCCGGATGGCCACATGTGTCCTTCCTTTGTCAATATGGCTCTCTGTTTTCCTCTTCAGCATTTCACTGCTCCCTCATTCTAGGCCATCAGACCGGACAAATCAGGCACAATTCTCCTGGGGTGTGGACCTAACCCTCAATCCAAGGCTAATTCTCTACCAAAGTAACACAGAAGATGGTTGGAACCCACATTCTGCTATGAAAAAAATCCTGATGTTCTTACTATCTGTCCTAGAAAAATGCCTGGATTTTCAGGGTTTCCTTTAATTCTATCAATTCCTCTCCATTCTTTCAATATATTTACCTTCTTTAAATTAACTAGAACAGATTTCATCTGAGTTCAGCCAACAGCCTCCAATCCAGTATTCTGCCTCTGACTACTAACAGCAAGAATATTTTATAATAAATTTACTAACTAAAGATAGCATCCCTGTAGTAATCAATGTAGAAAATGTCCTATTTTCACTAAAGTGTCTTAAATGATTTTATTGTAAATCAATGCATTACGTATATTTACCATTTTATGCAGAACTAAATAGAAACCTCTATTTTTGTTTTAAAGGATAAAATCTAGATCCAGAAGTATAGGTTTGGAATAAAAAGTATACATCCATTCTATTTTCTCTGGGTCTCTTAGTATATTACAAGCTACAAGTTCACTCACTTCCAATCGTGAACAGAATAATTGCCTCAATACAGTCTTCTAATTGAGCCCCCAATATATTTCAGTAAATGGACAACAGTATCTATATTTAGAAAACATTTATTATACATCTAGGAGAAGAAAATGTAAATTTGTAAGGTATAATTTGTGATATATTCAGAGAAAATTTAAAACAAGACAATGCTTATTTCCATTAAAACCCTTTATAATTTTAACCAAAATAAAGTGTTAGCATTTTATAAATATTACCCTATGCTCTTGTTCATTCACACATCAATTATTTATCAAGTATCACTGTGGGCCATCAATTGTTTCAGCTCTGAAGACAGAGCAGTGAACCAAAGGGACAAATAATTTCTGCCCTCATGAAGATTATACTCTGGTTAGAAATGCAAACGTTAACAATATTGCAAGAAAATTAATAGTGTGTTTGATCATGATGAGTCTAAGGGGACAAAAGCAAGAAAGGAGATGTATGAGAGGTCAAGGAAGTCCTCTGTGGAAAAAGAGCTTTTGATCCAAGATCCAAACAAAGGAGGAAGGGAGCCATGGAAATATTTGACAGAAGAATGAAGAACACACATTTATTGCTCTTTGCTTTATTAAGATCTTCTCCTAGTGCTGATCATCATGGCCAATGCAAAAAGTACTTGAGAGATAATTCCTGAAAGAGGGACTAACATGTAGAAATGCTCTGAGGTCATGGAGAGTGTGATGCATTTCAATGGAAAAAAAAAAAAAGGTTCAGGTGGGAATTTAGCGAGGATGGCATTTTAGCCAAATGGAAGGAACAGTGTGTGAGATTAAGTTGGAATGGAAAAACAGTCTAGTTATCAAAGGGCCTCAGAAATCACACAGGAAGACTGTATCATGTTCTATGGGAGAAGTCATGCAAAGATTTGAAAGTAGGGAACTGCTATAATCAAATTAATGTTTTCAAAAGATCACTCTTTCACTTTCAGGATTGGAAATGAGAAGGTGAAGAAACAGCATGACCACTTAGAGACTTCTCTATTTAAGTCAGATTTTCTCAAACTCATACTGGAAGTGCTGTTTTCAGGAAAACTCAACACAAACGTCCTTTCTGAGCAACAGCTGATTCTAATTCAGCTTCAGTGTGTCAGAAGGTCTTTAACCATGACATTTAAAAGTCCCCAGCCTATTGCCAAACCATTATCTATTAAGAGAGGGTATGTGCTTTCCTCAGTCCTCCTAGCATTTATCACCATCTGTACTCATCCTTTTTATTCACAGTTTACCTCCTTTTACCATAATGCAGGTGCCAGGAGGGTGGGGACTGGACTTTCATATTCATTTTTTTAATTAATAGACACTATTTTAGAACAATTTTAACATAAACTACAAAAAGTTCCCATATATCCTCCTGCACACACCTTACGTCCGTGCAAGTAATCTTGCATTTGTGTGGTGCATTTGTTTCCATGATAAGCCAATACCAAATCATTATTAGACACAGTCCAAAGTTTACATTAGGGTTTGTTCCTTGTGTTTGTGCATTAGGTAAGTTTTGACATATGGATAATGGCATGCATCCATATCCACCGTTATGATATCATACAGAATCATTACATTCTACTGTGTTCCACCAATTCATCCATCTCTCCCTCCATCCTCCCCACACTCCCCTCTTAGGAAAACCATTGATTGTTTTAGAGTCTTCATAGTTTTGCCCTTTCCAAACATCATTTAGTTTGAATCATACAGTATGTACCCTTTTCAGATTCACTTCTTTCACTTACCGGTATGAACTTAAGGCTCTTCATGTCTTTTCATGACTTGATAAAGTGTTTACTGTTATTGCTGAAAAATATTGCATTATATGGATATACCACAGTTTGTTGATACCTTCATCTATTGAAGGAAATCTTAGTTGCTTCTAAGTAGTGGTAATTGTGAATAACTGTGCTATACATGTTTGTGTGTAGTTTTTGTATGAACATAAATTTTTAGCTCATTTGGGTAAATACCAAAAAGTGCAATTGCTGGATAATATGCTAGAAGTATATTTAGTTTTGGGAGAAATCAGGAGACTACCTACTCTCTTCCAACGTTTTTTGGGCCTCTTACCAGCAATGAATGAGAGTTCTTGTTGTTCCATATCCTTGCCAGTTTTTGATACTTTCTTTTTTTTTTTTTTTTTTTTTTTTTTTTAGCCATTCTCCTAGGTGTGTAGTAGTATTTAATCATTGTTTTCATATTCACTTTTAAATCTCCAACATCTACAAGAATATCTGGCGGAGAAGAGTTGTGTGTGTGTGTGTGTGTGTGTGTGTGTGTGAGAGAGAGAGAGAGAGAGAGAGAATGAAAAGGGGAATCAACCTAAAAACTATCAAAACTAATAATGAGAAAATTCAGATATGTTGCACACAAATCAATAGCTTTAGTATAAACAGCAAGGTATAGTAAATAGAATCACCAAGGATTTGGACACAAAGTACACAATTATTTTGAGGAGAATAAAATAATGTTTGAATAATGTTCAACGCTTGAACAAGTATATAGAATTTTTAGATTAAGACAACTAAAAGTTTCAGAAAATTCCCAAAATAAATTTTTTTAAATCTTATTTTAATTAAAATTACAAAACATTTTGTTTTACATGAACATAGCAATTAGAATTGGCAGAAAGACTACAACAAGGAAAGAATATCCTAACGGACATTCTAGGCCAGTTGCCCCACGTCAAGCAACACCGCACTTCTTGGAGGGAGATATCTTAATCTTTTTCTCCGATTGCTTCTTCCTCAGGGATTCCTACAGTGAGTCTCATTTGCTTCCTCCACACCACCAAAATACAATCTCAACTTCTACCCCATTTTGAAGCATCTTTTTGGCATGGAAATTATTTTGCCCCAAATAGCCTTTTATCAAAGTTAAAATTTATTTAGCTTCATCCAGTTCTGCTTTGAAACAGTTTTTTTTTTTTTTTTTTCCATAAGTAACACGCCTAGCATAAGACACTTGCCAAGTAACTTGCACTTCCCACACGGAGACACACATACTAGAAAGTGTTACAGTTGAAATCGGAGACGGGGTCTCTGAACAAAACCAACAACTTTTAGGTAAACGGTCCATAAAAGCTGCAACGAAATATGCAGAAAAGCATTTGGACAGGAGCCTTATTCTCATGAACTTCCCAAAGGCTGCCCCCGTATATAGCCTGTTTTGTTAATCAAGGACAGAAAATCCATTTGTAGAAATCATCTATCAAGAAGTTATATATTAGGATTATTTGCCTTCCAGGGATCCTTTTATACAATTCCAACAAAAGGAAAATGTCATCATGCCAAAGCCTTAGCCAGGCCAGGCAAGCCCAAGAGCAGCTGCTTCTAGTTTCCTGATTCACATCTGTGTCTAATAATTCATGCTTGACTTTGATGTAGTCATTGGCGAGTTAACATTTCCCAATATCCAGGGTTTCAACCAAGAATAAAGTTTCATGCTTTGTTTATGAATCTCGGAACACTGAAAAAATAAAATAAAATCTATAAAAAGTTTCTTGCTTTGTATTTTTAAGAACTTAACCCATTTCCCCCACTTAAACCCCATTATCTTGCTTAACAGTGACATAAGACTGAAATGGTTCAGTGTATCCCTGGTGCTGACATGCATCATCTGTGCAGGTAATTCACATGCCCTGATCCTCTCAGGGTTCCATTTGGTCCTGAGAATTCCTAGACACTTATAAATTTGTTCTTATAGCCATTTACCCTGCAAGTTCTACCATAATAAGTCACACTTTATGACTGCATTCCTTTATTCAAACTATCTACTCGTACCTAAACTTCATGTCTCTACAAATAGGGTATCATCTCAAATACCTTACTCATATATTCATTCAGGAAACTTTTACTGAAAGCTGAGAATTTTTCAGACACTAAACTGCACTATGGATAATAAGGTAAGTTATTCCTATTCTTAAACCCATGTCAAGCAGAAGAAGAAAATATTAAGATTAATATTAATTATTTTTTTAAAGATTTTAATTTATTTATCTGCCAGAGAAAGACACAGTGAGAGAGGAAACACAAGCAGGGGGAGTTGGAGAGGGAGAAGCAGGCTTCTTGCTGAGCAAGGAGCCTGATGCAGGGCTTGATCTCAGGAACCCAGAATCATGCCCTGAGCCAAAGGCAGATGCTTAATGACTGAGTCACCCAGGTGCCCCAAAATTAATATTAATTCTAATAACCATAAAATGAAAATAATAACTATTAATTTCTTGCATCTGATAGAAGATAGGTCTCAAATATGTGGTAGAGGCCAGAATTTCAACCTTGATTTTCCAGAATCAAAGGTAGTTATAGGAGAAGATATTTGCAAATGACACTACAGACAAAGGGCTGATATCCAAGATCTGTAAAGAACTCCTCAAACTCAACACACACAAAACAGATAATCACATCAAAAAATGGGCAGAAGACATGAACAGACATACAAATGGCTAACAGACACATGAAAAAATGTTCATCATCATTAGCCATCAGGGAGATTCAAATCAAAACCACACTGAGATAACACCTTACACCAGTTAGAATGGCCAAAATTAACAAGACAGTAAACAACATCTGTTGGAGAGGATGTGGAGAGAGGGGAACACTCTTGCACTGTTGGCGGGAATGCAAGTTGGTGCAGCCACTTTGGAAAACAGTGTGGAGATTCCTTAAGAAATTACAAATAGAGCTACCCTATACCCTGCAATTGCACTACTGGGTATTTATCCCAAAGACACAGATGTAGTGAAAAGAAGGGCCATCTGTTACCCCAATGTTCATAGCAGCAATGGCCACAGTCACCAAACGGTGGAAAGAGCCAAGATGCCCTTCAACAGACAAAAGGATAAGGAAGATGTGGTCCATATATACAATGGAGTATTATACCTCCATTAAAAAGGATGAATACCGGGACACCTGGGTGGCTCAGTTGGTTAAGCAGCTGCCTTCGGCTCAGGTCATGATCCCAGCGTTCTGGGATCGAGTCCCACATCCGGCTCCTTGCTCGGCAGGGAGCCTGCTTCTCCCTTTGCCTCTGCCTGCCATTCTGTCTGCCTGTGCTCGCTCTCTCTCCCTCTCTCTCTGATAAGAAAAAAAAAAAAAAAATTCTAATAAAAAAAAAAAAAAGGATGAATACCCAACTTTTGTATCAACATGGATGGGACTGGAAGAGATTACACTGAGTGAAATAAGTCAAGCAGAGAGAGTCAATTATCGTATGGTTTCACTTACTTGTGGAGCATAAGGAATAATACGGAGGACATTGGGAGATGGAGAGAAGTGAGTTGGGGAAATCAGAGGGGGAGACAAACCATGAGAGACTGTGGACTCTGAGAAACAAACTGAAGGTTTTGGAGGGGAGAAGGGTAGGGATTGGGTGAGCCTGGCGGTGGGTATTATGGAGGAGGACACATATCGCATGGAGCACTGAGGGTGGTGCATAAACAATGAATGCTGGAACAATGAAAAGAAATAAAATAAAATAAATTGGAAAAAAAGGTTGTTCTCCATTTCCTCTAAGCTTTGCTTGTCATTCAGTGAACAGTGAGAAAGGGAAAGTCGCCAGTGTATAGGATACGTGAGAAGGATAGTGGAAAGCAGGACACGAAGGGACACCTAGGTGGCTCAGTGGGTTGAGCATATTATCTCAGGTCATGTCACGATCCCAAAGTCTTGGGATCCATCTGGTCAAGGCTCACTTCTCAGAGGGGGTCTGCTTTTCTCCCTCTCGCTCTGCCCCTGCCCTGTTCCTGTGTGTGCACGTGCGCATGTGCACATGCTCACTCTCTTTCTAAAATAAATAAATCTTTTTAAGAAAGAGCAGGACATGGAGGGATTGAGGTCTTTACAGGAAGCTTCTTATATGTGTAATGTCTATTTTAGATCTATTTTTTCTAAGTGACTTCTGCATATCTATTTTCATTTGTCTCTGTATTTGTTTTTATTGCATTGAACTTTCATTCCCTTCCAACATAAAATGCAATATTATACATTTAAAATTGCTGTAAAATACTAACACAAGGTCTTCAAAATGCCACTGCAAATCTCACTGTTGTTCTATTCAGAAATTATTTTCTTTAATTAACATTGTTGAATACTATCCCAACCGTACAGCATTCTAGTCTTTATTTCCCCCATTTTACACATAAGACATGTATAAGAAGCCTGGACAGGTCATTAGCTTTCAACTCTGACATTCCCCTAGTAGCAATGATAGACCTCATTCCTCCCTAACTGATCCATATAGGCATAGCACTCTCCTACTCTTAACATCTAGACATTCAAAGCAAAGTTCTTTATTGGGTTGAAATGAAAAAACCTTCTTGATGCAGGTTACTGGGATCATCGGTCACATTGTGACTGATACTAGGGGACACATTGTGGCTTCTCTTCATTTTCGTGTCATTTACTTTTTCAAGAAGAATCAGAGAGTCAAGTTGTCTTAAATCATCGTCTGAATAAGGAATGTGTGCATTCAACCACCCTAATCTGCAATGAGGACCAAACCTTTTTATTGCTTTATCAGAAGTAGAGGTTCAGTTTTTCACTGACCCACTGCCCTAAAAGTTGCTGAATCTGATGTGAATCCTTTTCTCTTTTTAGTAAATTTGACTCTGGCAACACTGGATGCTAACACATTTTGCAAGTAATATTGTGAGCAAGATTAAGATTCTGCTTATTTTCCTAAGACAGTCGCTAGAGAAATGATGTTTGTTTTCTCTTGTTCATTTCTAATGCAGAAATAATCTTAAAAAGAAATCCTTTATATATTTGTCCACTTGTTGGAGTCTTCCTAATCTGCAAAGATGATTAAGAGTGCTAACAGTGGTTGGAATTTGTATTTTCAGGCCCTTTTGGTGAGTAAGGATATAATTAATCTTGATTAGTAGGACAAACCAGTTTCTCACACAATCCCTTCGAAGTTTGCAAGCTCTGGTTCAGAGTAACCAGTATTTTCTTCCCTTTTTAAATTGGAAAATCATTTTCCTTCAAAAGAAGATGACAATAATAGAAGTGAAAGAGAAGAGGACTTTTTCCTCTCTTGTCTTCATAATACTGGTTTGAAATGACCATTTTTAAATATATATTTCTGTAAAATGTATTTTTTCCACCAAGTTTTAAAATCCTTTTTCATCCTGACTAGTTTTCAAAACATCTGCTTATTTTAAAATGTAGTGTCCCTGATAAATTTTTGCAGATGCACACCACCATATTGTTTTTTTTCCTTGCCTTGGCACCCAATTTTCTGTATTATAGATGGAAGCATCTGACTATGAATTGGTTTATCTCAGAGCCTGGAAGCTTTCTGACATTCCCCTCCCACATCGCAGTGAACTTTTCACTCCTAAATTGTCACCATAAACTATAGTGATCCATTCTAATCCCTTCCAGGAAATGAATTCTGACAGTTAGCCCCAAGCTCTGAGATTTGAACCATTGTTAGTCAATATCTTGTTTTAAATGTTTGTTTATGCCTTCACCAAAGGGAAAAAAAAAATCACTTGTAAAAGACTATAAGTTAATGAAGTCAGGGGAAAAAGTAACAATAATTGTGTTATATAAATATAATAATATGATTATTTTCATAATAACTGTTTGAAAAAATCATTTTCTAAAATGTTACACATGCTCTTAGTTTCTTTACATGTTTGCCAAATACAGTTTTGTAAATAACAACACACAGTCACCTTGAGAGAGTTAAGAGCTCTGAGGTAATATACTGAAACATTTTGATTTTAGAATTTCTAATTTAACTATCAGTTCTATTACCTGCTTATGTATCTCTAACCAATACAATTCTCTATGCTTCATTTTGTTCATTTATAAAACATATTTCACAAAGTATCCATGAAGAGATAGAAATTTACACTTTCATCAAGTGTGTCTTTTTAAAATTCAACTTCACTTATCAATTATTTGTTTTTCTTTTGCCGTGTTTTTGTTTTTCCTTTCCTTATAAATTTGAGAATCAACCTGCCCTTTTACACAGTAATAGTTTCAGTGCAATTCTTTTGAGTGCAGTTTTAGGGGAATTGACATTTTGACAATACTGAGCTTCTGGATTGTCTCTGTACATTTATTACATCTTTTTTAAAAATTTAATTCATCAGTGTATCTCTACATTTATTACATCTCCTTTTTTTGTTTTGTTTTTTTCAGCACATACAAGATATTGTATACATTTTGGAAAGTTATACTTATTTCACATAGTGCTTCTGGTAATTATACCAGTTTTATTTTATTTCAATTTCTAATTTTTTTCTGCTAGCATATAGAAATATAATTCACTTTGAATATTAACCCTCTAACTTACCATCTTTCTAAACTCACATTTTAGCTTTAGTATCTTTGTCTAGTCTAAGGATGATCTACATAAACAATTTTGGGAAAGTCTCATTATTATTTCTTCAAATACATCTTTTTCCCCATTCCATCTATCTTTCTGGGTTTCTGGTGACATGTATTTTAGATTATTTAATTTTGTTCTTAGTTTGTTCACAGTTCTTACATGTTCTGGTCATTTTATTTTCATATTTTTTTGTGTGTGTTTCAATTTATATAATTTCAATTTGACCCATGTTTAAGTTCACTGATCATTTCCTCTGCCATGTTAAATCTACTGTCTAGCACATCAAAGGCATTCTTTGCCTTTGTTAATGTGTTTTTCCATTTGATTCTTCCTTACAGTTTCTAAATGTCCATTGAAATTACCCCGTGGATCATGCATATTGTCCACTTTTCGCACAAGACACTTTAACATATCCATTGGAATTATTTTAAATCTCATGCCTGTTGTCATTCCATTCTTACTGTTTAGTTTTTTGACCATGTGTTATTTTTGCATAAATTTTGAGGTGAGACTTGAACCACCACCACCAATGTCCATTCCATTCTCAGCACTAGGTCTTCCTGTTACATGGTGCCTTACAGTGTCCTTAATGCTCTTCTGTAAGAAAAATTACTTGTACTATTTGTTACCCGATGCCTGTGAGACTGGTGATGCTTTGAAGGGGAACAAGAAGAAGCATCCTCGTTATTCTGCTTAATCTTCTGTCTAAGGCAGCCACTGAGTCTCTGGGTCACAGGGGTAGGACATTCCCAATTATCCAGCCTTGTCCCTGGCTGTAGCTCTGGGCCCAGCATCTTTGCCTGCTCCTCCACACCAGTAGGATTTAAAGTGTTTTTCTAGGGGCACCTGGGTGGCTCAGTGGGTTAAAGTCAAATACCTTAAGAGACTTGACTCTTCCTTTGGTCTCCATTCTATGTCAGCATAGATACACAGCAATCCAATTCAATCTGATACCTATTCAATTTTGTCACTGAAATAGTATTATCTCTATTAAATGCAATGGACATTTTTCATTCTCATCCTACTTGATCTCTCAGCCTCATATGTCACTCAAAGTTACTGTATTCTTTACAAAACCTTCTTCCCTTAGTTTCATGAACCCAGTCTCCAAGCCATCTGCCTACAGCTCCAGCTGCTGTTTCTGAGTCTCTTTTGCAGGCTAATATTCGTCCTCCAAGACAGCAGATGTTGGAGCTCCTCAAGGTCATTATGAAGATCCTGTTTGATTTTCATTCATTCATTCCTATGGCTTCAACAGCTCTCCTATGCAATTTCCAAATTTATATGTCCAACCCAGGCTTCTATTCATACCTCTCATTTTTTTTCCAGCTTTATTGAGGTGTAACTTACAATATTGTGAGTTTTTTTAAGGCTACAACTTGATGATTTGCTATATGTATACACTATGAAAGGAGTCCCCATTGAGTTAATTAACACATCCATTACTTTACATATTTTTTTCTCTTTTTGATGAAACATTTAAGTTCTACTCTCTTAGAAAAATATAAGTACCCAATTCAGTGTCATCAGCTATAGTCATCTTGTTATATATTAGATCTTCAGACTTTATTCATCCTCTAACTCCAAGTTTGTACCCTCTTACCAACCTCTCTCTATTCCCCACTTCCAGCCAGGGACAACCACTTTTCTACATTTCCTTCATAACTCTCATTCTGATCAACATTCTTATTTGGATGAATTTAAGGCATCCAAACCTTAAAATATTCTAAACTGAACTCCTTTATCCTTGCTCGATGACTAGTTTCCGTTAAGCTGTCTCCACAAGTTAGAATCCGTGCAATTTTGTTCAGCACATTGACAGATGACCCCATGGTGGTCTGGGCCACCTGTCTGCTAGTTCACTCATGCCCTCCAGTCCTGTTCATACCCAGTTCCTAATGTATCACTTTCATCTATAGAATTTTATTACTAGGGCTACCCATCTTTAGAACTTTGTGGGTCTGACGGAATCTCTTTTTTGGCCACATAGTCATTTGGTATCCCTTAGTCAAAGAAGCCATCTCTACCAGCACCCACCAGTACAATAAAAACTGGTTTTCACACAGTATAGACTTCTATGCTATGGATGATATGGCTTTGTTTGAGAATCCTAGGGTTTCTTGTTGTGATCCTCCTATAGGAGTGGGGCTGTTTATAAAACTAACAAAAACACCTTTTTTTTCACCCTAGATATCTCTGATAACAGAATGTCTGCTTAATTTTAGGCTCACGCAGCAGTTTTTATTGACCTGCAGCCTAGATTTGCTGTAGAATTATTTCTCTATCTAGGTCCAGTTCAAATCTGATAGCTGTCTGTGTCACTAAGTAAGTGAGATAGAGAAATGCCAACTATGCTGCCTCCTGAACTAAGACATGCTTACCAAGTATCATGCAAACTTTCTTGGTTACAGAAATATTGCAATTCAATAATGTGCCCTTTATAGAAGATGTCCCAGCATATCTCAGCTCACTGAACCTCAAAGTATTTAATTTTTATGGCAGGCCCTGAATCCTGTAAAGTGTACTTCTCACCTTCTTGGATGTTTTTACTGAGGCTTCCCGTATACTAGTCACATCCTGCTTATCTGGTAAAATTCACATGATGGCAGCAATACAGTGGATTGATGGGTTGTCCTGCAGAATATCCAGATGGTCCAGGCCCCTTTGAACTATATTATGACAGAAGGCAGAAGAATAAGACAATCCTTAGTCTCCGTCCATTCAAATCAATGTTCAGCAATCCTTGAAATGTCTTTTCCCCCCATACATAATTATGTGACCAAAAGGAAACAGATAATTCAGAGAATCAAGTCATTTGCAGTAAGTGAATGTCATACCCATTCACTTACTTAAGGCACTTTCTCATTGACATTCAGGCTCTCCTTAAAGAAGAGAATGAATTTTGAGTCTGAGAACTTGTTTAGGATTATGTATGGGCTCATGATTTTTTATCTGGTTCTATAAATTACCTGTAAATAGAATGTCTTCTGCACATGGAATAAAGTCAGCTGATTACTTTTCTAGCCCTACATGGGACATACACTTTGGCATCCCCACTGTTGACTCCTTCCTCTACCATATGGCATTTATACTTAGCATGAGCAATTGCTTTTACCAAATTTCAAAGGGCCATCCTAGCAGCATATTGGTAACATCATCATCATCAGGGGTCCTTGCCAAGATGTTAAATCTTCTATCACAAGAGTACTCCAGTTTCTATAAACTCCCTCTTATTCTGCACCCCAGCTCTTGCTGGCACACATGAGACATATCCTACAGCTTCTTCAATACATAATCTTCCTCTTCCCTTAGAAAGCTCAGCATCTTGTCATCCATACTGTGCTGAGATTCAAACTTTATTATTGGTCTGATTGACAGCAAGAAAGGGTAGATAGTGAGGGGGTGTGAGCATTGTCCTAAAGTGCCTAACTTAAGTACTTTTCATGATCTTCAAGCAAGAGAGGAAAGCTAAGACTAGGATGAAGTGAGGAGGTGCCTGGAGGAGCTCAGAATCCCAGAGGACCCTGGATTTGCACAAACTTGAGAATGAGTACCTCCTTAAATTTTGTCCTATATACACCTCATTTGTTTCACACTAGTTCTAGTCATGGAAGAGGAGAAGTCCTCCCAGCAACCAATGGGTGTGTGTGTGTGTGTGTGTGTGTGTGTGTGTGACTTCTGCAGGGCTGGTGGGTTCATTGGAATCTAGATCAAGTGTTTCAAAAGCATCTACCTAAATATGCCCTTCTTAGTCTCATGGTCCCACTCCCTTCATTTTAGGCTCTTAAATTTGGTGTAAGAGATGTTATAGCTTAAAGTTCAACCTTCTCTGAAGCTCCACTATTTCATAATTAAACCCTAATCCAAGTCCTTCATTTGTTTGCCCTCCAGCTGCAAGAAATGAAAGTTTCCTTAAATACTACCAAAAAGATTCTCTGCTTTCAGTTTCTCTTGAAATGGTGATTTATCATCCAGACCCTGTCATTTTCTCTCATCAATGATTCAATGGTACTCAGCAAGAGTCATCCAATTCTATTGTTTATCAGTACAATTTCTCTCATATTTCTCAAATGCCAGAGAGTTTGTATTGACAAATGATTTCCTTCCACTTGCATCCCATCTAAGGTCATCATCAAAGTATAGTCCAACAATTTTATTTTATTTTATTTTTTTAAGATTTTATTTATTTGTCAGAGAGAGAGAGTACACACAAGCAGGCAGAGAGGCAGGCAGAGAGAGAGGAGGAAGCAGGCTTCCTGCCGAGCAAGGAGCCTGATGCGGGACTCGATCCCAGGACCCCAGGATCATGACCTGAGCCGAAGGCAGCGGCTTAACCAACTGAGCCACCCAGGCGTCCCCAACAATTTTATTTTGAAAATATTTTGTGTTCTATCCATATTCCATTTACCATCAGTGATAGGGTCCTCAATGCCAACCAAAGGGTAAGTAATGTAGTTCTAAAATTATGCTTTCTGTGTCCCCTCTTGGTAGTAATTATCTTTGATAAATTCCCCCAGAAACAGTAAATAATTTCATGTAGTAGTTAATCAGGAGCAGTGGTCCTGAGAGGTACTCCACTTAAGGAAGTGAAGAACTCAAGATTAGGCACAAAAAGAAATTGTTAGATACATGTTGCCACTGATAGGGATTGAGACAGTTTCCAAAGGCTAATTCCCAGAGAAGAACAGAAATGCAAGCCATCAAAATCACATATTCCCAGCAGCACCTGAGGATGAATATGTTGGTCTATAGAGGGAATAGACTGCATCAGTTTCCACTACACGGTGTACTTCATTTTGTTTAAGATGAGTGCTGCATTCAGAATTCATTGAAGCAAAACTGTGTTTTTGAGTAATTCTGCATTCTTTTTTCTCCTGGAGAAAAAAGAGTATATATTCAAAAGCAACTGGAAAGTCCTATGCATTTTGAGATGGAGATATGGGCAATAAAAAACATTTTCAAGTGTCAAGTGATACAACTATTGATATCAAAAGATGATTTGAGGTATAAGGTGGTGGTTATGTTTGGCTTTGAACGTTGAACATGTTTCCAGTGATCATGACATGCTGTGTCCTAAGCTAGTAGAGTATGTGCCTGGAATGGGAACCAAAAAGTCAGCACTGATCTTCTTCCAACATGGCAAATCTGCATATTAGGTAGATAGACCCTTAATTTCTTATTTTGCTGAATGAAATTTCTTTCAGTCCACCAGATAATGTGCAGTGGGCATATAGGGCTGCAATTTGTTCTGAACCTTGGCCACTTTTCTGCAAGAATAGAGATCATAATATTGGATAAAGTCGTAACACCCATAATCTTGAGTTTTTCACCTCCAAATCCAAGGATAACTGCCACCAATATGTCAGACTGTTTGGAGAAACATAGATCAGAGTTGTTGAAAATGATGTGCTGTTTTTAAATATCAACAAAAATATTTTATTTTCTTGTTTATTTGGAAACCACACATTTATGAAAAAGAATGTTTAAATAATCTTCATGCTAAACTAAAAACATATTGTGAAACACTTTCCTAACCAAGATTTAATGGAATTAAATAAAATTAAATAACTGAGATATGGGTTTTAGTGTATATAAAGGGATTAATACACCAACCCCTTTCTTAGTATTTGTTATCTAAATGACATGTGGGTTAAAGGGTAGTTCCTGACAGTAATTTCAGTTTGGACTAGAACCTTCTGAGGTTAAATCACTACCCTTCTTTCTATGAATTGAGAACCAATGAAAAAATAGAAAGAGGCATCAGATGGGGATCAAAATATCAGCTCTATTGAAAGACTGCTGATTTGAAGATGCATCTTGGATCAAGGCCTAGATGACCTTCCTTTGCTTTATCCTGACTTCTATTCCTTTGCCACCTACTTTCAGAGGACAGAAGCCTTGCTCTAGTCACCTGATAACAGAAACATGAAATACAACAGACCCATACTGGAGACAATATGATTCAAATGGGAGAAGCCACAAATCATAAGGCACAGCAAATATCACACCTTCATGTTGCATAAGAGGAAATGCTTCAATGAATACTGGACTCCTGCCTGCATGACAATCATAGTAATGATTTCTTTTCGAGGGAAGAAGAATGTATAATTAAACTTAAAATGGCAAAATGTTACTCCAATATTGTCCCCTCTTGGAAAATAGTTTCCACTTGAGAACGATAAGAGGTTAAGTAAGCTTTTCATTTAAAAGTGGTCTGGATAAGTGATGTGTCATTTGCATCTAATACTGAGACATGATGTCTCTGAGCATCCGTTGAAGTACAGATCAAGGGCCATC
Organism: Lontra canadensis; assembly: GCF_010015895.1. Lineage (NCBI taxonomy): Eukaryota > Metazoa > Chordata > Mammalia > Carnivora > Mustelidae > Lontra > Lontra canadensis. Next base: position 14,040,855 of record NW_022631016.1, on the reverse strand, counting down.
TGGGTGGCTCAGTCAACTAAGTGTCTACCTTTGGGTCAGGTCATGATCTCAGGGTGGTGGAATGCAGCCATGTGTCAGGCTCCCTGCTCAGCAGGAAATCTGCTTATCCCTTTCCCTCAGCCTCTCTCCCTGCTCATGCTCTCTCTCACTCTTTCTCAAATAAATAACTAAAATCTTTGGAGAAAAAAAAGAATATATCAGAGATATCCCAAAGTAGATGCTGAATAGGCAAGAGAAAATGAGATAAAATTTTAATATAGGAAAATTAATGATCTATTGTTATTCTAATTGCTCTTCTATTTTGTGCCATTGCTCTATGATTTGTGCTTTTGAAAATATTTCCAAGAAAATAATGGGCTCCAAATTTAACATCAACTAAAAGGGATAGATGAATATTTAAATACTACCCTGTTGGGAAAACAAAATTTTTAAAAGCCCAACTTACATAGTGAATGATGATAAATTATAAATACATTCTTGACACAGCATTAGTAAGTTAGAAAATTCCATAGTTTATTGAAAAAAAGTGTCAATATGTTTTAGTAGGCCGATATTAAAGTGAAACTATGAATTCTCCTTTGCAGGTATATTTGGTTTCCATACTCTCTTATCCCATCCATTGGTCTGTTTGCTCATGAACCAATTCCAAAGCACTATTGTTTTATAATATGTTTTGACCTTTTACAGCAAATTCGCTCAACTTTTACTTCTCCAAGAATGTTATGATCATATTTGGCCTTTCACATACATGTTATAGAATAAGATTGTTGGGTTCTATGAAAATGTAAACACACACATACACTCACACACACATGCACACGTTCACAAACTCTGTTGCATGTTTTATTTGTATGGTCTTAATTCCACCCATTTATTTGCAGAAAACTGAGCTAATTCAAATACCACATCTCATTCTTTGAATATGGTACATCCTTTCATTATGTGAATTCTTTTATGACCCTTCACTCTAGAACCATGAGTTTGGAAAAGCAGGAGGAGAAGAAGGTTTACTTCTCAGGTTCATGCTTACTCTGAAGAAACCTCTATCTTTCAAGTCAGCGTGAGGAGGATGTCTTACAAGATGTCTCACCTTGATTGTCCTGGGCCTTCGTCTCTACATCTCAGTTAGCTAAACACCAACAGCAAGATATTAGATAATGGCCTGAGGACAACAGTGGTGCAACTGTAGACCTCTAATACTCTTTTTACTCCTCTGAGCTCATAACTTTCTACTAAAATTGTCTTGGCTATTCCTCTGCATTTTTAAGCTCTTCAGTCCCATTAGGAAAATTAAAGAAAATATATTGGGCATTTATAAAGATGTAGCATTGATTCTAAAAAGACTAGCTCACTATTACAGGAAATAAGAATCAAGTATAGATTTCATAAAGGCCTAGCAAATAGAGGGTATGTGACAAAACTGGAGAATTCATAATTTTAAACTAAATCTATTACATTTTAATAATAGTTATTTCTACTTTATCCCATGTCAACACATTAATAATTTAATGACAGAAAGCACAGGCTCCAAAGAAGAAGTGAATTTCTCAAAAAAGGTTCAAATTGTATATTTGGACTCCTTCATTTCTTTAAAGATACTTTAAGGATTGCTATGCAGGAATAGGGGAGGGAGAGATGAGTCTACCTAAAGGCATTCTAATATCACTTTAGCAATTGTGATTCTCTGTCTTCTCTTCTAAGTAAGCTGGGATTCCTCATATAGATTTATTTGAAGGAATGATTGCCACAGAGAAGGAATATCAGAAAACCACTGGTCTGTGAATAAAGAGGGGATTCTCAAATAAGTTGATCAAGTGTCTGAGCACTGTCTTTCTTGAAATGTATCTAGTGGAGAGTTATTTCAGTTAATCCCAAATAAATCTAAACCAAGTTACATAAGGTTCTGTTGACCATTAATTCAACAAGTATTTGCTAGGCTTTGACTAACCCCCTAGGGCACTGCTGATGGAAGGGCCAAGAAGGGAGACATCGTCCCTGGCTGATGAAGCTGCCATTCCTGTGAGTGAGAAAAATATATACAATAAAATAATGGTAAATACAGTATTTCCACAATCATAATTAATATTATTCAAACTGATTAACAAAATGTTAACCAAATGTCCCAGAAAAGGAAATGAAAATGTTTAAAAGGTAAGTGCAGTTGAAAAGCATTTGGAATCACTGAAAACCGGAGCAGCCAATTCCTATTTGAATTCGCAAGTGCTTAACATGAACTTAGGTTGTGATTCTGAAATTTGCAATTGAATCGGAAGTTACTATCCATGACTGGTGGTAGGAGGGAGTCTTCATCTCTATATTTTCTCTTTACCTTTATAGTTACACTTCTTTTTTTTTTAAGATTTTATTTTTATTTATTTGACAGACAGAGATCACAAGTAGGCAGAGAGGCAGGCAGAGAGAGAGAGGGGAAAGCAGGCTCCCTGCTGAGCAGAGAGCCGGATGCGGGGCTTGATCCCAGAACCCCGGGATCACGACCTGAGCCGAAGGCAGAGGCTTCAACCCACTGAGCCACCCAGGTGCCCCTATAGTTACACTTCTTAAATGTCTTTTTCTTCTGTTTTGTTTATTTGTTTGTTTTGTTTTTACTTTTCTTAGTTTTTGGATGTTAACCTTTTTTCCTCTCTTGAATGCCCTTAAAAGTTAAAGAGGAAAAATAAAAAGAAGTGAGATAGTAGGGGCCAGGGTGCTTTTTAAAATAAGACACACTTTTCTTTTTTTTTTTTTTTTTAATAATTTTATTTTTTATAAATATATATATATATATATATATATATATATTTTTTTTTTTCCCCCCCCAGGGGTACAGGTCTGTGAATCTCCACGTTTACAAACTTCACAGCACTCACCATAGCACATACCCTACCCAATGTCCATAACCCCCCCCTCCCAGCCCCCCTCTGCCCAGCAACCCTTAGTTTGTTTTGTGAGATTAAGAAAGACACACTTTTCTTTTCACTTTTCACTTTGCAAAGCCCAAGGACAGCCTTTGTGAAATAGGACACCTCTGTCTCTTTCAGTTTATTGGATCTTGCTGCTGGACAGCAACAGAAGTAGACCACAGAATGCTGGAGAAACCCAGAAAGACCTCTCCATGGCTGCATCCATGAAATCACTCTCAAGCTGGGACTAGCATATCCTGACAGGCTGGTGGTGGCATCTGTTACTCTATTGATTATCAGGGTTTGTTCAAAAGCTCTGGCCTGCTGAAAGGGTGTTTCCTTTCTCCTCCCTTGTCTACATGCATCCCCCTAAGGCTACATCCCAGCTGCAGACACAGGAGCTCCCAAATAAAAGTAGCACTGTTCTTCAACGCCAGGATATTACTAGCAAACTTTCCTGCTATTGCCATCCTTACAGCTGGCCTAACCACACAGAGGTCAGTTTAGTGAGGATAGGAGGGACTTCTGTCCAGAAGGAGAAAAGTATCAGATAATAATGCATTACAGGGAGCATTTAATTTTTTTTAATTTTGGGGAGATTGTTTTTATTTTTTTATTTGTTATTTTTCTGATGGATGAGTAGAAATGGATCTTCCCCTTTTCATCTCTCTTACTCTTTTTCCTATCATTTTACTTCAGGAATCAAGTGTTTGTGAGATTGTATAAACTTTGTGTGTGTATATAAAATACCTCAGACACTTTGGAATATTGAAAAAACATGGTGATTAAGAAATTAGGTATGATAATACTGATTGCATGAATGAGTATTTGAAATACAATAGATACACACCCAAATAAAAGTTATATTATCTGAACTGTGATATTTTCTTATATCAATTGAATTGTATATTTACATACATTTATATAGTATCTGAGATATTTTATCACCCAAAACTTGAATTCTGTTACTGAAATGCTACCATTTCAGGTTAAAATTTTTGAAAAAAAAAAGTATATCTTAGGTATGTTTTTGAACAAAGAAAATAGTATTATATACCCTAGGTAGATTTATGTTTTAAATAAGTATATCTTATTTTAACAGACTTATGATATACTTTCTTAAAATATTTGACCATAAATTGTGTTAATGACCAATTCATATTTTTAAAAAAATTCTATTTATTTTTTTATTTATTAAAAGACAAAGAAGTAGTTCTCAAAGACATGAATATAAAAATGTTCTGTGATGAAAAAATATTCTGTGATGGACTATTTAAGCCTATGAATTTATCTTACACTCATAATAAGCATGAAACTGATGAAATCATGTCTTTATATGCACCCATACATATACTTACAAGCCTGAGAAAAATTAATGATAGGTATATTTTTCCTCTCATTACACCAATATTTTTTTTTTCTATTTTAAGAATTTTAATTCTTGCTACAGAATTATATGTAGCAGAAATGTATAGATGTAGCAGAATTACATTTAGTATATGCTAAAATATCTGAGATGCCATCGTTAGATAGATTTCATTGAAAGATCAATGTCACTTCAGTATTAGGAACTTTTTTCATGGAAAAACTCTCAATGATTGTTTTTTGCTCTTTATTTGTTTTTACAAATTTACAGATTTTTTTTTCTTTCTGGGGAAAGCTAAAAATATCCATCTGAGCCTTACAAAGTTTTCAGTATTCTAAGACAAAAGCAGGAGACTGGATCAGTAGTGTGAGTCCATTTCATTGAACTCAGTGATCAAAATCAAAGTGACATGAATGCAAGGCAGTGTCATAGAGTATCTGCCCCAGAAGGAAATCTCCATCCATTTGCAGACAGAAAAACTGAGGTTCAGGGAAGGTATGAAGCTAGTTTGGGGCTGATGCTGGGAATCAGACCTCCAGACCACCAGCCCTGGATATGTTGCACCTTGCAGGATGGGATCCAGAAGTTTCTGAGATGTTAATTTGACAGTTAAAACTACTCCTTCACTACCTTTGAAGTCAGAATTACTTTGATGAACTGTATTTGGCCAATTGTTTCAGAGTTATAGGGTTCTTCTACCTGCGCTTTGCAATTTACTTCATTTCCACTTAGACTTTTGAACATCTAATATGCCCAGACCAAGGTATTTTGCATTATGAAATATAAGTGTGTTATTGAAAAACTCCTCTCTTCCTGAAGCAAATTCTCTACTGAATGAGAAATGAAATAAGTAAACTGGTAATAACACAGAGCCATACGTCAAATACAAAATCTACCATTTTCATACACTCTTGATATAAGATTCTAGGCTTCATGTTTGTTTTTGTTTTTGATTTTGGTAATAGTCCTTGTCATAATGTAAAAAAATTGCAGGCCTTTTGATTTACAAGCATAAGTATATGTAGCTACCCCCACCTGTCTTGATAGTCTCTCTGCTAAAAATGGAGTTTTGGAGGGAAAATGAGTTGGAAGTTGGATATTGGAAGTGAATGTTGTCTACATATAAAATGTGCTTATTAGTTGTGCACAAACAGAAGAAACACATCACGCATAGTTGAAATTTTTGTATTTATAGTCCTTGTCCCTAAAAGAGAACTCTTTTCTCATGGTTTTGCTAAGATACATCACAATTTTTAACAATCAAACAGCACAGAAATCTTCATAATAAAAAGGCACAATCTCTGGTCCAATTATCACCATCAATTTGCAATCTCCAGATGAGATTTTCATAGTTCCCACTTTTAATTCTTAGTGGTTGTTGCTTTTTACCTTAAATACCATGTTTCTCCAGCTCTTTCTTGATTTACAATATCATAAATTATGTATTGACTTATAAAAGACAAGGATTTATTAATCTTCTACCACTCCCAATATTCTCAACCTCCCAGTTATGTCATTGTGTATCTGTAAGTTACCACTGTAACTTAAAACAATATAATAACTTCTAATTTTGGTCTATTAAGTGAAGATATATTGTTTTTACTTCATCATTGATAAGATGAGCCTCCTAATTCTTCTTTCTCCAACTTGCTTTGTAGCTTCCAAGTCCTATTGGCAAAAAATTTGCTTTTACATTGCTAAGGCTTGTGAGGTTGCATTCTATTCTGTCATATAGTTCTACTCTATAATTTAAATTATACATATAATCAATGATAGTCATGGTGCTATACACTAGATTCTCAGATCTTATTCATCTTACAACTACAATTTTACTCTTTTACCAACATCTTCTATTTACTCCACTCCCCAACTCCTGGCAATAATTTTTCTACTCTTCCTGTGAGTACAACTCCCCACCCCCTGCCGAGAATCCACAAGTAAGAGATACCATGCAGTATTTGTTTTCCTCTATCTGGCTTATTTTACTTAGCATAATACCTTCCAGTTTGACCCATGTTGCAAATTACAAGACTTCTTTTTCTTTTAAGGCTGAATAATATTGCACTCTGTGTGTGTATACACATATACATATACACCACATTTTCTTCATTCAGTCATCCATTGACAACAACAGTATTTGAATGACTTATGAGCAAAGACATTTCTTACGTATTGTCATATGCAAAAACAAAAGAGAGAGAGAGAGAAAGGTGATACAAGCCTTTTCTTAAGGAGTCAGTGTACAGAATGAAAACAGTCATACAGATTATTAAAATTCAATAGAAAGCTATATGTAAATGTCAAAATTAACACACACACACACACACACACACACACATCCATTTGTTTGGAATTAGCCAAAGCATAGTGAGGGATCAGGATGAAGCCCAGAAGTAAAATAGACATGGGTAGCATTGTAGGAAAAAAATTACTGTGCAGGGGTCTTCTATCAGAAATTAAGGTGTTTTAGATCTTTTTAAAAATAAAAGGGGCACAGAGTTTTGGACTACTAGAATTTAAACTGCATAATTGTTTAACCAAAAGCCAGAGTGGTCTCAGTTTTGTTTTACTTTGTTTCAATTCTTAATAGTGTGGTAAATTCCATTAGAGAAATTTGAACTACTACTCTTATGAATATCCAAGTTGAAGGATTCATTGTATTCCTCTCGTGTCCCAAAATTTATTGAATTCTAGGAGAATAAGGGCAAAGAATTGTCTTTACACTCAACTAATTCTAATTTTAAAAACCTCAATTTTTATAGGTTAAGCTACATGAAATTGTCAATAGCCAAACATTTTTGGACCTACCAAATTCAGTTTTACACTGTTCAACTTCATAAGTAAAATTCCATTTATAAATTATAGTTCTGCTTTCCAAACTCTTCATTTAGAATATAAGTTCTATATGCAATTAACCTTGTAAATCATCCAAGAAAATGATAGAGAAATTACAATGTGAAAGCAAAGTCTTAGGATTCTAATATTCAAAGGTTAAAGTCAACTAGAAAATAATATGCTATGCATTTATTACAGGATAGCAGTGACTTGGGCATTTTCTGTGTTCTAAAGGATAGAATATGACTATAATGGAGAAAAAAAGTGAGAAAATTCCATTTTTATAAGTCATAGACTGGTCCAAAATTTTTACTGAAATTTCTTTTTCACTCGGGGTGTCTGGGTGGCTCAGTGGGTTAAGTGTTTGATTTCAGCTCAGGTCATGCTCTCAGGGTCCTGAGATCCAACCTCCTTTGGAACTCTGTGCTCAGCAGGGAGTCTATTTCTCTTTTCCCCTCCTCCCCCTGCTCTTGCTTGCTCTCTGTCTCTCTCTCTCTTTCTCAAATAAATAAATAGATTTAAAAAAGAAGAAGAAGAAGAAGAAGTAGCTTTCACTCTTCCCCATCTCTTCCTATATTTTTAGGTAGCTCATGTAATAACTGACAACATCTCAATAAAAATATCAGGCAAGGCATTCCAAGTGCATTGGTGTTGCGCTATTATAATACCAGTGTCTTTCCTGGGTGCACATTAGACTTTCAGGATCTTGCAGCTGGCAAAGAATAAGATGCTATGAAGCAGCTATTTAAATGTGAATTGCTCTTCAAGCTGCCACTGGTAATAGCGGACTTCAAAGAAATCTTCTCCATTTCAGAAAATTAACAACCTCTAAGGGAGAAATATTCTCTAAGAGTCACTTAAGACATAGGGTGCTTTCCTTTCATCCACTGAAATGACCACAGCTTCTAAATATACCACCCCGAGGATATATTCTTGAGCCTGCATACTCCTGTAAACTTTATTAAACATGCATACTGCAAGATCTGGCCAATCTTTAAACCTTAAAACACAGAAAAGTGATTTGTGTTTCCTTCTCTTGCATACCCAAGCCCAGGTACAGAAATATTAATAGATGCAATGTCTCTGGAAATTGCATGCAATTTTCTTTTCATAGCCTAGGGAATGGGTTATTACTGTTAAAGAGGATAAAATTCAATTACACATTTTCCAACCTGAATTGTGACTTAAAAATAATACAATACTATTTGAATATCTATGATTAACTTTCCACAGGAAAGGAAAATGTAAAAGAAGACACTTTGAATACCAATTCATTTTTATTAATTCTTAAATTATATAGAATCAGTGTGTTATCATTAGATTTTAACCATCTTTATTTGGAAACAAGTTCTATTTAAGTATAGAGTAATCCTGATCAAAACTTGATGTTCTTGGGGTGCCTGAGTGACTTAGTGGTTAAGAGTCTGGCCTTTGGCTCAGGTCATGGTTACAGGATCCTGGGATAGAGGCCCACATAGGGTTCTCTGCTCAGCGGGAAGCCTGCTTGTCCTTCTGCCCCTCCCCCTCCCGCTGTTTGTGTGCGCGCTCTTTCTCTTTCTTTCAAATAAATAAATATTTCAAAAGAAAAAACAAAACTTGCTGTTCTTATTTGAAAGGAAGAAACCGTTCTAATGAATAGTCTTATTTGAATCAGTTTTCATGTTAAAATTGGAAAGTAATTTCTTTTTAAACTTCAAAATACCATTTAGTGGTCATTTTGGAAGGCTGCCCAAAATATGTACCCTTTCCTCTGTTTGAAGAATCTCCCTCCCTTTATTAGTCTGGGCAAGGAATACAAAACACTCATCCTACGGGAGCTAAAAAGTCCAGACCCTAGCCTTCTCTTAGGCTTCTTTCTGTAGTTGCAACTTGACTAACTTTATGTCACGAGCTAGTGACGCATGTGGAAGAGGGCTGCTCTGGTGTTATACTCCTTCTGTCTCTCTCTCATTGCCCAGAGAGATCAGGCTCCTGGAGCAAAAGAAGTGTCTTAACAGTTGAATACAGGTTCAATAAAATTGAGTTCTGAATGCAGAAGGGGCAGAGCGCGTACTGCATTGTCTAGTGAAAGCAGATTTTCTTTAGAGTGCTCTGGTGTCTTTGGGGGCCGTGGTGTGGAGGCATTATCCTGTGTCACTCCTCCCACAGTCTTATTGATTCAGGAGTTCCCCGATATCTCCTTATTAAACTTCTTTTACCCTTAGCCAGAAAAAGCTTCTGCACCATGTAGCTAAGAAACCTGACTAAGGCATCATGCCTTTTCTGTACATTCTTCACCAATTTGGGGCCTTCTGCATTTCCTAGCCCACTTTACATAGTAACCACGTTATATGGTAACTTTACATAGTAACCACACTATTGTTTCCCAGTAGTGGCTTGATTTTTTGTGTTTGTTTGTTGGTTGGTTGGTTGGTTGGAGAGCATCTTCTAGATCCATAAAAAAGTTTACTACCTATTACAGTTGTTTGTACAGCTTCTCTGGTTAAAGTTGGTATGGTGATTTTGAAGATCTGGTTCCCTCTTGACTCATGACAATATTTCTCAAAAAAAAAAAAAAAAATGATGCCGAAGCCTTAGAACCAGATCGCATTTTAGAAACCACTGGTTTATCAAGGTTTCTCAAATAATGGACATTCAGGAATGGAGAATTTTTGCTTTTGTGAGGCTTTCCTGTGCTTTATAAGACACCTACCTGCCCAGTAGGTGCGAAAAGTAACCATATCCCATCAGTCGTGATTTGGGGTCAGATAGGAGATGGTACTAGAGTTTGACATCTGAGAAAGAAGGGTGATAGCCCTGACCTCATCTTTGGTTGCAAACACCTTGTTTTACTTTGACTGCACTTTTGCTTGAACTCCAACATGCCAAGTAAGGAGTTAGAGGGGCTAAGATGCATCCTCAAGCCTAGTCTCCAGACTGCTTCTGTATCATGGAGTGACAAATTCTGAGGGCCAGGCTAAGGCATTTTAATGTAAAAGAGTGATTAAGTATTTTCATACAGAGGAGAGACATAAGCAGGGTTTTAGCAATTTTAATCTGGTTTAGCGTGCAGAGGTTAAGAGGAAGAAAGGATGCATGCTGAATTTCCATATAAGAGGTTACAGCAATAATCCTATTGTGAGACGAAAAGAACCTGAATTGAGAACGTGGGAACAGATGTTATAGAAAGGATGGAAATGAGAGAGAATCAAAGTTACATGTTCACTGAAGCTGATAATCCATAAAAATTTGGATAAGGAGGAGAAAGAGCTCTAAGACCACCGTGATGTTTTAAAAACAAGTGTCACAAAAACATTTGTAACATTAAGAGAACTAAGGGAATGAAGAATAGGAGTTGGGATTGGGGGGGAAAGGAGTTAAAGGACATATCTACAAAGTTTTGCATCACATGTAGCAGAATGTCCATAAAACTATAGGACTGCTGCCTTGAAGAGAGGACTTAGTTGGAGAAACAAATTTGAGATTTTATACTATTTTAATGACAGTCAATGATTCTATTTAACTCTTTGAATGTCTCATAAATTTAAACCATGACATGGGTTTAACATATTGAATTGTGAAAACAATATTCAAAGCAGCACTGTATATTATAAATGGCTATGGAGAAAGAAAAGTAATATATCAGTAAGATTATCTGCTCAAGAATGTCTAATGTCAAGATGAGATTTACATTTCAACCCCATGATAATCCAAACAACTTTCCCCACATTCTAAAATTTAAAATTCAGCCAACAAATATTATCCTTCATATTCTGCTTTTGAACAACTATCATGCCTCATTAAAGATCTTCAAATTCTCATAACCTCTCCCCCGTTCCCATGAATGAATACCCAACTTTCTTGACAAATATATAATTGATTTTTTTTTTAAGTTTACATTTGGTCCTATTTATTGTGACTCTCCTTGTTTTCAAATTCATACATGCACATCTTTTCAAAGTAATGGCCTTTAGGAAGTTTGTTTACAAATGTATACAAAGACCTGTTTCCCTGGAAGGGATCAGGGACACATTTAGAAAGGGACATTGGGAAACTTGGCTTGTTCTCTGTGCATGAGGGAAACTGTAAAATTAATCTGTCAAGTATTGAAGATAAAGGTCTCTGGCTTAGAATTTCTGCACTACTTTCTGCATGGAATTTTTCAGTAAATGACAAAAGGTGTATTTCAAATTATTAAATCCATTTCTTTCCATACAGAAAATATCAAAAAGATTCTGTTTTTATTCTCCATTAATTGTTCAAATTATAAAGCTTTTTATTTGAACACTGACCTTTTTAACTTTTCCCTATTTTACAATTGATTTTATCTTTTATGTTGAAAAATAACACATGTGCCTTTTTCATGACATCCCTGAGCCTTCGAATTTTCTACTAATGCATCTGTTGGCTTGTGACTCCTTCTTGCTTAATCTGGTTATTTTTATATTTTGGATTACCTGTACTGATATTCTATTCTCACATTTTCCATTTCTGACTCATTGCTCAATATTCCGAGAGATTTTCCCTAAAGTTTCCTTCCAGTCCTTTCATTGAATACATTGCCCTAACATTTACATTTCTGATTTCAGAAATCTTTCTTGTTTTCACATAGCCTTTTGGCAAAGCTGCCATATTTGTTCTATCATCCTGAATTTTTCTGAGTATGATAAATAGGAGAAAGCCTGATTTTCTGTCCTTGAATATGTATTTAATTTGAATAACCTTGTCTCTATGCTTATTCTGAACCTGAACTTTTTCTTTCTTCCTTTCTTTTTTTTTCTTTTAATAAAGTAAGCTCTATGCCCAATTTTGGGCTTGAACTCATGATCCCGTGATCAAGAGTTGCTTGCTCTACTGACTGAGCCAGCCAGGTGCCCCAAATCTAAACTTTCAAGAGGTTTGTTTTCTTAAAATTCTCTATATCCTAGCTGATTATTCATTGATACAGATGAAGGACTAGGTTGATTAAAATTTCCACTGTGCTGATTTATTTCCCTGCAATACTTTTCTGCTGAAGAGAGGGTGAACTAAAGTTTTGCATAGAGGATGGGTGAGTCAATAGACAAGCTTTCTGTCAGTGTGCAGGCAAGGATCAAACCAGCAGGGTGTCCTGTCCAGAAATGTCCAGTCAATGAAGGCCTTAGACTGGAGTGTGAGCCATCATGTTACAACTCCTCTATTTCCAAGGGAGCTGGTTCAATCTCTTTCTGTAGCAGTTCTGGAGATGTAACAGCAGGATGAAGACTGATGGTAGACAATCTCTCGTTGCACCTATGGGAGGTGCCCAAGGAACCCTTGTCATTCATGTTCCCTAGAATATTCTTTAATTGTACATCTTGATTACTTGCTAAATCTCAGATCTGCTCCCAGTCTTTCCCACTCTGATGCTGGATTCCCTCTACGGTGATTCTGCCAACAAAAAACAACAACAAAAAAAAACATTTCTTATGTCTATGGCAGTCTTCTCCACTGAATATTCTGGTGCCTTTTCTTCTGTCAGATTTGTCAGCATTATCCCACTTGGTTTTCATCTTCTAGAAATGTACCTACATATTTAATCATCTGATGGCCCCTTTCTTGCTCTATGTTGCAGTAGTTCTTTTCAATTTTTTTAGTATCATTTTAACACTTTTTGAGAAGAGAGAAAATAAACATGATGCTGTTTGGCATCTTGAATAGAAAACAATAGAAGTTTTCTTGGGAAGGGATGAACTTCCAAAGGTAGCTGACATTTTGAAAAACAAAACAAAACAAAAAGAAGACTCCTTGTGTGCAACAGAAGGGAGAGTGGGTTATATTACAGAGGTGGCACGCTGAGCTTAGAGGGACCTAGATCTTTTGTAATGGACTTTAAACATGGTTGACCATTTCATCAGCAGGAAACATAGCTTTCTTATATTGAACAGTAACCAAACTTGCTCTTTGTTCCAGAGACAAATAGGATCTTTATCTTCTAAGGCCCATTCATCCTGCCAACATCTTAGAAAAGATGGTCTAGAACAAAGGCACTGGTAACTCTGCCTCCAAGACATGCAGAAACATAATGAACAATTATTTCCCCCAAACACTAATATAGTTTTCTCTTTGAAATAGTTTGGATGCAAGGATCCACAGGGACCCTCTGTCTTGGCAAGAAGGCCTGGAGTTAGAACCAACACAAACTTAGCAATGCTGGGTCTCCTTCCCTAGGCCAAGGCTTTCTTAGTTGTTATAGGTTACTACTTCAATAAGACATAAAGTCGCCCCCATAGACAAATACTCTGAGAAAAGAAAGGGAGAACAAGACCATATGCCCTAAAAGGCTTATTTATATCCCTCCTGTTAATGCCCCATCATGAGTTTTAACTCTGCCTTGGAATAGGTCCTTCATGGAGTCTGAGGATAGTGTGCAAAGAGAAAGAATTCCTGTAGAAATCAGTAGACTTTTTTTGCGGGGGGGAGCACTGTCCTTAAAACATACATCAATTTGACTTTCCATCATAATTCTTTGGACTGATGACTTTACATGCTGATTTCTTAACGTCTTAAAAACAAGGATTCTGTCTTATTCATCTATCAGAAATGTGACTTAAAATGCTCTTTGGAAATAATTCGTTAAAATCGATTAGAGATTTAGAATATCAAATAGAGTCTGGTAAACAGTTTTTGTCAAAGGAAGCCCTCCTACCTGATTCCTGATATTTCCCTTGTCTTTACTTAGTGAAAGCCCTGTGTCTTTTCATCCTGTGTTGGCTTTGCTCTAGATAACTCTGTCTTCACCTACACTGCACATTAGCATAACATGGGAGCTTTCAGAAAATATCAATGCTAGAACCTAAAGCCAGAAAAGTCAGATCTCCAAGGGTATATTTTTAAGCTTCTCCACTTGATTCTAATGCACAGGGATGGCTGAGAACCAGGATACAAGAGTGGAGCGTTGCTAGGTACTCTCTTTATGAGAGAGGAAATGCACTACCCTCCTATATTTCTCTCTTCATATGCAGAAAGATGTCTTTGAGATAGTCTAGCCAGCACAGAGGATACACACTTCTGCTTCTATCAACCCCTTCTCATGGCTCTTCATTTTTTTACTGCAAACTGTATTTTTTATTTTATATACATATACCAAGCCCTGCATTCAAAATCACATTTTCCAGGACAGGAACTTTAGCGCTGGCCGACATTCTATTAAAAAAACAAAAACAACAACAACAACAACAAAAAACCCAAAGAAACAAACAAAAAACCACCTTGATATTTCCTAAAAGTTGAAGATATGCATCCTTCGTATGTTTTTTGTTTTGTTTTGTTTTTTAATTTTATTTATTTATTTGATAGAGATCACAGGTAGGCAGAGAGGCAGGCAGAGAGAAAGGGGGAAGCAGGCTCCCTGCTGAGCAGAGAGCTGGATGTGGGGCTTCATCAGAAGGCAGAGGCTTAACCCACTGAGCCACACAGGTGCCCCCCCCATATATTTTTTACTATTAAGAACTAGGCATTCAATAATTCATATTGAATAAGGGAAAAAAGAAATATAAGTGAAAAAGAGAATAATGTGCAAATTGATAAGGGGTCTAGAACTATGCTTTTAATGGGATGAGGAGCATGAAGTATGAGATGAGGTGCCAGGTCATGGAAACAGCTTAATGGAAGAACTTCATCAGCAAAACATTTATTAGATTTAACCTTAAGAAATCAACAATATTTGACTATTTTTTAATCACAAAATGGCAGTTCCATGTTACAAGCTAACAATTTTTTATTGATTATTTATTGCTGTTTACCATTTTCATTTATTTGGTTTACTGATTGTTATTGCCAGTAGTATTGGTCAAAGTCCTATGAAGAGGGGCACCTGGGTGGCTCAGTGGGTTAAGCCTCTGTCTTCAGCTCAGGTCATGATCTCAGGGTCTTGAGATCAAGCCCCATTTCCCCCTTTCTCTCTGTCTGCCTCTCTGCCTACCTGTGATCTCTCTCTCTGTGTCAAATAAATAAATAAAATCTTAAGAAAAAAAAAAAAGTTCCATGAAGATCCTACTCAGGAACAGAGCTTAAAATACAGAGGTGAAGTGGTTTATTCTAAATTTTAAAACTTTTCCATATGTATAATGTTGAAGCAATATACGTTTAATAGAAGAAATAGAAGATTGTGTACTTCAGAGCTAAATCCCAGTTTATTTTTAATTTACGCTACTGACATGGCCTTAGGATATTTTAGTATCACATATTTCTATGGCTAAATGAATTTTCCAAACTTAATAGCTCCCGTTGTCCAGTTGCCGCTTTGGGTAATTAGGAAAAAAGTGTCCCTTCCTTTGGAGCACATAGTTTTTATAAGAACGAATGGATTAAAGGGTAATTCCCAAGATGTCTTTCAGCCCCATTTGTCTTCTTGTCCAAGTGCACATATGCAGTGATCAACCTGCCCAACTATACATGGACGACCTGTACATTGTATGAGCTTTTGTTCTAAATCAGAGGTGATTTTCTTTTCTTAGTTGTTATAACTTCAGTGCATATTAGCTATGAGTCAGGTATCACACAGCAAGAACATATCTAAGAACCAGTCAAAAGTTTGCTCTATTGGTCAATTATTTATCGTATAAAATTATACTAAATAACATTCAGATAGTACCATAGGAGATTTAGCTCATAAAATTGTATTTTGTTTTGCTTTTTTGTTGTATGTCCAAACATGTCTGGAACCCCCACTTTTTGTTATGTGTGATGTGGTTAGACAGGCAGAGCTTTACCTAAAACTTGGAGTCAGCTTCAAACAAGACTCCCTTTACAGCCTCTCTTAGTGCAAAATTAATTGACTATAATGAGATCCAATTATTACCTCATTTGAGGCCAATTAAATTGGCAAGTCCCTACCTTCAATTTAACAGAAATATTGAACTAAAATCTGGCAACTGGTTTTGACCAGAGAGAATTCACGGAGTTCTGTGAGAATTGTGTGAAACATATCTTTCTGAGAGCAGGATACTGAGATTTTCGTGCCATCTGCTTGAAGGCAATAGTAAATAGGGACAATTTGTTACTCCCAAGTTTTCACCAGGAGAGGAAAAATAAATAAGTAAACAAATAAATAGTTAAATAGTAAATAAATAATTACATAATAAATATGCAGGAGTTTCAGGCATAAAAAGACGGTGGCTGAGAACCAGTTACAACACCATAAAGCAAGCATTCATACCCATAACTTTGAATTTTGAAATGGGCACTCCAATTTTGGAAGTCCTGATGTTTTTGAAAGATAATTCTTTCATTTTTATTAAAAGCTATATATCATTCAGAAACTTACTTTCTGATATCAGTGTTAATTTATTTTCTTAATGATACTTAACAGTCTAATTTCTTATCCAGCTAAATGAGCTCTACAAACTTTAATAGTTTTGAAAAAGAAATTATACTATTTAAAGAAATACTAAATATCCGGAGGGAAAGCCACAATTCCAGAAAAACTTCTGTAATTTTAATTATTGTATTTTATGAGTATAATATTGTCATACACATTTATAGCAGATAAACTGGTTTTAGGGGGAAATCCTGCAATCTGTAGTTTAAGATCTAATTGAATGTACCGGCTCTTCTGCAAGAAAAAAAACAACGCAGTCCTGAGTTAATCTTAAAGGTGTTCTATGTTTAAATTATCACTTTATTACAAATCACAGCTTTATAGGATTCTAAGTGCTAAATAAGATTGCAGTCAAAAGATATGTAGGGGGAAATCTAATTTCAAAACCTTTGTGTAGGAATATGTGATTATTAAGTATGACTTTTTCCAGAAGGCTTTCTGTCTGCATAACTAATTTTTGATACTTTTGTAACCTCTTTAATAGTTGAACTGGCTTTGTTCTTTTCTAGAACCATCTAGTAAGGGACTAACCACCAGTCTAGGAAGTTTCAGGAAGCAAGGTAATGGGCAGTGGGTCTAATCTATATTAGAAAACAATAATGCCTATGAGGTGATTTTAAATTTTTACTAAAGCAACATAGTTTATTGAAATGTGCATATTTCTCTAATGAGTCAGTAAAACAAGGAGAGAACCCAACATATCTACAATACTCTACAAGCTAAAAACAAAACATATATTTATAAAACTGCTTTAGAGACAGGGAATCTGATTTTCACTGTAGCCCATGTATTGTGTTAACTGGCATTGCTATTTTCTTTTTCTTCATAAGAAGAAAATACTTGGGAAAGAAGAAGAAGAGGAAGGAGGAGGAGGGGGGAGATGGGGAGGGGGAGGAGGAGAAGGAGGAGGAAAAGAGATAGAGAGTGGAGGGGAGGCGGAGAGGGTGGAGGAAGGGAGGGGAAGGAGGGGAAGGGAGGAAGGAGAGGAGAAAGAGAAGAAGAAAACATTTGGCTCCATGTTAATTACTCATGAAACTTTTTTTTAAAAAGATTTCATTTATTTATTTGAGAGAGGGTGCGCACACAGGAGTGTGGCAGGGGACAAAGGGAGAGGAAGAAGTGGACTCCCTGCTGAGGTTCCATCCCAGGACTGATAATCACCTGAGCCAAAGGTGGATGCTTAACCCACTGAGCCACATAGTGCCCCTACTCAGGAAAATTTTTAGACTTTTTTTTAACTTTGCTCATAATATATGTGCCTAGTTTTGAGGTTGAATATTTCTAAAATAGATATAATTTTTCTAGTCCTTAAAAGGCTAGCTTATATATTGCTTTAAAATTACTTTCTCATATAATGATTTACTTATATACATGTTATTGAGTTTATATACTAATATATACTTTAAATAAAGATTAATTGTTTTAATGCATGTTACTAAAAATGATTAAATAGGGAAGCAAAATGTTATTAGACCAATAAATCATGGTGATTTTTTTTTCAGTGTTTCTGGCAAAGACAGTTTTAAGAGTCAGTTATATCAAACCATCTTGGAAGAAAACATTTCAAGTTTGCTCATAGCATTCCAATTCATAGGAAAAAAAATAATGCTTTAAAGCCATTTTATAGAGCTTTGACATCACAGTTTATATAACTAATATCAAAACCCAGTGAAACTCCCAAATAGAAACTTATACCTTACTAATGAAGAGAAATGAAAAAAATAAAAAATAAAATATAATCTGTGTACATTAAAAGATACTCTGTAATAAAAATGATACACTCCAGAAATGTAAAAATGGAACAATATTAGAAAATCTAACCACATAATTTATCACATCTCTAAATTTAAAAATTTTAAATAGTATTTAAATATATAATAAAAGGTATCTGAAATTTGAAAATGCATTTCTAATTAAAATCCTAACAATATGGTACCTCAGAAGATACTTCATTTTTTTATTATAAATGGCATTTATCTCCAACCAACAGCTGAGAATATTCATGGTGATGAAGCCCTAATGCATTACAAGCATTTTTATAATGTAACCTCTGAAAATCAATGAAGCAATAAAGAACAAAAGAAAAAAAGAAAGAAAGAAAGAAAGAAAGAAAGAAAGAAAGAAAGAAAGAACATGAAAGAGGAAGGAAAGGGGAAAAAAGGGTGAGGGAAGGGAAAGGAAAAGAAAAGAGAGGAGAGGAGAGGAGAGGAGAGGAGAGGAGAGGTGGGGAGAGGGGGGAGAGGAGGGGAGAGGGGGGAGAGTAGAGGAGAGGAAACAAAACTTACCAGAAATCCAACTATGCAAAAGTTAAATAAGCAGTGTTTTTGGAGTATTAGGATAAGGAATGAATGGAGCATCACTACCATCACTTCATACTAGTTCTCACCGACCCATTTCCACCTACAAGGTAGGTGGCCAAAAGGTAATTCCATTCCCCACCTGTGGATTATTCAGAAATGTGAGCCTAAGCCATAAATTCATGGCAAAGGGAAGGTGATTTGGAAAGACGACTATCATTCTTTTGTCACTGTCATTTATATCAGGGGCACATGAAGTTAGTCCATTGAGAACATCTGAGTAAAGTTCCCAGAAATTAAAAACAAAGCCTCAGGAAGAAGCAATTTTTTAATTCTTCTTCTAGATAGTCCCATCTGTGCTGGGTGCCCTAAACCTTGCATTCTTGTTAACTGTCTGAAGATGAAGCCTACCCACAAAAACTCAGAGCCATAGCATTAGGACAGTCCTGAAGTCAGGCTTCTCCTGGTCGTTTAGTTTTTTCAGCAATGGACCCAGTTCTCATGGACCCAATTTTCATTACATTTTCTGTTCCTCATAACCTATAGCAAGAGTTGGCAGACTTCAGCAAAGAGCCTGCTGATAAACATTTTGGGCTCTGTGGACCATATGATTTCTGTTACTCATTTCTGCTGTTTTATCACAAAAGCAGCCCCAGGCAATACATAAGCAAAAAGGCATGTCTATGTTCCAACCCATCTTTAGTTACAAAAATAGGTCATAAAGATACTCTCCAGTGTTTTCTTCTATAACTTTTGTACTTTCAAGATTTACATTAAGGCCTTTGATCCATTTTCAGTTAATTGAGGCAAAATTATGGGTCTGTCCTAGCCATGTTTGTTTGTTGAAAAAAATTATCTTTTCCCTGATGAACTGCCTCCTCACTAATATGAAAAATCCATCGATTAATTCTGGACTCTATTCTTTTCCATTCATCGATTTGCCTATCAGTATCACACTGCTGATTAATCTAGCTTTTTTTTAAAAAAAAAAGTTTTTATTTATGTTCCAGTTGGTTAACATAGAGTGTATTGGTTTCAGGCACACAATATAGTGATTCAATACTTCCATACAACACCAGTGCTCATCCCAGCAAGTATCCTCCTTAATCCCCATCACCCATTTCCAGATCCTCCATGCATCTCCCCTCTGGTAACCATCAGTTTGTTCTTAAGAATCCCTTTCTTGGGACACCTGGGTGGCTCAGTTGGTTAAGCAGCTGCCTTCGGCTCAGGTCATGATCCCAGCGTCCTGGGATCGAGTCCCACATCGGGCTCCTTGCTCGGCGGGGAGCCTGCTTCTCTCTCTGCCTCTGCCTGCCATTCTGTCTGCCTGTGCACGCTCTCTCTCCCTCTCTCTCTGACAAATAAATAAAACCTTTAAAAAAAAAAAAAAAAAAAAAAAGAATCCCTTTCTTAGTCTGCTTCCTTCTCCCTTCTTGTTTCCCTTTGCACGTTTGTTTTGTTGCTTAAATTCTACATAGGACTGACTATTTGTCTTTCTCTGACTGACTTATTTTGCTTAGCATAATAGCTTTAAAAAAATGAGTCAGTGTAAGTCTCCCAACTTTAATAGTGCTTATCCATTTCCATCAATTTTAACATCAGCTAGTCAATGTCTAAAACAGACTAGGAGGACTTTGATTGTGTGGAATTTAGAGGTCATTTGGGGGAGACGTTATATCATCACTACTGAGTTTCCTGATTCAGGAACATGGTATATCTGACCTTTTACTTGGTTCTTCTTTAATTTCTCTCAGTGATGTTTTGTACTTTTTGGTGTACAAGACTGATGTATCCTTATATACATAATATTTTGATGCTATTGTAAATGGTATTTTTTAATTTAAATTTCTTGTCTGTGTATGTGTGTGTATGTGTGTATAGGGTTGGTGGGTACTGCCAGAAATATTTACTGATGTGGGAAACAAATGCAAAGGAAAAAATTAAATTTCCTTACTGCCTACAGCCCATTGACAAGTCCTTGAAACATGCAGAGTGACCTTTCTACTGTGAGCTCAGCTGTCTCAATGTTAATACTTTGCTAAGGGGAAAGGCAATCTTAGCTTAACATTATCCCAACCCCTCAGGATCCTGTAAGTCTACTTTAACATATAAAAATTCCCTTTGAAACTTCTTCTATCTCAACCCCCCCAAGATATATGCTGGCAATCATCCCCCAAGCTTATGGCCCATTCATATGTATCTAAAGGGTCTCATGACTATAGAGTTTTATTGGACAGTAATAAATGACCTTTTCCTAACATTAGCTAGCCCCTCAAGGTCCTAGAAACCTTGCTTCCAAAATTCTTCAGAGACTTACACCATCCCTAACCCCCTCCCAACTTGAAGGTATACAATCGGTCATCAGTCACAACCCCAGGTAGCTCTTTGTGCCAGGGGGTCTTGTCCCTGTGCTTTAATAAAACCACATTTTTGCACCAAAGACATCTTAAGAATTCTTTCTTGGCAACTGGCTCTGAACTCCAACCATTTCCTACATCATTTCCTATTTGTCTTGGCTGAAGCCTGACAAGATAGTCAAAAGGATTTTTTTTTAGGTACTCTACACCCAAAAGTCAGCCAAAGTGGAAGCTGATATTCAGAGCCTGATAGGAACTCTTTGTAAGACTCCTTCCCTAGCCTAAAATGAAACTGTGTACCCAGAAGGAAAGAACAGCCTGAAGCCATTGGGGGATTTACTAAAACATTCTGAAGAAATACAGTCTAAGTCTTGAATATATGAACCTTTCCATTTTCATCTTAAAGATCTTTACCCTGATAAGCAAACTGAGGGTAATGTAGTTGGATGGCTGGTCTTGATATCATTCAGGTTACCACTCAATGCTTTGAAAAATTAAAACCAACTGTATTTGTCTTATAAATCCAGTCTTCATAAGATCAAAAATGCAGCTCTAGAAACAATTCAAAGCCCATCTTTTCTTTATACCAGTCCCCAAGCCTCCTTTGGTTATCTCTAAAGGCTTGCAGATATTGTAAAAGACCCAGATTTAGGAAGCAAAGCTCTTCTTGGAAAAACTTACATCCTCTCTCTGTGTCTTTGAGATGTAATATTTGCCTTGTCTTTTCTAGAAACCTGGAGCCATCTCTTGAAATACAAACTTTAGGGGGTAATTCTTGTCAAGAACAGAAAAAGGAGGAGGAAGAGGAAAAGAAGAAAGAGGAGAAGAAGAAGAAATTTGGAATTAGGTGAATGAAAAATCTTCCACAAATATTAGTAAAATTAAATTTAAACTAAATTAAAATTAAAAATATAATTTAAAAATTGGCAATCTGAGCATGTAAAATTAACTTATTCTATCTGTCCAAAACACAAATTTGGATCCAACTTTTCTTTTATTACCTAGTGAGTTTTGTATTATTGTACTTGACTCATAGCAAAAATTTTAACATCTTTGTTTGTATGTTTAGGTCTATATATTTATATTATAGATGTATGACTTTTTAACCTCCTGATAGTATTGCTAAAATTAATTTGTAAAGAGCTCTATTTAATTGGATTGAAGCTGTAGGAAATGGAGGGTTCAGAACCAATTGCCAAGGAAGAATTCTTGAGATGTCTTTGGTGCAAAAATGTGGTTTTATTAAGGCACAGGGACAGGACCCCGTGGCAGAAAGAGCTACCTGGGGTTGTGACTGGTGACTGATTATAATACAAGTTGGGAGGGGGTTAGGGATGGTGTAAGCCTCTGAAGAATTTTGGAAGCAAGGTTTCTAGGACCTTGAGGGGCTAGCTAATGTTAGGAAAAGGTCATTTATTACTGTCCAATAAAACTCTATAGTCATGAGACCCTTCAGATATATATGAGTGGGCCATACGCTTGGGGGATGATTGCCAGCATATATCTTGGGGGGGTAGAGATAGAAGAAGTTTCTAAGGGAATTTTTATGTGTTAAAATAGACTTACAAGATCCTGGAGGGTCCAGCTGAGATTGCTTCTTGCTCTTAGGAGTATTAACATCTAGGCAGCTGATTTCCTAGAGGAAGATCACGCTGCCTGTTTCAAGGACTAGTCAATGGGCTGTGGATAGTAAGGAAATTTAATTTTTTTTTCCTTTTGTTTCCCACATCATTGAAGACAAACAAACATTTAAAAAAATCAAGTATACTATTAGAATTATAGAAACTAACCCAAATGTCTTTCAAGTTTATGTGATTTAAGATGATTTTCAGTACATAAAAGTGTAAGGGAAGAAAATTAATTTCCCCTTTACCTTTTTGGGTTCTTCACTGAGACAACCCCCTGTAATAAAGAACAGATTAGAAGGGGGGAGGGGAAAGAAGTTTAATAACTTTAATAAGTTTAATATCTCCTGTCTACATGGTATACACCAGAAAAACAAAATAACTCCCCCAAAAGGCTCCAAATGTTAAATAGCACCGCCAGCTAAAGACAAAAGAGATGTTAGGGGGAAGGGAGCAGTTATAAGAGGTTATCAGGAAAAGCACAATAAACAAGGGTAAGGTTGTTATGCAGATTTAAATCGGTGCCTTCTCCACTAATAAGATTTTCTAGAATTTTAGTTATCCTTCTCTTCTTGGTACGAGAGGGGTAACAACTTTACAAATGGCAATTTCCCTTACAATTGCAAGTATCATTTACAAAACTTCTATTTGCTTTTCAGAACTTTTCAGAGATCTGCTGTTTCTTCAGTCTAAAATAATCCTTGTGCCAAAGAGCCATATTTTGGAGTGGTATATTCTGCTCTCCTTCAAAAACTAGTTGAATTTAAATTTATGATTGTTTCTATTATATAGATTTTTTATGTTGAACATGTGCCCTGTGACCTTGCTAAACTCATTTTTTAGTTTTTATAACATTTTTATAGATCTCACAGAATTTTCTACATAGACAATCATGTCATTTGTAAATAAAGACTGTTTTAATTTTCATTTTATAATCAGGATCTCTTTCATATCCATGTTTTCCTAACCTTCCAAAACTGTCTAGGACTTTCAGTGCAATGTTGAGTAGTTTTCCCAAAGCATCTCTTACTTTCTCACTTTTCAAAGAACTCCCAAGGATCACTAGATTTGGAATTTAGAATTACAGTTTTTGGTACTGAAACTGACCAGTATTGGTTGGAAATTCAAAATAAAGAATGAATATTCAGGTGGTCTGAAATTTGATGTATAATTAAGTGGACACTTTGGGTCACAGAAATATATATTTGTGTCTATGTGTGCATGTGTGTGTGTGCAAAGAGAGAGAGGAGTATCATATGTATATTGTAAAAATGTGTCTATTAGAAGTATTATATATGACTCTATGTGTATGTGTGTTTGTGTTAATACCTCTACCTATCTACATAGGAGTGCATAGAAAAATGTCTGAAAAGATGCACTCTAAATTACTAACAGTGTTTACCGATAGAGGCTGGACATAGGAAAGGAACTCAGGGTTTACTATATATAATTTACTACATATGATCTTTGGAAATTTCTTTAATGAACCTGAATCACATATGCAATTTAACAAAGATGTTTAAAAAATAAAGGCAGCAAAAAGTCACAATATAGACAAAGATTGTAAAAGTCCCCTTCTCAAGAAGGTAGTATTATAGTGTTTTTCGTGTTCAAATGTGTTTTTCTGCATTTTTGCTTGTTTTATAGTGAACATATATTATGAAAAGAAAAATATAATTTTTTTTAATTCTTATAAATGTGCTCATGAAAAAGGATTGGTACATCAAAAATACTGGGAAAGCTAAGCAATTTCATCAAAATAATCATCATGAGCTGACGAAAAATTGAGAAACTTAATTCTAGGTGATTCACGTAAACTGCCAGAATCTATTTTCAAAATCAAAAATACTTTCTCTGAAATTCAAAATGGCAAAGACATCATTTTAGATTCTTATCAAGATTTAATTTTCATAAAACACACTAACCATCAGTCTGTGTATGTTCCCAGCACCGACTCTTTTATGAGGTTTTAGAATCACGATGCCAAAAATACCCAAACAAAATTGACATTCATTACTCATAAAATTTGAACAAGGTTACTCATGTCTTCCCAATGTATAATTTAGTTCTTATAATGCATATGACATTCATGGCCATTTGCCCCCTTCTAAAATGAAAAGCCAACTACAAAAACAAAGGTTTTAATTTTCATTAGAAGTGTATCTTTAAAATTTTTATGTTCAAATAAACACACATACACATATGCATTCATTAGCTTTGTTAATTAGGGCTGATCAAGACTGTCTTTAGGCAATAGTAATAAAAACTGACATGATACCTCTATTTTTGCACATTTTATCAATGCCTTAAAACTCTTAGTTGTCTCACTATTTCAGGGCTGTATCTTCAAACTACATGTTTCATGAACTTAATGAATAATAGTATTGGTTTTTAAGCTTTCCAGCTATATGATGAAGGATAGTGAAAGAATCACTTCTGAGTCATTCTCAATCCTGCCTTAAGCATCCGAAGCTACCTTCCCCCCTTCTATACTAGGCACCCTTAGCATTGGTTCATGAGCATACAGTCAGATCATTTAGAACTAAGAATGTTGGAAGTGAAGAACAGAATGAAAGGCAAGATAAAAGTATAAATGTCTTTTGTTTAAAAACTCAGGAACATCCGGACTGATGCTGGTGTGGTAGCTTTCCTCTATAAAGTTTTTTGGAATTCTGGCTCCTTCGATCTCACTATACCACCATCCCCAAGATTTCCTGATGAGTTAATTTAGTGGCTTCTACAGTGCAAACACCCAAAGGAGAGGGAAGAATGACAAAGAACTGGGGCAAATCATTCCCTAGACATCCATATCCCATATCCCATTTCCTCTCATGTCCGGCCAATAATTCAGTCAGTCACATGGCCACATCTAGATCCAAGAGAGATTGAGAGATGTAATTTTTATTTTCATTGTCTACCTGCAGAACTAAAAATTCAACTAAATGGAAACAAGAAGAGAATTAGTATTAGGGGAAATTTTCACCCCTCCTGCTTCATTGACCCATTTTTGCTTCCAAAACTTAAAACATTTTTCACCCTACTAATGTACTGATTCAGCCCATTTGTCTCACTGTAGGATAGGAAACGTTTATTTATTTCAGTTTGGTGTGGTCTGACTTGGATGGTTGTCTATGTTCCAGAACCTTCTCTGGGTTTTTCAATCATTATTACTCAGCTTCTTGCATCCCATCTCAAACCTCTTAAATCAGAATTTCTCAAGTTGGGGCCTCATTTTGCATTTTTAAATGGTAACCAAAGTGATTCCTAGGGACCTGACTGACCGTTGCGCATATAATAAACACGAGTCTAGACTCCAGGTAGTTAGTCTTGGCTTGATGAAAAAAAATTACCATAAATACATCATAACACTAAAGAAAATAAAATCTCATATTATAGTCTCTATATCTGTAAATCAAGCCTACTTTGGCCCAAAACATTCTTACAACATCTCTTGTTTCATTCCTTCTACTTCTATGGGTTTCTCATTCTTTCATTTTCAATGAAGTCAAAACTTGCACCCAAGAAATTTTATTGTGTCCATGTGAATTACTTCTCCAAGAGCACTTATTTCCTAAGACTTCTCTCTAATTAGCTAGAGATCCAGGGCTGGCCCTTATCCAAGTTGTCACAGCTGCTGGTCAGAACATGGAGAAGCTGACATGTGTTCTATCATTTCCAGAAATGATACCTGTAATCGCATCAAGATGGAGGACATTTTGAGGGCTCCTTCCTCAGAGGCCAATATATCATGGATGTAGATGTTTTCCCTTGACAGTCCCCAGCACAAGAAAATGTCATTAGGTGAAAGTCAACTGCTTATTATAAAGCTAAACTGACTCCTTCAGAGTAAACTAAATTTACCTCTTTGCAAAATTCAGCAAAAGGGAATGGTTTCTGGAAAATGGAATAGATTTTTCTCTAAAGTATTCACCATGAATAATTCAATCTGAAGATAAATAAATGTATGTGATGAGATGATACTCTCTGGTATGTGACTACCTTGAGTCAAAATAAATAATTTAGTATGTTTTTTATGAGGTCGTTTATATGGAACTGGTTCCACCTTGCCCTTCTCAGGTCCAAGAGAGAAGCAGCTCCAGTTTATGCAAAAGCAGCATTAAATTTTACCAACCTACTGCTCCTACTGAGTTATACCAACTCCTTGTCTGAGGAAGCAATAGGAGTAAAGAAAAAGATTGAAAATCCGTGTTTTAAATAGGTCAAGGGGGATATTTTCCTCATTTTATGCAGACTTCATGCTGGGGTTACTCAAAACACCCTATGGTCCTCTTGTTATTTTATGATTTTCAGAAAAAAACAGCAGGGAATCATCCTCAGACTCTTTCTGTTTATTTGACTTTTTAAAATGGTTTTCCTCAGTGAATTGCTACAGGGTCCAAACACTTAGCTAAGCAGCAAACTCTTAAAAATAAATAATCTTTAAATAAAGATTTTTAATAATAGTAATAATGAAGAGCTCCCTTTGATTTAAACTGCCGATTAAACTCATCGTTGAGATTACAACTTTTACCCAATACATTTTTCCTTCTGTGTCTAATTTCCCCATTTCTTACCTTCAGATTTTCCTTCTTCCATAACACACCCTTCTCTGTGAAAGAAAAAAGATAACTGTTAAAAACAAAGTAAGTTTAATAATAGAGCTTGAGGTTATATGTAAGGCAATAACACTTGAATATTTACAAAATTGATTGTGCAAATACAGAAGGACTCTGAGAGTCTCTGGAAAAAGTATAAGGTCTGAGATGACCATAAATTCGGGAAAGATAGTACACTATGATCTATTATTGGGGACCATCAGTGGGCATTGGACATTGGCTAATAAGGAGAGGTAATATATTTTCTGGTAGTTCAGAATCCAGATTTCCTTTTTGTTCTATTTAGTCCACAAAACTTCTTCAGCAGTGACTATGTAAACTCGGGCAAACTGTTTAACCTCTGAAAGTCTAAATATTTTCAGCTCCAAAATGACAAAAACAGTATCAGTTTCATAAGATTGCTGTACAAATTTAATCAGAGTGACCTGACTCTTATTTTCCTAATGTGGTGGTTATGACAGTGACCTGACCCCATAGCAAGCTTTCAGTAATGTTATTATTTATTATATTAAGGCAACTGATATGTCTCACAGTTAAAAAAAATAGTCTTTCTTTAACCCAATATTTTCCAAATTAACAAATAACAATCTTCCCTTTTTAATAATACATCTAGTAGCAACTCTGAAATGTAATAGATTGAATGAACCCCTGGACATTTTGAAGTTATTTAATATAATCTGTCCAAATAGTTCCTTCAAATACAATAATTTGAATCCCTTTATTCTTGAAAGTTTCAAAAGATTTGTATGTATTTCTCCTCTAAATACCATGTATTAGAAGGATGTTGTTGTCAGAAGAAAAAAAAATCCCATTTATATCTTTTAATCTATATTTGGCATTTGAGCATCCACACTATCTAGACAGCAGCATATGCAAACTTGATTGAATCCCACATATTTTTTTCTCTTTCCTTTTTTAAACCAAATGTCACATAGTTGAGTTATGAGCTTTTACTAATGCAGCCTCTGTCTTCAGAAATACATATTTTCTTATCTAAGAAACAAATTTAGTCCTTAATTAATCCTAGTATACTTTTTAAAAGTTAACATACAACATCTAAAGGTTATTACCCATTACCACAAAACTGATACATGCAAATTCATGACAGCAGCAGAATTAGAAATATCTTTAAGCGACAGAAACTAAGGGGATGAGCATACTGCCTTTGTTCTAATATATATAAATACACCTTACTGTGTTTAGCATACTTACAGAGCACAAACCATATGTTTTCTCAGAAATGTTGAAAAAGGAAGAAAATATCTCTGTAGACACATAGGCAGAATGATAGAATATTATTTGTAATATTTCATTCCATTCAAAAAATTTGTGTTAGCATTAAAATTTATACACACTTTTCAGTCTTCATTATGCAAAGATGTATGTATGGAGATACACATATGTACAAATATATGTTCAGAGCAGTTGCCTGCTTGAGAAATTGTTTATTAAAAAAAAAAATAAGGAGGTTTTGAGCACTTATCCATTCAATAAACATAATTTGTAAAATGATTTCAAAATCAGGTTCTATTTCATAAATTTAAAATCTCCCTCAAACTTGGTAATTAATGCCAGTAATGTTTAATGTTTGGTTTAATGTTTATTTTTAATGTCACATTTTTTATAGTAAGAGTGTGAATTCTATAAATCAATAAATGCATGTGTGAGGTTGTAATTAATATACCTGACATATTTATGAGGAATGATATAGAGATAAGATGACAGGAAACTAAATGCCACATTTAAAAGCTCAAGAACATTATGCGGTGCCTGGGTGGCTCTGCTGGTTAAGCGGCTACCTTCAGCTCAGGTCATGATCCCAGAGTCCTGGAATCGAGCCCCACATTGGGCTCCCTGCTCAGTGGGAAGCCTGCTTCTCCCTCTCCCTCTGCCTGCTGTTCTGCCTACTTGTGGTCTCTCTCCATCTCTCCAATAAATAAATAAAATCTCTAAAAGAAAAAAAAAGTTCAAGAATATGAAACAGTTCCTGTTACCCCCTAAAGGATACAAATACTTAAAAATGGTCAAATTAGATAAAAAAGTTAATTTGATAGAGGTACAGGCACAAAGATTTTAAGTATCTTTGCTAGAGTTTTCTAATTAGATACACTCATGTAGTGGCTATTTTACCACTGCAGTTTTATTCATGTATACATTTCAATCACAAAAAATATTTTAAAGACTATAAATTCTAACACAATTTTAATTAGATAATAAGAATTATAACCAAACACGGCAAAACCAACTTGCCGCCTCTCAAAAGGGGACACAGCAGGCTGACCACTGCTGCCTCTGATCTTATTCTGTTCTTTTTCCTTAAGAAATTGATTGCCTCGCATTCCACACTTTCTCCTTCTGCAAGTCAAAGTCCATAAAAGAGAGAAGATCCTAGGAAATGGAAGAACTTAGAAAGAGAAAAGGAATCTGAATTTCTGAATGGCCATGTAGAATACAGCTCCTTACCCAGCCTGGACCATTTACTAGCTTTGAACAATTACATAAGAGAAAAGTCATTTACGTTATTTGAGATGTTATACATTGTGAGTTTTTTTTTTATTTTTGTTTTTCTATTACTGCAGCTTGGTCTCTACACTAAATGACACAAACCACACTTAAAATTGAAAACGCCAGGAAGTTTGACAAACTTAAAATATGGGATCATTGGCATCATAAAAGACTTAAAACACAGCAATTTCTTTTCAAACAGGTAACAAGTCATAAATATCTAAACCATGTTATTAAAAATCAATTATATGTTTCAATTTAAATCTTATCAATGTTAAGACTTCTTTATATGTAAGAGTTCTCAGGGTGAATATATTTAAACTTGGCAGGAATATTACTGAGAAAACCTAGCAAAAAATGAAAATTTTATTCTCATGGAGACAACCATAACGGATTTCACTGCTGCAAAATTCAAGGCAGATTCATCTGTGAGCACCATTAAAAGTTACACAATACCAGTGTAAGTGACTAAGTGAAATTCATTATTTCGTCCCTGAGCTATAGTCACAAGATATAAAGAGAGAAAAGGTCAAGCTTTCAAAATGAGTATAGTCCTAGCAAACTTTTTAGTTAAATTTTTGAATAGTTTGCAGTTCCCTAAACTAGTTTTATATTAATATGACTGGCAAAATGCACACCATACAAAGTGTAATAATCTATTCATTAGTTTTTTTTATTAGTTCTAACATATATTTTGAAAAACTAGACACACTCATTTTCCTATAAATTGAGATGCACTCTTTGAAAGGCATTTATTTGCAGAAAATTTGTTATAATAAAATTAGAAAGGCATGAAAACAATTCAACATGTGCTTCCAGAAGTCTAACAGGTTCTAACTAATCCACTCAGTTAAACCATTAGTTTCAGCTTGTAAAATATATAGTGGTTAATCAATTTTTTTGCCAATGTATCATTTTAGATGGCACAGATTCATTAACAGTGTCATAAAACATGCATAACTAACAAGTCCACCAAATGCTTTATGATCTTATAATTTGCATAAAGGATAAACAGAATGTGTGAATTGAACGGATATAATAAATGTTAGCTCTTGAGGACTGAGGTTACCTACAGTATAGCAAATAAAAAATGGTTTGTTTCATATCCAAGTTTCAACATTTTCCACTTGAGCTATTAATTATAGTGTAAGTCCTTAGAGAATTAAAACAAGGATGTAATGAATACATTCTCATAAAATTGAAAATCAGGTAAGGTATGATAGCATGTGTTTTTTGTTTATTAATGTGAACATTATATAGGACAATGGGTGTATGTAAAATTAGACAATGTTTAAATAGTAATATCCTTGATTTATTGCAGCTCAAAGGGTCCTACAAGGTGTCATCATCACAATGTTTTTGCTCATTAAAACCTCTGGTTTCAACTTTGACAGAGGTCATTGTCACGTCTTGCTACCAAGTGATTAGCACAATAAAACCGTTTCACTCAACAACTTGGAAAGCACCAGAAATGTGTATAGGAAGACACAGAAATCTACCAATTGAATAAATAAGAGGTTTTTAGGTCTTTAGGGGTAGACTATTGAGAAACACTGTAGAGAATTTCCCCAGTATTCTTCTTTGAAGATTTAGTATTTATAGTAGATATTGAAAAACTGCTAAAAAGATCTGAAAATTGCTGTGAGAGCCTTAATAAGAGCACCTGTATTCTCCTCTCAAGCCTGTTAGATGTTGAGAAAAAAAACTTTTATCTAGACTGGGAGCCAGAGATAGTTGCTTTTAGGGTCTGTGCCCTCTGATGACAAGAAATATGGTTCAAATGAAAGGTAGGCCAGAAAGCAAAATCCAGTTTCTAGGCACTGGGACAAAAATCACCGAGCTCTCAGTTTAGAAGGATTGAGAGGAAAAAGAGCTTAAAAGTACCCCCCTGATGGGCTGAAACATAAAAGCAGGCAGAGTTTTATCAGGCATCTGGCAAGTCATTGCTGGGGTAGAGATTTAATGGTACCTGGTCAGTTCAGACAAGAAAAACACACAACAGTGCAGGTTTCATGGGATAAGAGGATAGCACAACACAAAAAGATCATCAGAACTTGAATTACCAAAATATAAAAATTTTAAAAAGAGGAAGAATCAAATCCTATCATAGTTAACTGATTTTGTTGTCTGAAATGTCTTTGCTGGTGAAATCTTAAAAATGATAGGTAAAGAAAATAGAATATCATGGATGGTTACACTGTCTTACTCATTCTGGGTTTGTAACTAATTAAAATGCACAAATGATTTCTTTTCAGTGCAGTGTTTGAAGGTTTTCCATTGTCATTAAAATGCAATGCTCATCTAATAAATTCCAAATTTTTTAGATTGAAATGAAATTGATATAATACATTTTTTGGTAATTCCTTAGAGACACCAGAAGTCTCTAATGAACCTAAGGATTATTGACACTTTGGCCTTAGGGAGATGACTTAGAGAGGAAATGGCCAATTTAGGATTTAACCAAATGCTGCAGATCACCACCCACTAAAGCTGATCTCACACTGTCCCTGCTGAAGAACCAATGTGCCAGTCACAGAGACTAAAGCTGAGGCCCCAGTATGATGGTGCCATACCTCAAGGAGAACAGCCAGCTACTTGGTGGCCAGTTGGCAGCTGAAAAGCCAGTAGAGGCGCCAAACTCTATCATGATGTGATGCTGTTCTTCAGGATAGATATAATGCATTCAGTCAGAGACCTCTGTATGACATTGTCTCCCCACTGGGAAGAATTTATGAGTCCACAAGCCAGTGGATATAAGTAGAAGTGGCCACACTTAACATCTGTGTAAGTGACCTGTTGAGGTAATTTGTGCTTCCTACTCATGTAACTCTTGGATTCTGTTACTGACAGGGGCTGGGGGACACAGCAGAAGTCCCATTTATTAAAAGCTACGACTGCCTATGACTGGGTACTTTAGGCTCCTTATATCCAGGGACCAGCAGGCAAGAAAGGAGTTGCTGTCTCACCGGGACTGACTGGTCTTGTCCATCAGGAGTAGAATGTACAAAACTGAGGCAGGACAAAAACAGAACCAGGGACCTGCTGGGAGCTCCTTTGAACATCCGTGTTCAATTGTGACTGTAAATGGGCAGGGACAACAACACAATCTCAGAAGGATGTGGTGAGCAGGGCTGAGATTTCCTAGGGATAGAGTAGTATGGTCTCACCTACTACCATGAGATATTAATAAAAAAATTTTTAAAGATGGAAAAATAAGAAAATGTTAAAAGATATAAGAGGCTTAAGGAAACTATGGAGAAGGAATAAATAATAAAATTGGAAAGAAATTAAGAACATTATTTCATATATAATGAAAACATAAATTGATAAATTCCTAGAGGAATCATAACTGCTTCAAGAAGAAATAGAAAATATGAATACATCTAAAACCATTAAGGAAATGGAAATATTGGTAAAAGAATTCAAAACTTTTGAGATTTAGGTAATTCAACAGATACGTTCTATGAAACATTCACAGAAATGTTAGCATTTAATTTATGTGCACACTATTCTCAGCTAAAGAAAAAGAGAAAGCATTTCCATTTCTTTAATTCATTTAACGAGGCATTCAAACCAAAGATGGTATGAGAAAATTTCAGCCAGTTTCACTTATGAAGATGCTACTCATTAATAAAAAAGGAGCAAATTAAACCCAACAATGTATTTTTTAAATTGGGTTTTTAAATGTTTGTTTAATTGCAAAATTGCAAGGATACTTTTACGTTAGTAAGATGTTAACATAGTATGTAATATTAATCAATTAAAAGAAAAAATGAATCAAATATAAAATCAAATACACACATATATTTTAAACTCCTAGAAAATAGGAATATGAGAAAATGTTTAAGTTTGATGAAAGGTATATATCAAAAACGCATCAAAAAGTTTGGGTTAGGGTTTTAACCTATTTGGGGAGGACACAAACATCGAAATCATAGCAGCTATCAAAATAAAACAAAACAAACAACAAAACCTACATGATTGTGAAACTTCTTTTTTTAAATGAAAGGAAGTTAGGATTATGAAGATGATTGTTATTGGTAATATGAACTATAAATGTAATATAATAGTAACATTCCTAAAAAGTTTTTCACAAGAGTTAGCCAACTGATCCTAAAACACATAAGCCCTGGAAAATTTAAGAAACATTAATAATGAAGGATTTTCCTTACCAGTTTGCATGATTTGCTACAGTTAATAATGGCATGTTATTATGATATTAATTGTAATGTACAGAGTTAAGTGTCAAAAATGCATAGGAACTTTGTGTATGGGAATTTAACATCAATACCAAAAAAAAAAAAAAACCATTAGTACTATTAAATAGTGACAATGCAAATTTTATTAAAGGCAAAATTGTGCTTGTATACCCTCATGGGTTAAAATTCATTCCAAATCATTTAAAGACACATGTGGGAAAAGGAAACGAAAAAAGAGAAAGCTGAAAACTTTCAGAGGGCAATATAAATGCCTTTTTATAGGGTTAGGGAAAATGATTATTAAATTTGACCACATCAAAATGTGAAGTTTTTGACTATTTTAAGACATCATGGACTCATTTAAAAGTTAAGCTATAACTTAAAAATATTTCAATGCGCATAACTGATAAATGATTATTAGCCCAATATAAAATAAATCACACAAATCAATAAAAAAAAATAAATGAGGGACACCTGGGTGGCTCAATCAGTTAAGCGTCTGCCTTCGGCTCAGTTTATGATCCCGGGGTGCTGGGATCAAGTCCACATCTGCAACCTTGCTCATTGGGGAGCCTGCTTCTCCCTCTCTCTCCGCCACTCCCCTTGCTCATGCTCTCTCTCCCTCTGACAAATAAATAAATAAAATTTTTAAAAAAGAAAGAAAAGAAATGGCCCAATAGAAAGTTAGATAACGTTTATGAATATCCAGTCCAAAGTGCAAGAAACCAGTATAGCCAATTAACATAGAAGATATACTCACCTGCAATATTAATCAGCAACATGCAAATTGAAAGAACTGGGGTAGTAGAATGACACCTTTCTAAAGATGCTTGGTCCTGATCTCAAGCAACTCAGGGCTTCACAAAGCAAAAAAGACTTTGCAGATATGATTAAGGGTATGATTCTCAAGACAGGGAGACTGGTTTGGATTATCTAGGTGGCACCAAGTTGATCAAATGAGCCGTTAAAGCAGAGAAATTTCTCTAGATGCAATGAGAGGGGTAAAGCCTAAGGAGAACTCTAAAAAATTCAGAGTGATAGGGGCTGGACCCATCATTGCTAGAGGTAAAACATGACTGACCCTGACTGACCCTGACAGCCAATATGGAAAAGGGACCTGAATTCAGTCAACAATGTGACCGAGCTTGGAAGTAGTTTCATCCCCAGAGATTCTATGAAGAGACCTGCAAAAACCTCCTTTTTTTCCCTTGTGAGATTCTAAAGTCTGGACCCAGCTGAGCCATGCTATGCTGAGACTTCTGATCTACAGAACTGAGAGATAATAAATGGTTATTTTAAGCCACTAGATGTGTGGTGATTTGTTATGGCAGCAACTGAAAACTGGTATAGGACGAGTGAAATATTTCCCACCCATCAGCTTGGTAAGGAGTAAACCAAGTATTGTGAAGATGTGAGGGAAAAAGAACATACACAAGACTAGAGTGATCCCAGAGGGCAGTTAGTTTCTAGCTGGTTAGATTAACACGTGCATGTCCTTGGATCCATAATTCTATTTCTAGCTACTTTTTCCAGAGATGAGTGCTCATGGAAACATGCATTAGTCTGATTTTTTATTTTGAAAAAAACTGTAAAAGTAAAAAATGGAAAAAACCTAGTGATCACTCAGTAAGAGTAAGAGAACGGAAAAAGTAAATGACTTATATGCTGAGTGAAATGTTAGGCAACAATTGTGATGGCTTCATATCTCATTTAATAATAGTTATAAAAATAAAAAAAAAATAACAGTGTTTTCTCTGTAAAGGAAATGTTTTAAGCACTTGATATATATTAACTCTTTTTAATCTTTGTACTTCTTTGAAGTAGGGACAATAGTTATTCTCATTTTAAGATTAGAGAACCAAGACCAGAGCACCTGGGTGACTCAGTCAGTTAAGCTACTGGCTCTTGATTTTAAACAGGGTCATGATCTTGGTCATGAGATAGAGTCCTACAACTGGCTCTATACTGACCATGGAGTCTGTTTGGGATTCTCTGTCTCCCTCTGCTTCTGCCCATTCCTCTATCTCTCTGTAAAAAGGTAAAAAAGAAAGAAAGAGAGAGAGAGAGAGAGAAAGAAAGAAAGCAAACGAAACAAATAAAAGAACCCCAAGAATGGTGGAGATTTAATGACTTACCCAAGAGCATCAGCAGTGAGGACTACAGGTTTGACCATCTACAGTGTAGTATATGTAAGTGGTTTTCAGTAATTTGAGCAGCATGTAAGGAATGGGGGCCCTGTGCAGAAGTCTTAAAGGTAAATAAGGTTGATCAGTATTAGAAATTGCGGTGGGGCACCTGGGTAGCTGTCATTTAAGCGTCAGACTCTTGATTTCATATCGGGTCCTCATCTCAGGGTCTTGGGATCAAGCCTGCATTGGGCTCTACATTGAGCATGCAACCTGCTTAAGATTCTATCTTCTCTCTCTTCTCCCTCCATTCCTCCCTGCTCATCCTCTCTCTCTCTAAATGAACAAACAAACAAAAATGAACCTCAGCTCTGCCCCAAGCAGTGTGGCTCCAAAATTCATGTTTTTAACTGCCACATGATAATTTCTTCCATACATGGTTATTAAGCCCCTACTGTATTCCAGGCCCTGTGTAAATATTTAACTGTCACAGATAAGGGATGGGTAAGGACACTGCCATGTTGAAATGTGCAGTCGTGGGGAGGTCAATATTGCAGTTATGACACAAGGTGATGATGTTCAGGAGGGATATTCAGGGTACAGTGGTAACATGGGGCAGAGACCCTAATTTAAGCAAAAGTGAAGGGACTGAAGAAAGCCCAAGACAAAATAACATTAAATATATTTCCAGGGGCACCTGGGTGGCTCAGTGGGTTAAGTCTCTGCCTTCCGCTCAGGTCATGATCCCGGGGTCCTGGGATTGAGTCCCGAGTTAGGCTCTCTGCTCAGCGGGGAGCCTGCTTCCCTCTCTCTCTCTGCCTGCCTCTCTGCCTACTTGTGATCTCTGTTTGTCAAATAAATAAATAAAATCTTTAAAAAAAACTTAAAAACAAAAACAAAATAGTTCCAGTAAGAAGGCAGGTTCACAGTAGATGAGAAAACAAAGTGCAAGTGGGAATGCCACTCTCAGAGATAAAGAGAGATAGCCCCATATTCTAGCCGGAAGGCCTGAAGAGAGTTTCACAGGTTCTTTCTCCCTTCTGGCTTGTGTTCCTTATAGAAGGCTTTAGACACATCTGTAGCTTTCAGATAAGTAAGTAAAATCCCATCAGCTCTGATCCTTGCCTATAGATGTCACAATGACTAGCATACAATGTCAGGAGATATTTAACATTCAAGAAGAGTGCTTCTTGGAACCCTCAGAAAACCCACAATCTCAACGTTGGCCATCACCCAGGCTCTTTTTTAAAAAATTATGATTAGAAATGTTTTGAACCAAACCTTATGGCTTTTTCTACCATTGGAGATAAAATAATGTGTGCCTATGTGAGGCAGGCAAGTAGGTCATTGGTCTCTGGTTCACAAGAAAGAGAGCCTATGTAGAAAACCATGAACACATGGGGTAAGTATGCTGAGTGGTCTGTGGAGCTCACTCTCAAATATATTCCTCAACAAAAGTAGTAAGGAAAATAGATAATCAACAATTCCACTAATGAGCAATTAAAGCCCCAAATATTGAACCTATACATGCCAAGAGACCACTGAACACTATTTTCGGCTTTTAGAAGAAAATGGTCATATTCTAAATATAATGCAGAATAAATATCTAAAAGTGTGTCACAAAAAACGCAAGAGAAAATGAGAAACAAAACTTCACTTTTTTCTAAGTTTGGGAAATTAGCTTTCTTATTGTTTAAGATAGGTGTTAATGTTTAACAATATTCGAAAAATGATTATGCAAAATTACCTCACTATAAAATCACAAAATACATTTACAACACAAAAAATATATTTGCTTTTGGGGGGCTTTTTTGGGGGGTTGTGTTTTTTTTTAAATAATGGCTGTTGGAAAAAGGTGATCTAGAACTTTAGGGCTGTGATTTTCTTCCATTGCTTAGCAACATGTGCAAATATAGATCTGCAGAAGCAAAATTAGTGACCTTTCTCTATGCCTGCTTCTAATGTGTATAAAGCATCTTTGATTATTTTAGCATTACTCATAAATTTGGAGGGCACTCTAGATGTGGATATTGTGTTATTTTCAGTGCATTTATTAAATGAGCCAATAAGCTTATCATCTCTCAGGAAAAAAAAAAAAAAGCAGTGGTTACAATATATAAATTAACATCCTTAATTACTATTTCAATATTATATTTTTCTTTAAGAATGGGGTTATTACACTACATGATATGAAAGACAAACCGAAAATATAAATTCTTTTAAAAAATGTGTTAAGAGATTCTATTATATTGTGACAGTATGTTAGTAAAGGGCTTACCCAGAAAACAAAACAAAACAAAACAAAACAAACAAACAAACAAAAACAGAGAGAACTCTTGTTTGTGAGATGAATGACTTGGTAATTAGTTCTTATGTTTGGAAGGTCAGCTGCTATTTTATACACAGTTAGTAGTAAAGAGGATTAACCTTCTATGGGGGCCATTTAGCAATATCTGGTAAAGTTAAAGACATGTGTACCTACAACCCAGAAAATGCAGCCCTAGGTATGTATACAAAACTTCACAATTTCTAATTGTGGGAAATTAATTTTCTTATTGTCTACTATAGGTGTTAGTATTTAACAATATTTGAAAGATGATTACACAAAATTACATCACTGTAATACCACAAAATATATTTACATTTGAGGGGAGGCATACTGGTGTCCGTTAATGTTTGCAAATGTGTTACTGATAGCTTCTTAATGAAATTGAAACTCAAGATACATAAAACACCTTGAATAGCTCAATAGGAAAGAAGTAATAACTTTTATTAATTTAACATTCTTAATGCATTTGATCCATGGTTGGGTGGGGTTGGGAGAGGGTGTGATAATACAAGGACTCAAAATGATGCCAAATGGAGGACTTTTAGTAAGTCTTAACCATTAGAATGTTCAGTCAACTCAACATACACTTTTATGGTCCATCTTTATCATCTGCTTCTCCTATCCCAGTTCAGCTCCTCTGTTTCTTATTTCTTTTTCTTTTTTTTTTTTTAAGAGGGGAGGGGCAGAAGGAGGGGGAGAAAAAGAATCTCATGCACACTCCACACTAAGCATGGAGCCCATCGTAGGGCTCCATCTAGTAACCCTGAGATCATGACCTGAACTGAAATCAGGAGTAGGTTGCCCAACTGACTGAGCCACCCAGGTGCTCCCCAGCTCCCATATTTCAATGATATTGAATCAGCTTCTTGGTTTCTCCCAGCGTTTGATGCCCTGGATTCATTACCCTTCTCCCTCTCCAGTCTTCAGTTACATTAATTTAATATAGAATTAAGTATATTCAATTTTCATCTTTAAAAAATGAAGAAATGAGAGCAGGGACTATACTCAGGCAAAAGCCACTCAGTTAAATGAGTTGAAGAACACACTTCTAACATTATGATTACTTTAGCGTGCAAGACCTAAGAGCAAACACCAGGGAAACACCAAAATTTGGGAAGTGAGATTTTAAAGATTAGAAAAAAAACAGCACAGATATCTCAAAATTGGCACCATAAAGTACACTGTCAAATGAATCAATAAAAGGAAAGTGTATGTGTATCCTAGTGACATAATGAAATACTAATAGAAACCAATAAAGATGAGCTGAGCAAAGCTATTCTTTACTTCAAAATACTTAATTGCTTCTTCATCTATGCTTTCCTTATGATTTATTCATCCCTGTATCATAGCATTAACAATGTTGCCATTTAAATGGCAAGTGTTGTTTTGTTTCATTTTGTTTTGTTTTCCCTGAGCTCAGGTCTCCTCAGCCAGTCTACACTAACATCAGTCTTCCAGCTCTGACTCATGGAATGAAAGCAGAAAAGATGACGGTTACTTCCAGATCACAGTCTGGGCCATGTCATGGCCCTGGAAAGCTCTCTCCATGCACCTGACCAAGTCCAAGGGCCATATCCCAGAGGATGCTCAGTTCCTAACTGGATCATCCACTTGCCTTGGACTGGTTCCTCGAACCCCTGGGGTTACAGCAGCTAAGCCTGTGCTGTCATTAAAATCAATTCTAAAATACTTCCTTTTCCTCCCTTTTTCCTTTTTCCCTTATAAGTTTTGCTAATATTCAGGATATAAATATCAGAAATATTTGGAATCTAAAATTACAGAGCCTTGGTGGCTCAATCCATTGAGTGTCTGACTCTTGGTTTCAGCTGGGTTCATGGTCTCAGGGTCCTGGGATCAAGCCATGCATGGGGCTCAGTATTCAGTGGGGAGTCTGCTTTTCTCCCTCTGCCCCTCCCCATGCTCCTTCCCTCTCTGTCTTTCAAATAAATCAATCTTAAAAAAATAAAAATGGTAAAATTATACAAGCAATTTCAAAGGCTATCAGGAAACAGGATGTATGGAGACAGGCACTGTGCAGAGAACTTCCATGCTATGTAAACATTCAAAACATCACTGTCAAGTTAACATTCTCATCCTGATTTAAAGAAAATAAGAACAGACTCCCAAGAACTTATGTCCTCAAATGTTAAAGAAAATTTAAAAAGTAACAATAATTACAAAAAAAAAAAAAAAAGTGGAGACACTACTCAGAAGAAGAAACTATGACTTTAAGATTCCAAAAATCATCTACTTTTTCCACCTATGACACTGTCACCTTCTAAAAGAAGATGTTCACAGGGAATTATGCTCATCTACTGGCTTTTTGCCTTATTAGGTGGGCTTACAAGATGGCTCTGGAATTCTCAGAATTAGAATTAGCCACTTTACATCCTCTGTGGTGGCAGCTCACTCGTGATACTGACAAAAAACTGAGTTATATTTGGTTTATCAAAGCTGAAAAATGTAATGAGGTCCATGGTATCTTTCTAAATCTGGGAAACAATCTCTTCATTAGTCATGGTTGCCTAAGTAATATTTTGATCCTTTGGGGGGAAAAATCACATACACTTCCATTCTCATGGCACTTGGTTTTTGCTTTGGTCCCCCTCCAATAATCTCTTTTTGGTTCTTTTACCCATTCTGAAAGTTTGAAAATTCTCACACTTCTAAAGCCCATCTTACTTCTGGTCCAATTTCTTTCTCCTTTCCTCTCTTCCCTATCCTCAACCAAATTCTGTCCCTGGATCTGAGATTGTCCTGCCAACCCTCTTCCCTCCCACCATCCATTTGCAGGACTCCCAATTCTTCATCTACTAAGAGTTAACTCGTTAACTGATGGAGGCAACAAGTGGTTTTCTGTCAGTTCTCGCTACAAATTAACCATGCCTTTCTCTTTTACAGTAAATGTAAACTTAGCCTCTCTGATATCTTCTTTTATTTTGAAGGTTTTTCATGAAAGAAACAGGAAATAATACAGATTCTGGAACCAGAGGATGTTTGTTCAACTGGATGTACCAATGACTGTCTGAGTGGCCTTGAGCAAGTTACTTCTCTGCGATTCAGTTTCTCCATCCATAAAATGATGCTCTAGAATTATAGCTTACTCAATATTTAGGAAGAATTAAATTGATCAATTCATGTACAATACATACAAGAGTGTCTGGCACATAGTCACCATTAGTTACTGTTGCATTAATTCTCTTTAACAACAGACTCCAGGGTCCTATTTTTCCAAAGACATATTCCTGCTGGACCTCGTGTTCTCAGTTCATTTCTATGTTTCAAGCAATTACTTTCCCCCTATTGTTTGAAGATTTTCCTCATTCTCCAATTCCTCTGTGATTCCCCCTTCATTTCTATATCCTTCCAGAAAGAATGAACACTAAGAATTTCAAGCTACCAAGAACACAGAGAAGAATGAGAGCTACAGTTTCCACCTCAGGAAGAGGAGCATCATTTTCCGATACCTATCTTGTGACAGATCTCCTGTAATCACTTCCTGTCCAAACCAGTATTGCTAGAAGGAGAAGGCAGATAGATAATAGACAAGCATTTAGCTCACTTTGTCTCCTTCTAATCCTAAGAGGTTAACAAAGCTGCCTGGACCCAGCTGTCTTTATGTTCTTACAGCAGAAAGTTATACTAGGTCTATAGCAATGCTTGAAAGTGACCTTCAGGTTAATCTCAAATTTAGTTCAGCTATTGGTTTTATTGTAATCTTCTGGGTTTATTTGGCCATGCATATAATATATTAATGTTGCCATATTCTGACTCATTCAGTGTTAATTTTTAAAATCCTTATTCCTTCACAGAATTTTACATACCCGGAAGTTAATTCAACCTTTCATGACCCATAATTATCAAAAAGGCAGTTACATTGAGCATATTCATTCCATACTAAAAACAAAGGGCAAACACTGTGAATTTGCAGTAATTGACATCTTAGGGAAATTGAAACTGTCAACTCAAATTATGATTTAGCATGTAATATATAATTAGTACTACTAGTTATTTTTTCTTATAAAGGAGATACTCTATAGCTCTCAATCACAACGTGATGAGACTTTTAAAATACTTTAAATCATATACATGGTTATGCTGTGAGATTTTTTTCCACATAATAAACAGTTTGTTTAAATAGCTAGTACTATCAGTAGAAAATAGACATCGGGATTTCTCATCACTTGGTTTCTCGAGAGTGTAGTTCAACCTCATCAAATAAATATATTGTTAATAGGAAAAGATTTTCACTATAATCATTACAAGAACAGTCGTTGAAATAATATGCTATATTATCTTGTTATGTGCATGCTGTTATAACAAAAATACCATAGACCGGATGGCTTATGACAACAGAAATACATATCTTGCAGTTTTGGAGGTTGGGAAGGCCAAA
Organism: Lontra canadensis; assembly: GCF_010015895.1. Taxonomy (NCBI): domain Eukaryota; kingdom Metazoa; phylum Chordata; class Mammalia; order Carnivora; family Mustelidae; genus Lontra; species Lontra canadensis. The sequence continues at coordinate 13,997,982 of NW_022631016.1, read as the reverse complement.
ATCAAGACATTGATATATTCAGTATAATACATTGTAAAGGGACACTTTCAAATCAAGGACAAAAATAGCTTGAAAATAAAACTATGGAAAATGTTGTATTATGCAATTATGTGAAGAACAACAACAATAACAATAGACCAGTTTAACTATATTCATATCAGACGAAATAAATTTACAACCATAGAGTATTACCAAAAAAACCAGACCAATCCTTCAGGAAGACATAACAATCTAAATGTGTACATACCTTACTATAACCTTTGAATTTATGAAGCAAGAACTGAAAAATTTAAAAAAGAAATAGATAAAAGACCACAATCAAAGTTGGAAAGTTTTAACACTCCTTCAATATAAAACACACAGCTTCAGTAGACATGTATAGAACCCTGCATCTAACACCTATAAAACACATGAGTATTTTTAATATAGTAAGAACTTACCAAAATAGAATATATGTCAAATAATTCCCAAATATTTAAAAATTAAGCATAGCTCTTCTAAAAATTGATTCATGAGTCACAGAACACATCAAGAAGAAAATTAAAAACTAGGTTGAGTTGAATGATAATGAAATAGATTATATCCAAATTTGGGGGATATAAGGTATTTGAGAGTTTTTAGCTTTAAATAAATATATGTATATATTGTATATATATTTAATATATGTATATGTGTATTTATGTATGTATGTATATTTTATGTATGTATTTATGTATATTTATATATGTATATATATTTTATACATATATATAAAGCAAAAGGAGAAAAGTTGAAATGAATGTCATATGTTTTCCTTTCAAGAAACCTCAAAAATTTAGCAAATTATCCCTAAAGAACTTAAAAGAAAATATAAATTAATAAGTGGAAACCAATGAAATATAAAGTAGACATAAAAAAATAACAAGGCCAAATATTGGTTATTTGAAATGAATAACAAACTGATAAACTAGTAGCAGAGAAAAAAATGAAAGAAAACACACAATAGCAACATTAAGAATTAAATAATGGAATATTACTAGCAAACTTTTATTGAAACAATAGTAAGAGAAAAGTATTCACAAAAATGTATTTAAAAATAATAGGAATATTTTTGGACCCATAAATTTAACAACTTAGATAGTATAGACAAATTAAAAAAAAAAAAAAACATGATTTACCAAGCTGGATAAAGGAAGAAATACACACATCTACACACTTTTTTTTCTCCTGCTCAAACATATGAAAGTAAGTGGTAGAGGCTCTGATACCTCATATCTAAATATTTAACATGTGTCTCCTAACCTGGGATTGTCTCCTACCTAACTGTCATTATGTCATTATATCATTATATGAAAAAAACAGCACTGTTGAATAAATACTGTTGAATATTTTAGATAATATTACTTTAAAAATAACTATAATCAAATGTCTTCCTTTATCCCCAAATTTCTCCAAGTTAGATTTTCCCCATTCCAAAACCCAAACAAAAATTACAAATTACATTTAGTATTTATGCTTAATCTCCTTCGATTTAGTATAGATTCCTTCGTCTTATTAGCATTTTACATGACTTCAATACTTTGAAATGCTGAAACATCTTTCTTGTAGACTATCACACATTCTGGAATCTTTCCACATAAATTGGGTCAGGTTAACTGTTGTTGTCATGTGATTACATGGGTGAAAATACTTGACCTCATACTTCGAGTTGTCTCACTCCAGGCAACAAACATGTCAGCAGGTCATATACCACAATGGCAACTTGGATGACTTGTTTAGGATGGTACCTGCCAAATTTCTCTTTTGCAGAGGTTCCTTTTCGCTTTACAATTATTACATAATCCACGAGGAGATTCAGGCCTTTTGAATATCCTACTCTGCACCAAATTCTCATCCAATGGTTTTATCATCCACTGATGAATTTTGCCTGAATCAATCAGTTCAAAAATACTTGCAAGATGGTAATTTCCCAACCTATATTCTTTATTGATGCTCAAGTTAGATGGTTGGTGTAGAAACCCACTCAAACAAAATCTATGTTGCTATTGTTTTTAACATGTGTCCATTATTCTTTGACTGCCTCTTGTTTCCTACGCTCATCTCTTTATTTATACATTCTACATTTGAAATCAGATATTTCCTTAAGGTAAGTAGTTCCTGTTAGTGGGACTGGGTTTTTAGGAATTACAGTCTGCCCTATGTAAGCTTATGTGGTTGCTACTGTGGTTATTATTAATAGACTCTTGCAATAATCTGAGGTGAAGCATATATGGTTATAAAATTTAAATGTTCACTTTCATATCTTTAACTCAAAAACTCCACCACAGAATTCTTCAACTTCACAACCCTCTGCTTACACATCCTTCTTCCACAGTAAGAATCCTGATTTCAAACATCAAAATGTGTATTCATTTTTCCTATGTATATCACCACAAATTTCTTTTGTAATTTCTACATAAATACCCACCAATGCCTCAAACTTGCAAGATCTCTTAACAGTTCCTTTTATCTTTAGATTTGACTACAATAAATGTGTAACATTATAGTAATGTAATCAAATGTATTGTATTAATTTAATTTTCTGTGTGCATATATTACCCATTTGATATAATTCTAGGATGGATTTACTGAATGAGTGATAAATAATCTTCCATTTTTAAGGTCACTATTATTTGGGGGTTTCTTCAAAGCTAAATTTAATTCTTTTTTGTAATTTTAAAGATTTATTTCTTTATTTTGGTGGAGGAGGGACAGAGTGAAAAAGAGAGAGAGAATTCTCAAGCAGACTCCCCACAGAGCACAGAGACCTATGGGTCTCTATCTCAGGACCCCGAGGTCATGACCTGAGCTGAAACCAAGAGTCAGTTGCTTAACTGACTGAGCCACCCAGGCACTCCAAAGCTAAATTTAATTCTAAACACCTCACACTAGTTATACCGTACACCAAATAATTACACAATTTATATTATTTATAGTATATCATATATTATACTGTTATAAATCTTCTATATAACTAACAGTCATAAATAATAAAAGTAACATTTTTACTTCTGTTTTCCAAGGAATTAGCTAACCAACTCCTTTTCTTGAAAATTGCCTTCATTTCATAAAGCCCTCAGAGGATATATGCGTGTTTTTAATAACATTTATGTCTTTATTATTTTGACCCACCTATAAAAGAATTAAAGCTAAATACCATTTATTACACAACCTGTAGAAGTAGCTTCCTTAAAACAAAGAAGTAAGTAATGAATAGAATCTGAGAAATTAAGGCTCTAACATGAGAAGAAATGAAGGGTATCTCCAGAATGTCATCCTTGCAACAGACCTTGGAAGCAGACAGAGCCAGCATAGAATCGAAGTATGGAGATAAAGGATATGTGGGGAGATTATCACCAGGCAATAAAAAGGATCAGATATATTGTCAGGCAAGTTATTGGAAAAATTTTATTGCGAATCAGATTACAGGGGTGAAAGAAAGCGTAGAGAGATTTACCCGATGATTCAAAGAAATTGAAAGTTTCATAACAAAAAGTTCTAAAGGAAAGAAAATATACAATCATCTACTTTTACCTAATCATAGTATTAAATTATTGATCAATATTTTAGCACTAAAACAGCATACAAACTTGTTAGGAAGAAGGAGGAAAGCAGTAGTTTAATTGTTTTAAAACTCCTGTTTACCACCAGAAGAAGTCAATGATGTCCACAACTCGTAAATCTGTATGTTGTATTCTGTACATAGTAGTTTGAAAGATGAAGTTAAACATCAGGGGAAAAAAAATACCCTGAGTTTGTTTAAAGTTCCTTCTGATGAGAATCAAGAATTGGACTGCTGTATATGAATGTTTTAAAACCTATACCTTTGTTTTAATAAAATTTGAATTGACTTTTAAATTTTACCTTTCTTCTCTATCTCTGTGCTATTTCTTTCTTTCCTTTTTTTTTTCTTTTCTGTAATTGTGATTCAGTGGCCCAGTCACCAGTCACCAGTCACCATGCTACTTACTGTTATGTCAAGCATCATTCACATGAATGTCACTCCCAGATGCCACACCCAGGAAATATTTTCAATGTATTTCTTACACAAGGTATAACCTTACCCTTTTGAGTTTTTGAGTTAAAGGCAGATTGGTTTCAGAAGATGCTCTTCTCATTCTGAACATGAAGTACACATCATTCAGGGAGGAAGAAGGGTAGACAGCTGAGTCAGGTGGGTGGCTGAGTTGGGAGTGCTGCATCCACACTCACGTCTGAAATCAAAATGCATTATTCCTCTTAGTCAGGATTCTGTTTCTCCTATGTGGGCATATATTTGGACTCAAACTGTGCCCACACATCAGTAGGAAGCTCTGAAAAGTTCTGACCCTACCAGTTCTTTCTTCTCTTAGAAGATCTGTGATGCTGATTATAAACATACACTACAAAGTTTCACTAGGCTGTTCCCCCCTACTGGTTCTTTCACCCTTTGGCTTGTGTCTCTTAGAATTTGAAGATTTGAGAAATAGTAGTAAGAATTTTGTTTATTGTGACTTTATCTACTATCACCTCTGAAAAGCAGAGCCAGGATGAGGAATTGTACCATATCATGTGTGAGTTTTCTGGTTCTTTTCCCTTGACTGCTACTTTCTGAGTGTATGGCCTGATGACTGTATCCTTTCTTCTGTTATTTTTACTGGTGCTTGCTTTTTTTGTTTTGTTTTGTTTTTTGCCTCTGTATTTCTGGATTTAACTATTTATTGGTGTTTTTCTTTTGTTAAAGCTAGAAATAATTAACTTGTCATTGCTCTTCAAAATTTCCAAGGAAATCAAACTTATTTTTAAGACAATAAATCTACAAGTCACTACATGTTGTAATTAATTATTGTATTATTTATATGTTATGGTTGTAAGAAATTTCCTTCCCAGGTAAGATTTGACTTAGGGTTGATTCAGTTTTTATTTGGGGTAATCATTTGGTTTATTATGCAAATTTGGAGATATTCAATCAGTAAAGTGGGCAGAATTAATAAATATATAGAACAATATATGAGAACGAGGATTTCTGGGGCACACCAAGGTGTATGTGGAAAATATACTAAACAAAATATAATATAACAATACATAATGTAATATATAATGTAATGAATATAATATATTCAAGTTATAGTGCAATATGGAAGTGGTTTGCAGTCATTTTTATGTATGGCTAAGTAATTTCTGGTCATCCCAAAGCAAGCATGACATCCAGCAATATGCTTACTGCCCACAGTGCCACCTTACCCAGAATCATGACCTAAAAGTTCATGGCTAGAGATCATAACGCATTGTGACATATCTAATTCAATGTTTTTAATTTTGTGATAACATTCTCAGTAGGTGGCTCTCAAAGTCCTTTCAGCTTTGGGTTTCATAAAACCTGGAACCGGCCTAATTGTTTTGGGTTTAGTCTCACTTACAAATCCAACTCTGCTGTGTATTGCCCATATAACCTGGGCAAGATATTTAATTCATCTAAGATTCAATTTTTGCATCTGCAAAATGAGAATTCAATCACCTACCACATGGGATTGTTTTATGGGTTAAAGAGTTTGTAAACGCTTAGATCAATGCCTAGCAATATGAAGCAATTTAAAAATCAGAGTTATTTTAAACATCACTAAGCATATAAAAACAATACCAGTGCATATGACGACTGATACCAACCCTGTGTTCTTTCACTAGTACCTCTCCTGAAGTTAAAATGGACAAATCAGGGATGCAAAGAGAAGAGAGATATTAACAGACTGGTCAACTTCATCAGCTATTTTATTTCTTCCTTGCTGCTTTTCTTTTTCTCTAGTTATGTTAGGATTTCTTCAAAACTTTGAAAAGAACAGTCAACTTTCCTGAGTACTAAAGTTCAGTCACTTCTGTTTAGAGCTAGATTAATACAAATGTGTGATACAGTCAGGAAAATAGAGTTTCACATAACACAGCACATGAATCAAACTTCTTGCCTTGGCTATGTAAAAACTGTCCTGTACTGTACCTCATAGTCTCAGAATACTTGTTCTACTTTAGTGAGTACAGAAGGAAAGCACTTTTTACTAACAAAATTGACATACAGAAATAGATTTCCTCATTCATTCTCCTTGGTTGAGGGGGTCAAAGACTTGTAAAGACTTGGAAAAGTATTTTCTATCCCTTTTTTGCTGTATGGTTTCTCTTCAGGCTTACGATTTCACAAACAAAGAACTAACATTCATGGAAGTCTACTGGTCTATTAAAAGCTTTGAAATTCCAACTCCTTCATTTCCTGTAAATGGATTACACAATATGTTGATCGCTTTCAGAATTTTAGTTACATGTAGAATGTTTGTTTATTACCACTTTCAACAGGGCGAATTTGAATTTTGGCAATTAGGTGAGAATTTGCATGCTCAAACCTGGCAGAGAGATAGATCAAAATATTTTTGAATGAATGGATGATTTAATGACTGGATGAATAAATAAATGGAATAAACCATTTCAGATATATTTTCCATGAAATTGGATAAAATGAAAATTTAACTTCCCACACTGAGCTATGAAATATTTGGTTCAGATGTGCTTTCTTGCTTCCATTTTATAGAGTATTTTAGGTCTATTTTTACTTCAAAAGAAAATTATGCAAATCGCATTTAATCACTCTATAAAACAGTTCTAAATGAAGTGTTTCTAGTTATTCACAATTAGTTTGATAGCTAAGGTTATTAAACCAGTTTTCATGCTTATTTCATTTTGCTAGCTTATTCATTCATTTGCAATTTTTGAGTTTTCATAGTAATTAAAGGGGAGGAAAATTATTTATAATATATTGAAATACTCTTTGTTAAAATAATTCTTTACCACTGTCCACATTTGCCTCAAAACCAGACATACAAATTAAACCTCTATGGATAATTTTAATTAGTGTTATTTGAAGTGCAAATATCTAATTCAGAGAGGTTTTGGTTAAAAAAAATAGAAGAATAATTAGTCCTTCATTTTTTTAACCTATGGCAATTCATGAGTTTAGCTATAAATTAGAGTTCCTGGATCCCTATATTTTAATTATCCTGTAACTTATGCAAGTTGAGGTTATTCATAACCTTTATTGAGAAAATACAAATAAAATAATTTTTAATCTTTGTAAGTAATATTTCTGAGTATTCTAATGTCAATTCACCATTTCTTTCCCACCATTATCCTCCCATCTGTACACACACCAACACACACACACACACACACACGCACACATTCTTGAGCTAAGAAACTTCTCTTCCTTCTGTTTTCAAGAGTTAAAATTTCCAGTCACATGGATACTTTTCTTAGGTAACTTTTCTTCATTTACGAATCACTTATGCTTTGATGCTGAGGTATTAACTTGCTTAGATAATACATTCTACCTAAATACATTTCACCACAGTTTCTAAGAATAGCAAACCTCAATAAATATTTAAATCATTAAAGGAGTGCCTCAGAGCTCTAAGGATTTTTGGTGTGTGCCAACCTAGATCTCCTCTCTTGAACCATAATGCTAGGAATGTTGGGATGTTACCCTCACAAGCTGCAACAGAAACCTAAGATGGAGAAGTGCTTTTGGAAGAGGGATTTGGGAATGTGTCTCTGTCTAAATGAGCAAACTCGGAAATATTCAAGGGAGACCTATGAAGTTTTAAAAACAGAATTGCATTGGATTGGACCATGAAAAGCAGAAACACCCCAGATGAAAACAGGTCTAGGATCCCCAAACTTCCACAGCCAAGAAGTGGACCAAGAAATCTACTGCTATAGACTGCGTGTTTGAATCTTCCCAAAAGTCGTATGTTGAAGCCTAAGCCCCAGCAAGATGGTATTTGGAGGTAGGACCTTTGGGAGGTATTTAGGTTATGAGGGTGAAGCTCACATGATCATCAAAGAGACTCCAGACAGTTTTCTTGGTCCTTTTGCCATGGGAGGACACAGCAAGAAAACGAACATCTGTGAAGCAGGAAGTGGCCTTCACCAGACACAGAATCTGCCAGTGCCTTAATCTTGAACTTCCCAGATTCCAGAACTGTGAGAAATAATTTCCTGTTGTTGATGAGCTATCCCTCTAGCCCTTGGTGTTCTGTTACAGCAGCCCCAAATGGACTCAGGTATCTATTCACCTGTAAACAGGCTATCCTTTATGGAAAAAGAAGAATAACTTAAGTATTACGAAGGTAGAACCTAGAAGGTGGAGCCAAGAGCTATAGGAAATTATTAGTTGAGAGTAGGAGGAGTGAGTCCTAATCAAGAAACTGTCAACCAATTGTTTAGTACATTTCATAATCACTACAGAATAGCAACTCCTCTGTGCCTCTTGCCTTTCTCTTTTTTGAATGAGAGTATCTATACTCTTGTCCCACCATTGTATGTTGGGTGCATGACACGAGGGGAGGCAGATAACTTATCTCTTTAATTTATGAGTCTTTCCATCTTAAGGAGCTGTGTTTGAGAAACTGTGCTCTATGGAACACACTTCCACACCTGGATCTAGTTTAGGTGATGAGGTCCTAAACTTTGAGCTGCTGCCGTAGTAAGATGAGATTTGGAGGAGTTCTGGAAGAGGATGAGCACATTTTGAATGTAGAAGGAATGTAAATCATCGGTACCCAGAGCGCAATCTATAATGTTGTTCCTCCAACATAGCCTGCAATGATCCTAGCCTGTTGGAATTTACAAATTTAAATCATGTTCTATATAGAATCCTGGCTGGCTGCCCAAAGTGAGTAATAGAATACACATGTACATTATTAAGAGTATTGATAGACTTGTATATGTGAATACAGTAATATATATTTATTTCAGTACACAGCTACGTGATAAAGGCAAAGAAGTTTCCATGTTGGTTACTCTGGCATCATTCACTCTGGAGAAAACTGTCCTCAGTATCAAAAGGACATACAAACAGCCCATGGTGAGGCTTAATGGAGAGGAAACCACTCACCAGATGTATGAATTGGGCCCTCCAGCCTTAGTGTAGCCTTTAAATAGCAGCAAACTCAGAAGAAACTCTAAGCTAGAAGTTTCCCCAATGAATCATTCCTGAATTCATAGCCCATACATACTGTGAAAGATAACAGAGAATTATGGTTGCTTTAAGTCACTAATTTATGGGATGATGTGTGAGGCAGCTCTAGATAACTAACATAAATTCTTACTCTGTGATGTCATTTATATAAAGTTTGAAAACATGCCAAATGAAATTCTAAGACTTGGGGTTGCATACTCTTGGTTGTCTACTTTTTTTTTTTCCAATAAAAGTTGAACTAGTGGGCTTTTTTCCAAGCAGAGAGAATAGTGAGTGTCCAAATATTATTGTATGTCACTGTACATTGAAATAAACATTTTAATTAAAATAAAAGGCAAATTGCAATATAGACTAATGTATTTTATGTCTGATGTATTTTAGAGAATGAGGGAAATTTTGCGGCGGAAAAAAAGACCATATTTGAATCTTGAAAGAAAATAAGAGTTACATAAGAAAAGAAAAATGGGAAATGAGTTTAATTGAGTGAAGAATGGAACAAAGTTTCTAGCAGATGAAGCAACAAATTTAAGGGCCCAGAGCCAAAAGACAGTTTGTGCCTCCTTCGCAGTTACTCAAGAGATACTGAAAGATTTTAAGCAGACAGGGTAAGATCAGACCATGCTTCAGAAAGGAAGAAAACCTGGTGATGGGGTGGAGAGTAGGTTGGGAGATGTCAGTGGAACAGAGAGATCAGTGAGGAGATTGTTGGAGTCTCCTACTGAGAAATCATGATGACTGGAATTAAGAATCTGGCAGTAGCCTCGGAAAGTCTTCCCCACACCAGTTAACGGCAACTCTATCCTTCTAGTTTCTGAAAGCAAACCCATGAGTATTGTTGGTTGTTTTCTTTTTTTCACACCTCAAATTCAATACTTTGGCATATTCTGTCAGCTTTTCTTTCAAAATATATACCAAAGTGGACCACTTCTCACCAGCTCCCCTGCTGCCACTTTCATCCAAGCCAGTTCGGATTATTACCTCAGTTCAGATTATTCCAATAATCTCGTAACTGGTGTTTCTGCTTCTGTCTCTGCCTTCCTTCAGGCTATCCACAGCAACTCTTGTTAAAAATCAGATCATGTCAATCCTCTACCCCAAAACTTCCAATGACTTCCAGTCTCACTCAAGGTGAAAATCAGTCTTTTCAGTGCACCTACATGCAATGGCCCTCACAAACTCTCTCTCACCCTAGTTTACCTCATAGTAGGCACACCTATTATTTTATTCTTTCTCTAAGACTTAAGATGCCATCTCTGCCTCAGGGACTTTGTTAATCTCTGCTCCCCTCCCATCAATGCTCTTCCATCAAATATCCATAAGTCTCACTCACTTGCCACTTTCAGGCCTTTCCTCAAGTAGAACTTTCTCAAAAGACTGTATCCTAAGCTCCTTATATAAAATTACAGTCCTTCCAATTTCCTTTATCCTTTTCCCTACTCTATTGTTGGTTTTAGATATTACCCCATAAACTTAATTATATTGTTTATAACCTGTTCCCCCACTTCTATCCATGGAGCTGGGAATTTGTATACAAAGCATGTAGTATAAGGTGAGGCACATGGTAGGTATTCAATAAATATTTGTTGAATAAATGAATGAATGAAGAAGTTACATTTTATTATAATTGGAAATATGATGAATGCAGACAGGGAATAAATCAAGGATAGCTTCCAAGTTTTATCTTTATTAGAAATCTAGGACCTCTCTCCCCCACATACAAATTACTTTTAGTGATAGGTCCTGAAAAATCCACGTCAACTAGTACAGAAATAAATGCCTTATGGAAAGGAAATCCTCACACAAATTTAAGCTCTGAAGTTTAACAAAGTCTTTGATAGTCACACCTTCCTCCACCACACTAACCTTTTATAACTACGACAATAGGTTGTAAAAAGGAAGAGTTAGGAATTAAAATACCTGGGACCCTTATTCTATTTCTGCTATAATTTAAGAACCTTGCCTAAACTCCATATCTGCTAAAAAAGCAAACAAAAGCAGTTAAATATATCTGTTCTACTTTATTTGCATATTATGTTGCAAAGAAGAAAAACAATGTTGTATAATATACCCATTAAAATCTAGAAAGGCTATGCATTCCATGCACAGTAGTTTAAAAAAATATTTTGTTTCCAAGAAGCCTAACACACTAATATTTTATGCCAGGTACATAATTACAAATGAAGAACTTCCAGGCAGTTGTTATAATAAGGCAAAAGTTCTCAGAACCAAGCTCTCCATAGTAATAGTCAAAGGTGACGGTCAAAAGACTTTGTTCCTCCCCATTATAAAATCATTTATTAATGATCTACATTGATCATCATTAATTTAAACAAAATGCCTTGCTTCTGTTACCTCACTATATTTTCATTAAAATCCCTATAACCTTTAAGATTCTGCTGTTTCTTTACGAATTTTTAAGACTAAGAAATCTGAAAGAAAAAAAAAGTTTATATCACCTGATTACAGGTCACTGAAAAGATCAGCAAAATATCAATATTGCAGAGTTGTCTGGAAAAGTCTTATCACGAATTTTTCGCCAGGAATTCAGAGTTAGATTATTGGGCTCTTGATATAAGAGAATCTCTTGCAAGTAAAGTGCAACCACCTCCATATGGATAATGAATTCCGGGTAGAAACCAGACCAACCCTTCCAACACATCAGTATAGCTTCCAGTGATAAAAGATCATTTGTTCTCCCACACATTTTTACACTGTAATGTGCACTGACATGTAGTTAATACATTCTGGAAAAGGCTCCAGGTTTATCACAAAGATCTGAGAGCTTCACCAAATTCCATAATTCAAAGGTCTTTTAAAAGTAATAATTAAAGGCATTTTCAGAAGTCCGTTACCAGTACAAAAAAAAATAAAAATATAACAAAAATATAACAAATATTGCCATGCAAAGAACTGAAAGCAAAAGCAAACGGCCAAGTTCAAAGCTATGAGAAGACATGTAGAATCTTCAGAATGCTTTTTGAATATCTTTTAATAATATTCACCTTAGCAATTTGGTCATAGTGCATTCTCACTGAAAGGTGTATGAACTCATTCTGCGATCTAGTCAAGTATAACTAAAGATGTCAAAGGCTTGGGTATTTATATGATTTATCTCATCTTTAAAAATTAAAATAATTTTAGCAATGCCCGCTAAGTTTTGTACTGTTATTGTAAATAAACACCTAGAACCATCATAAATTACTGGTTAGAACCTCTTTGGCAAGCGATCTGGCAATTTGTTTCAAAGTTGAAAATTTACATATCATATAACCTAACAATTCTACTAGATGTTTACTTAAGGGATATGAAAATATTTCCACTAAAGACTTGTACAAAAATGTTTATAGCAACTTTTTTCATAATAGTCCCCAATTTAAGAAAAACGGACTATATGCAAAGAGGAGAATAAAAATAGAATAAAAAGATCACTTGAAGTATTTCCATATATTAAAATACTACTTAGCAATCAACAACTTAGTGATGAGCATACAGCATGGATGAATCTCAAAAACATTATGTTGAGTGAAGGAAATCAGACGCAACGAACATGTCATAAGATTCTGTATATCTGAAATAGAACAGAAAAACTATTCTATTTCGAGAGAAATCAGAACAGTGGGGGCCAATTGTGGGTGGTGGTTGACTGGAAGAGGGTATGAAGAAACACTATGGGATGATGGGAATCTCTATAACTTCACTGAGAGGGTGTTTACAGGGTGTCTATATACTTATCCAAATTCCTTCACTCACTTACTTAAGCTATATGCACTTCACTGTGTACATTCTATTTCGGTGAAAAAGGAAAATTGTCAAGTGACAGGTATAAAGATATACACTTTTTCATGTACTTTACAAAGGTAATTGAAATAAAAATTCTTAAAATGTACATGACTATTTGTCTTAAAGAGTAATTGCTTGATGGGGCACCTGGGTGGTTCAGTCAGTTAAGTGTCTACCTTCAGCTCAGGTCATGATCTCAGGGTCCTGGGATTGAGCCCCACATATGAGGCTCCCTGCTCAGTGGTGAGTCAGGGGTTGGGAGTCTTGTCTGCTTCTCCCTCTACCACTGCTGCCTCCCCCCTGCTCATGTTCTGTTTCTCTCTCTTTCTCTCAAATAAATAAATAAAATCTTTTTTTAAAACTAATTGCAGATGCTTGAAATTTTAAAAAGCTCTATTTATTAACTTAAATGTCATTTATATACTAGTGAAAGTTCCAACAAAATTAAATAAATGCTTATTCATATATTAGAATATTAAGTAGATCTTAAAAATCTTCCTTCCTGAGTGTTTATAATATATTACATCAATAAATTAACATACATTAGTATCATATATTAATAATATAATGGTATATTATCATTATTAATACAAATTATATACATATTAGAATATTAAAAAGAACAGCATGACCATCATAGTGCCATGTGAACAAATCAGAATAGCCAGTTATACTAAAGTTTAAATGAACATGTATGTGTGAACATAGGATTGTGAGCCCACATCCATGTATAGTGAGCCCATATGGAATCATCCTGAACATATTGTTTTGCAATTTAATTTTACAGTACCATTTTACAACTTTTCTATTGACTGTTTTATTTTACTATGTGTGCTGACTGCATTGGACAATGTTTGGCAGAATATACACTTAAAGTTTGCTTATCGCACAAAGTATCCTCAATAAATATGGCACTACTCTAAACTGCTTTAGTTCTCTGGGCTTGCAATTTGCACTGAGCCTGGCTTGCCTTATTCTTGTAATATAATTGATAAGATCCTTTATCTACATACTTTCTTTCCATGTCCAGTGGGAGAGAGAAAGCTAATCCTGGAATAAACATCTTCTCTTTTGGGTTTTTCATCCCAACCCTACCTGTTGGGCTATTCAAAGTCAGGACCAGCCCCTTTATTGCTGAGAGTTTGCAGTGGAAAAATAGATCCCTAATGGCTTTAACTGGGTTAGAATCCCAGCTTTGTTATTGTTAACCTGTGAAAGCTTGGCAGATTACTTCACCCTCTTGGCAAATTGGTGATAATGACAGCCTCTCGTAGAGTGTATGAGGATTAGCTATATTTAAAGTACATAAAAGTGATCTGGCATATATAGGCACTCCATAACATAACTATTACACTTCTGTTTATTACCATGAGAACCGTAGGGCTGTGGGTGGCACACGTAAGTCCCAAACAAAATTATGCTTCTGTTTGGTCGAAAGAATTGTGTTCTGTGTAGTTACACAATAGTAGTTTCTACAGATAATTACCTCCTAACATAAACTATTGAAAACTAAGAGATGAATTATAATTTTAAAAGATGGCCAAGGTTGTTCCTGAAGGTGTAATTTATAAAAATTATTTAGATTACACTAACAAGTGAATCCTTGGTTAGTCACTCAACTATTTGGTCAAAATGGTGATCATATGTCTCTCCGTATTGTTCTATATAAACGGGCAAAATGGTAATGAGCAATTTTAAGTGTGAGTCACACAAAATAATAAAATAAATTCCTACCATCCATCTGGATGCTTTGGTTGATCATTTTAGAGGACTAAATATAAATTCATTGCAAAAATGAAAGAAAACACGTCTTTCAATATATATACAGCTGCTTTTGCTAGGAAGAGTTATGGGTTAAAATCAGTTACTCAAAAGAAATGAACCTATTAAAATGAGTTAACTAAAAAAGTGAGTTAAAAACCTTAAAAGATTCAGATATAAATAACTTCTCCATCATTTATTTACTTGTGTAAAGTTTTATTAGCTAGAAAAATAAGTATTTATCAAAGGATAATGGGACTGCCTCATTCGCTTAAACCAATTTTAATCTCTGGGAACTAAGTACACAGATGGGGGAAGAGCAGCTAACAGTATCTCCTATGATGTACTTCTAAGCATATAAATAAATTAAAGCTTACACCTCAGATATCACAAAAAGTAACATAAATATTTATACAAAATAAAAATATTTAAATAATGTTCAGCTATTGCTAACATATAGCATACTGCTTCATATACTCTTCCATAAGAGTAATTCTACAATTTTTCAACATTCTCCCTCATTGAAATGATGTCTTTGTTTTGTATACGTCCTCATGTGGACTCTTAGCATAAAATAAATAGATAATATATAAAATGGTCCTGTAGAATTATGTCATTCATTACTGAGCTTAGCAGTTGTGTTACTGTGTTTGGATAGGTCACATTTTATTCAGTGCCCAAAGACAGATCGCCTGGGTAAATGTCTAAATTACAAGTGATAGTCGTTTGGGGAAATACTTTGTGCTTAAGGGAAATAAGATTTGCAAATTATTTAACAGACCACTGAATGTGTATTATTGATCCAAAAGAATAATAATTGCAAATTGTTTTAGCTGATTCTTTATTTTATAATTGAGTTTTATATTCAATGAAAGCCTTTACTTAATAAGATGCATGTCTTATTGCACATTAATGTCTTCCTTTTAAAATATTGTTTATTGTAATAGTTACCTTGTCTAGAATGAGGTCAAATGAAATATTTGCATGTGGAAGAAATGTTGTGGTACAAGCCTTTCATTTATTCAAAATATGTGAATAAATCAGTTACTGTAGCAATCACTGAAGTCACAAAAATCCAAAAAGTCCAGTCCCTTAAATAATTTGGAGTTTGATGCTGAGAATTGTCAAGATTGTACAATAGAATATCTTCATAAACTTTATGTAGGGAAGAGTTTCTTTTTCCTTTACTGGGTGTGTGTGAGTGAGGGAAGACTAATCCATTGTGGGTGGGACCGACACATTTTTTAAATTATTTTTTTTTATTTTTTGAAAGATTTTATTTATTTATTTGAGAGAGAGAGAGAGAAAAAAAGAGAACACGAGCAGAGGGAGAGGCAAAGGGAGAGAGAGGGAGAAGCAGATTCCCTACTGAGCATGGAGGACTATCCCAGGATCCCAAGATCATGACCTGAGCTGAAGTCAGATGTTTAAATGACTGAGTCACCCCAGTACCCCTAAACACAAATTTTTGAATGTTTTAAAATAATATAGAAATTGGGAGCTTAGGAAAATGTATTGCATGAAACTGACCAGGGAAATTGACATTTCAAATGGATTGAAAACTGTAATTATTTAATTAAATGGGACCATTTTCTTTTCCACATTTCTCAGACATCACTACCCTTTTACAAGTATATAAACCAAGGGCCACAGACATTGTTTCTTACATAGGACAGTTTTTATCATCATAAATTATCTATTATTCTGTGAATTGGAAATAACATAATTTGTTAATGATATACCTTGAATTTCATGAAAGAAGGGTTTTTTTTAATGTTTGTTTGGTCAAGAATTCTGTTGTAGTCTACCTAGGCTTGGAATCTCAACAACTGCAACCAGAGTTGAGACGGATCCCTCCCAGTGACTATGTCAGGACCCCCTCTCCAGTGTAACTGCTAACTGCATAAACCCAAATCTCCGTCTTGACTTCATGAGCTGCTTCAAACACTCACGTTCAGTCCGTCATCATTTGTAGCACTCTCATGTGTTTTCTTTTTCTCATAAACTTCCAAACCTCTTCATTTCCACTAACTCTACTGTAGCTCTGACATGTATCATTTCCCTTCTAGATTTCTGGTAGATTTTATTTTTATTTCCATTGTTCCATTGCTGTTTCTGTCCAGTTCATTATTATGACACAGTCAATTGAGACATTTCTATAAATGCCCCAACTTCTTCAGTTGCTTTCAACTGCCTAACCTTCTTCAATTGCTTTTATGTAATATCTACATCCCCCAAAGTTGCCTTCAAGGAGCTTTGTAATCATGGCTCCTGTTCCCTGCTCTTATGAACCTCTGTCAGATCAGTATTATATCCTTGAAAAATTTAGGAGTAGATCCTAAATGCTCTCACAGGGAAAAAAAAAAAAAAGGTAATTTTATGACATGGGTGTGCTAACATGGTGATAATCACTTTGCAATAGATAAGTATATCAAACGGATATTTTGTACACCTCAAACTTACACAATGTTATGTATCAGTTTTATCTAAATAATGCTAAAACAAAAGAACTATGAAAGTATATTCTCAAAGGATAATGACCCTTTATGTTTTGTTCCACGTCACATCCCAACACATAAAATGGAGCAACACATGAAACACATAAACGCATATGTTTTCATGATATACAGGTAAACATGTGATTACCTCTTTAATGATTTAGAAGAGCCCAGAAATCATAGACCTACAGTTCAATGGATGACCACGGAGTGAGTGGGCCCATGCCATCACAGCACAGATCAAGGTATTAAACAACGGGAGGGCTGCAGAAGCCCCTTTCTTGTCTTTACCTTAAATATCAGGACTATACTAGCTTCTAAAACCATAGATTAGTTTTGCCTGGTTTTGAACTTACGATAAATCAAGTCACACAAGTATTATTCTTTTGGACTGTATTTCTTTCTTCCAACTTCGCGTGTCACACCCACCTATATTCTTACGCGTGACAGTCATTCATTCATTTTCATCACCACAATATTCCACTGTATGAGCATGCCACATGTTTTGACTCTTTTAATACTGGTGTACATGGGATTCTTCTTGATTCCTTGACCAAAGTAATTGATGGTGTCTATCCTCATCTATGATGTGTAGTGTATATGGGTGTGTGTGTCTATTGGGTAAACACCTGTCATTGAGAATGTCAGGCTATAGGAATTGTGTACATTCAACTGGAAGAGGTAATGTCAGCTTTCAGATGTGACTTCACCAAAATAAAGTCCCACGAGTTGTGGTTGAGACAGTTCCTATAGTCCCATGTTTTTACTGGCCCTTGATGTTAACACTTTTTTCACTTTTACTGTTCTGATAAATGAGTAATGCTATTTATGAAAAGGTTTATTTTGCTTCTCCCTGATGAGCACCTTTTCATGTATTTATTGTTTTTTTTTTTTTTAGAAGTTTTTTGTTTATTTGTTTGTTTTTTCATATGGATATACACAATTGTTCCAGCATCTTTTGTTGAATTTGTTGAAAAGACAATAACTTCATGTATTTATTGTTCCTTTGAATATTCTCTTTTGCAAAACACATGTTAAGGTTTTTGTCCAATTCTCCACTAATACTTTTCTAACTGACCTGAATGAGTTTTTTTTAGACTTCAAATATGAGCCATGTATTTAAAATATCTTCTCCTAACTTCTATAAGCTTACTATTGTATTTTGATAAACGAAAAAATTTAAATTTGACAGGATCCATTATGCTATTATTTTCCTTTTGTTTAGTGCTATTTGTGCCCCTTTTAAAAACTATTTTTGGACTTTATTTTTTCCACTTCAAGGTCATTAATTTAGTCATGAACATTATTTTGTAGGAACATAAATTTTCATGTGCACAGTCAGATCCATAACACAGTTAAGATTGGATTTAATGAAATGAAACAAGATGGGATTGGGAGGGAGACAAACCATAAGAGACTCTAAATCTCACAAAACAAACTGACCGTTGCGGGGGGGGGGGGGGGGGGGGGGGAGGGGGTAGTGGGGTTATGGACATTGGGGAAGGCACGCGCTATGGTGAGTGCTGTGAAGTGTGTAAACCTGGCGATTCACAGACCTGTACCCCTGGGGCTAATAATACATTATATGTTGATTTAAAAAATTATAAAAAGGAAGATTGGATTTAATGTATCATGTGAAGCTCTAATACATAGAAGTCAAAGTTCATTTTTATCCATATAACTATCCTGTTGGCACAGAATCATTTATTTAAAGGATTATCTTTTGGAGCACCTGGGTGGCTTGGTGGGTTGAGCCTCTGCCTTCAGCTCGGGTTGTGGTCTCAGAGTCCCGGGATGGAGCCTCGCGTCAGGGTCTCTATTGGCAGAGAGCCTGCTTCCCACCCACCCTGCCTGCCTCTCTGCCTGCTTATGATCTCTCTCTCTCTGTGTCAAATAAATAAAATTTAAAAAATCTTTAAAAAAAAAAAGAATTATCTTTTGACGTACCACCATTTAAATAAATAGAGTGTGCAATCAATCAAAGTATGCAAAATGCTCATGGACTGTAAAGATATCAATTCTTTTAAACTAATCATATTGATCAGAACAATCTGAATTAGTACCTGAGCAGGTCTTCTTGTGGACATTGGCAATCTGAACTTAAAATTTGTATGAAAATGCAAAAAGCCCAAGTAGTCTAGAGAATATTGAAAAAGTAGAGTGAATTTAGAAAACTTATACCACCACATAGAAAGACTCATAAAAGATTTATAGTAATAAAGGCAGGATGGTATTGGTGAAATGACAAATAGGCCATTAGGACCAAATAAAGAATACAGAAAGAAACCCACACATAAGTGATTTTTCAACTTATGACAAATTTGACAGACAATTCAATGTAATGGAGAAATTTCTGTAATTTTTTTTTTTTTACCAACCACTTACCCTAAATCAATTTCAGATGAATTGTAGATCTGCGTGCAAAAGGTTAGAACAATAAATCTTTTAGAAGAAAGCAGGGTGGTTTTCTTGAATAATCTTAAAGATTTCTTAAATAGAATTTTTTAGAAAGTGCCAGCCATAGATGATTAGACTGCATTATCAAGAAGAAAAGTCAAGGCTCCAAGTGGGAAGAAGTATTAACAAAACATGCATTAGAAAAAAACAAATCAAGACTATAAAATCAATATGTACAAACAACAGAATAAACAC
The DNA here is from genome assembly GCF_010015895.1 of Lontra canadensis. NCBI lineage: Eukaryota > Metazoa > Chordata > Mammalia > Carnivora > Mustelidae > Lontra > Lontra canadensis. Next base: position 13,978,275 of record NW_022631016.1, on the reverse strand, counting down.
AACTGACTCAATAGAAAAATGGCAACATATTGGAATAGGTAACTTGAACAAAAAACCCTGAATGGGCAACTCACTTATGAAAATTTGTTTTATTTTAGTAGTGAGCCAGATAATAAAAATTAAGCCTACAAAATGATACACTGTGCATCTACTCAAGTGACTAAAATTAAAGTGCAGTCAAAATTACACACAGTTGAGGGGCACCTGGGTAGTTCAGTGGGTTAAAGCCTTTGCCTTCAGCTCCAGTCATGATCCCAGGGTCATGGGATCGAGCCCCACATTGGGATCTCTGCTCGGTGGGGATCCTGCCTCCCCCTCTCTCTCTCTGCCTGCTCTGCTTACTTTTGATCTCTGTCTGTCAAATAAATAAATAAAATCTTAAAAAAATATATAAAAAAATAAAAAGGTTTCACCTAAAAAAAAAATTACATACAGGTGAGATGTAGAGCAAGTGTAATTCTTATACATCACTTATGAGATTGTCAATTTGTCCAACACTTTGGAAAACAATTCGTCGGTATCTATGAAAGCCAAACATACTGACTCCATGATCCCAAGGCATGAGCCCAATGGAAGAAAGTATATTTGTCAGCAAAAGATATGTGATAGAACATTCCTAACAGTCCCAAACTGAAAATAACACCAACAGCCATCTACAGAAAAAAAGTAACCTGATTAAGTAACCTGAGATATACTCATATGATGGTATAATATTCGGTAATAGAAATGAAGAAACCATAATTAGTCACAAAAACATCCACAGTCTCACAAATGTAGCATTGAGTAAAAGACGCTAAGTACACATAAATAGGTATTGTATGGCTCCACTTAAATAAAATTCCGAACTTGGAGAATCTAACCTATGCTGTTAGAAGATAGTACCTTGGCTACTTTGGGGCTGTCAGGGGCAGGAACGGGGTTCCAGGAAAGTCTGCGGAGGAATAGTAATATTTTGTGTTGTACACAGTGCTAGTTATACAGGTTGTTCATTCTAAAAAATACATAAACTGTATGCTTATGATTTGTGCACTTTTCCATAAGCAGTTTACCTTTCATTAACAGTTTACTATTACGAATGGGACAACCTATTTTGATTTTTATGGTGGCCTTCCTGGTGTTGATTTTAGCATGGAGGTAAAGCCATTGCGAAGCCTCTGTTCCATCTGAGACCAGAGCATCAGTTTTGAGAACTCAGGAGCATGAGGGCAGGTGCCTGTGTACAAAGCCTTGGGTGCCAGTGTTTCAGTCAGCCTCCCTTCACAAAGAACCTAGATTCCTACATGTTCCAGCCTGACATTGGACATGACTGTCATCTCCATCACAAGCTAACACTTTATGAAACCTTTATATTTCTGAACTTAGACAATAGGCCCTGAAATAATTTAACAACACATGCCTCTTTTTGTTTTCCTTTTGACATCCCGCTACTTCACCAAGGTTTGGAGACGGGAGAATCTTCACATTTGACGGTGACAACGACAACAAGCTCACATACTCTGTCCTGAGTGCTCCTTTCTGTAGGGAACGTTACAAAGGCATTGATTATACCCTGCACGGCTTTATTTCTGTTTGACAGAAGCATAAAGTGTCTCCTCCGAGAAAGGCTGTCTGTATGCAGTAGGACAAAGCCAGGGCTCTTCGGCAGACAGGCTTTGACGATGCAGCCCTTAGCAGCATGGGGCCAGCCTCATCGGCTATGGACATATTCAGAGCAGCCTCGTGAAAGTCCCAGGACTGCTGTGCCGGCAGCTGCTCACAAGCGATGAAGCCCCAATCCTGACAGCACCCTGTTTTCAGTGCCCCACACCATCTTTTTAGAGGCTGGGGCTCTGTTGCCAGGAAGGCGCATGGCCAGGAAGGCATTGATTAAACAGACCGTGACTAGACATAAATAGCCCCTCGTTACGTGGACACCTCATACACGCGCAGATGACAATCCTCTCTATCACAGAGCAGGGATGTTTAAATTAGGTACAAAGCAGATCATGGCCACAATGCCTGAACGATGTGAATTCACTGGGAAACCCATTTTTACAGCTGTAAAAAAAATAAAGGCATAGGTTAGGATGCTTCAAAGAAGACATCTTTATTTTAAAGCACACGTCATCACATGCTTTCTAAAGAGCCGTTAAATACTTTATGATACCTGCCTCAGTGAGTCATAAGAAAATAGGACGGTTTGTAGGTGTAGTCCAAGATTAGATGTAATTCTAGAAGTGGGAAGATCATAGACTTGGAAGTCCAGAAACAAGGATCCCCAGGTGTTCCATTGATTACCCCCCGGGGGACTTTGGGCAAGTCACTTCCAAGGAAAACGGAACCGATAGCTGCTCTGAACCATCACTCTGAAATTGTTGACCGTATATGGAATAGCATGTACTATTTATAGCATTCATATATTGTATTTATATATTTATTTATACATTGTATATATTGTATTTTATATATTTATATATGGTATATTTACATATTGTAAAGAGTTCTAAAAAGGTAAGTTTTTAACATATGGCTATAACTAAGATGATCACCGTTGAGTAATCTATATTAATATTTCTGGGACAACTTATATAATTAACGTGTAAGACTAAACAAACATTTCAACATGTTCAATTTCAGAAGCTACAAAATATCACTTCCTCAGAGATAAAATACACTTCCTGTATTTTAATAAACTTCCTTCTGGCTTTCATCCCCAAAACCCTGGTGTTTTGGCTGCCACCTGTGCATAGATTCCTGTTTTTATAATGCCTGTATTTCAGGGCCCTAACTGAATAGTAATCTCTTATTTTCACTAATTTCCTTAAAAGATTGTCTTTAAAAATCTAAACAGTTAAGTGTTGTCTTTTTTTTCCTCAGCATGATACTTAATTCTCGATTTATAACCTACAAACAAATCCAAACATATATTTTTCTTTTTATAACCCTGCCTGTATTTACCAAGATTTCCAGAATGTCCTAGATAGCACTGGCATTTTCATAATAAACTTCTATGAGAGGAATCATTATAAATCTCTCTCTCTCTCTCTCTCTCTCCCCCTCTCTCCTACACACGCACAGCAATGAATATGATCCATTTCTCTTTCCAAAACACACAGTAGCAATCTTGTTTCTTAAAGCATGTCGTACACAAAGGACAATCCAGAAAATGTAATTTAATTTTTAAATTAAACCTTCATTTCTATTTAATTGTACATCACACCTTCCTCAGTGCTGAAACATAATGACAAAGAAGCAATTTCAAACGTGCTTAAAGGTCTTGCACTGTTTCAAAGTAGAACTCGTTTCCATAGCAACTGGCATACCACCCTCTATTTATTCCAAATAAATGACAAATCAAAAGTGCAGCTGTAATATCGGGGATTTCTATTTCTCCTCACACAATACAAAGCTCCAAATGCCTCCACTAGCATGGTTACCCCTTGCAATAACCTAATAAGAGAAAAAAATCATGCTTTCAGAACGTGGTCTGCGACTGCAGTCGTCTGCAGCGTGACGACTGTCACAATAACCTTGACTTCTATTCTGTAAAATGCCCTTGGGTGAGAAAGCAAAACGGAAGGCATTATTTTCATGATGTTAGATATTTTACACTGCAAATGAGATTTGTTTGTCTTAACCTAAGGAGCAAATCAAATTCCAAATTACATCATCTAATAGCTCCTGCTGCGAGATGCCGTCAACAGGATTATTGATTTGGAAACCCAACATCTGCAAAACGCTAACCTGATCTATTAGGCTAAGCAAAGGCTTTAAGGCTCAGCTGGTCCCTTTTTTGCCACCTCCATCATGCTTTCCTTTAAATGAGCTCCAGCCCCGGAGACAGGAAAAGAGGCTGCTGAGAGCCCATCAAGTTAGTGACCATATGGGAGAACATCTATCCTGCCTAGTGCAAGACCTGCACTCCTTCACTTACTCACTTCCAATCCTTCTCTGTATCTTTAAGTGTGCATGCGGGAGGTAGGGAGCAGGTTCCCACATACATATACGCACATACGCTCCTCCCCAGTGAACCCCAGAACTGTGGTGCTTGAGGAAAAAAAATGGCTGTACCTTCCACATTGCAACTTATTTATAAGTCTTCTCATGTAAATATTAAAGAAAATTAAATATACTTTCAAATATTAGAGAAAATTAAATATACTTTCAAATAGAGAACATTCAAATACCAATGTCTTTTAAAAGATGACAACGTAAGTCAGAAATAGTGACTGACATTGTCAGCTTTTAATCTTTGTTTATCATTTAATGTATATCATTTTGTTTTTTATTTTTTATTAATTTATTTATCATTTCATCGTTGTTTATCATTTCATTTAAAAATATGCCTAAAGATTAGGTATAAGTCATCAGCTCCAATGACATTGTTTGGGATCAGTAATCAACAAATACGTTTTTATTTACCAATTTCAGAGTTAAAATGACAAATTCAGACACACACGTATGCCTACATACAGCCACATGTTTTGCTGCAGAACTTATCTTCTGCAAGAAAGATGTGGGGCCTCCCGGGAAACCAGAGGCCGTGGTCTGTTGTCGCCTTCTGCCTGCTTGTGCTCTGTGAAAACAGGGCCCGTGTCCTGTCAGCACCAAGACCTTATGATCACTTCACCCATTGTTTGCCAGCAAGGCTTTGTCAGGCATACGAAGAGTTGTGAGTGGAACTAGTTCACAATGAGCTGTTAATCTCTTTGTGATTTCCTATATCACTGTTCTTTGACACCTCTATTTATTTCTGTCACAGCAATTAATGCAGAAGGTCGGGGCAAACATAGTGGAGGGGTAAACATGGAGATTCTTTAAAACTCTTCATGGTAAGTCCTGAATATACCAAAATATATGGATTACTTAAAAAACAGAACACAATTTCTCTTCTTCAAAATGGATATACTTCACCAAAGCCGGCACTAGAGATCTGTTTAAACTCGTAATTAGCAAGGTCTTTACCCAAAGATTTAGCAAAATATCAACTATATGCTAATCACTTCATTAAATATTGATGTATTGCTAAAATCATGTGTTAAGATTTAATCAAATAGCGACAGATAAATCAAGCTGCCATATAATTAGCTAAAAATTACAAAAGAATCCAATACGATGCATAGCAAATTTTTTTTTTAATTAACCACCTACACTTACTCAATAAAACACTCTAGCTATTTGAATATATCAAATTTAATGAAAATAGATATAAAATTCTGGACTGGAACATTTTACAGGAACAACACTAAAATTTACCTTTGAGTTGTCTGTTGTTCAATGAAGTAACGTAAACAAGATTGTAGAGGACATATTTAATTCACACAATGAAGGAGGTTTTCACATATAAATGATGCAGTTTTTTGTGTTAAGGATTGATGCTAACTAAGCAGAGCTTTGGTTAAGACTCACGTAAAGCTGAGGCTCTTGATTCAGAGAAGCATTTGGTTTTGATCTTGTTCCAGCGCTGGGAGGCTTGGTTTGCCTGAGCAATTTATTTAACTTCTCACCATTGGTCCCGTCCTCTGTAACTACAGGCTAAGCAAGATCTGTCTTGTGGTGTTACTGTGAGACATAAGTGAAGATATGTAAGTAAAACAACTCTGCAGGGCCTAACACACAGTAAACATTGGTGAAGTTCTTTGCCTGCAATCCAGCTTCTTCTAATACAAACTGAGCCTGGGGAAAATTGGAAAGTAAGGAAATCTATTCCTCCTAACTCTCCACCAGCTCCCTTCCCCACTCACTGCCCTACTATTACCTCCGTTCTATCTCATCCTCAATGGAGAGTCTCTCGGCCTCTTCAGAAATCATGGGCTTTATGGGGTATGGAGGAAATGGAGAGATGTTCTTATTTTTAAGAACAAATTTAAGACCTGGAACTTTCAAAAAAGTTCATCCAATGCTAGTGTGTATGGAGTAAAACACTAAATGATCTCATTATACTCGTTCTTAAATTAATTTTTATTTTCATCATGACTAGACAAGTGCATAGTTTTAAAAATCAAATGAATGAAGAAGGATATAACAAAAAACAGCAGACCTTGACCTTCATATATGCAATTTCCTGTTTACTCATCACAGGCAATGACTTTCAGCTCTTTATCCCATCTAGTTCATGTCCTACTCCTCACTGAGGTACTTACACTGCTATTTTTTTCTTAAGTCTCTGATGGTAACTTACTAATTCTCTACTATGAGATATGAGGATACAGATATCTTTTTTCCTACCCCAACTATATATACACATGCATACACATCCCTTCTGTCCTAGCTCTGAAATATTTTACTACAATTTTGGTCAACTCAGTATTTAGCATTTATTATTTCCTTCTTATACAGCTTTGCATTTTCACTGAAATTAATACTTGCATCTCCGTTGCTTTCCCTATTTACTACACCAAACACATTAATTAACTGACTTTTTTCTTGGCAACGCCTCTTCTGGAGCCCTCTTTCTTTGATTCTGGTTGGAAACTGCCTCTGCCTAAGCCAGATGCACAGTTGTGGGAGAACAGTTATCACCATTTAAAAACACCCTTACCTTTCCTTCTGCACTAGATTCTTTGTGTTTTCCCTCTCATGATTATGTTACAGTGTACAAGACTCTTTCCTGCTAGTAGATTCACTCTAGAGACTCCCCATACTGATGTGAGGAAGGATGTGGCTGTGTTGGGAAAGTTCACAGGGTTGGGAACTAGGAGCAGATTCTAGCTCCTCTAGGAGCTCAGGAAGTCTCCAGTCAACAGGCAGCCAGAAGCTAAGACTCTCAGTCCTGCAACTACAAGTGAATGAATTCTGTCTATAATAATAAGTGTTGAACTCTGTCAACAACAAGCTTAGCAACACTCTTCCCCAGTCAAGCATATAGATATAAAAGTAGCCCAACTCACACTTTAATTACAGCCATATAGGACCCATAGCTGAATACCCAGCTCTGTCACTGAAGGACTCCTGACCCGGGACAAACACTGGTAAAAAATTAATATCTATGTTTTAAACAACTGAGTTTATCATAAATTGTTCACAACATAGAAAAATGGACATTCTTTTCCTTTCCAAATTCCCTTTCTTATTTGTTCATTTTAGATGTCTATATCCAGTTTAAAAGATTTTAAAAATATTATCTGATTCTCAGTTATCCCCTTTGGTTTGATCATTCCGCCTCCCCTTAATGACTGGGATTTTTCCCCTGTATGGGTTTTTCCATGGCTCTGGCATAATTTTCTCACCAACCAATATTTCCCTGGGGCTGGTTATTTGGCTCTGTCCAGGAAGAAACTATTGGTTTTCTCAATCAGAATACTATATGATACTAGCTTCTTATCTCTAGTTTAAGGTTAATTATAATGATAACAACAACCAAAAGTCTTCTCAGTAGGATGCCAGAAGCAAGTGCTTCAAGGTATATAATATTCAACACTGGACTCACTTATCCTAGATATTACCTAAATCTTTCACCTTAAGAAATGTATGAGACAGTATTTGATAGACCATGGTTCAGCAGCAAATTAATCCTAAAATTTAAGTACCTTAATACCACAAAAGTTTAACTCTCAAGCACACATGATCTGATGTAGGTGAGATGATGCTCTGACCAGGTGTGCTCTGTGCGATGATTCCAGGTCCAGGTTTCTTCCATTGTGTTGGGTCACTGTCACCATTTCAACAGGTGGTTTCCATCTTCAACAGCCAAAGGGAAAATGAAGAACAGAAGAAGCAGGCAAAATGGGCATAAGACCAGACATAGGACTTGCATTTAATCAGTCTCAGTTATATGACTATAACATGATTTCAAGGGAAGATGGGACACAGAAAGGAATGCATCAGTATTTAGTGGGTGCTGCTTACCCTGGAAATAAAAAGCATTGCTTATTTCTAATAATAACTGTCTCCTAAATAGAAGAGTATAGATCTTAAGCATTTTGTTTTAAATATTATAATTAAAGTGAATTCATTTAATTTTTAAAAACTTCCCCAGTGGCATTTGAAGTGATATAAATATCAGAGCAAGAAACCTGGCAACATATGTGGCATTGAATTGAGTTTTGAAAAGTTTATTGCTTTAGCAGTAAGGTTAAGTTATCCCTAGAGTGTAGTCTGTGTATCCTAATAAAATGAAAGCAAACTTCAGAAAAATGAAAATTATTTCCCCCTGGCCCCTCCAGTTAACTCTAAGCTACGGGGGAAAAAAAGCAAAACATAATGAAAGGATCCCAGCAACAAAATATGTAAAATTCACAATGCCTGGCATACAAGTAGAAATTTCCAGGCACAGAAAATTATAACCCAGAACCTACCATGAAAGAAAAAAAGAAAGAGGAAAGAGAGAGCAAGAGAAAGGAAGGAAGGAAAGAAGGAAGGAAGGAAGAAACAGAGCTAGAAGCAACAGAGATGATTAATGAGGCAGGGAACTGAAGCTATTTTAAATCCTACAAATACAGTAAAGAATATAAAAGGAAGTATGAATATCATAAGGAGAGAAGTATATATGAGTGGAAGCTCTAGATATGAAAGTAAAATATTTAAATAAAAAGTATTCAGAAAAGGATTACCAGAGATTATAGATAAAGTGAAAGAAAATAGCTGTAAACTTTAAGAAATTATCCAAAATAAAGTGCTAAAAAGAAAATCTGGAAAATGAAAATGAGCAAGGCATAAGTGGCCTGTGGAAAATAGTAAGCAGTCTAACATATGTGTGATTCAGATCCCAGAAGAAGAAGAAAGAGGAAAACACACACAAAGGGGAAAGGAAGAAATAATGGCTGATTTCCTGAAATTTTTATAAAACTTTGAGACCCTTGAACCTAAAGAAGCTCAAGAAACTCCAAGCATAAGAAATAAATAGGAAATCATACTAAGCCACATTGTAAGAACATTCCTTAAACTTATGGGCAAAAAAAAAAAAAAAAAAAAAAAAATCATAAAAGCAGTCAGAGCTGGAGGGAGGATACTTTATATAGAGAGAGGAACAAAGACTAAAATGATAGCCAACTTCCTGTCAAAATTATCCAGGCCAAAAGATAATTGACCAGCATCTTTAAAGTACTGAGAAAAGTATATATGCTCAAGCCAGAAATATATGCTTAGCGAAAATATTTTTCATAAAGGAAAATGAAAAACATTTTTTTAAAGATTTATATTTATTTATTTGACACAGAGAGAGAGATCACAAGCAGGCAGAGAGGCAGGCAGAGAGAGAGGGGGATCAGGCTCCCTGCGGAGCAGAAAGCCCAGTGAGAGGCTTGATCCCAGGACCCTGAGATCATGAAGCAAGCGGAAGGCAGAGGCTTAACCCACTGAGCCACCCAGGTGCCCCAAAAATGAGAAACTTTTTAAGATAAACAACAGCTGAGTGAATTCCTGGCCTGAATAATAGGGCAACTGGAAATGTTAAAGATAGCTCTTCTGGTGAAAAGATAACTATATCAGAGGGTAATGTGAACTTATTTAAAAGAATAAAGAGGTTCAGGAATAGAATATATATTGATAAACATGAAAAGTTTTCGTGGTGAGCTTAGCATCGCACAGAGAAGTATTAAGTCACTATGTTGTGTACCTGAAACAAATGTAACGGTATGTGTCAGTTATATTCAAATAGAAAATCTTTAAAAATAAATAATTAAAAGGGATTGTTGTGTGTTTTCATTTCTTAACTTAATGGAAAGAATATTATTTAAAAAAATAATAATAATAATAATAAAATGGTGGGGTTTATAACATTTAAAAATAAAAGAGATGACAACAATAACAAAATTGATCAGATGTGTAAATGAAAGCATATTTTGTACTACTACTACACTGTACTGTACATACATTAATATTAAGATATATTGTGATAAATTGATGTATATGGCAAACCTAAAGCAATCACTGGAAGAATAGAGCAAAGAGGTATAGATATAAGCTAGTGGTAGGGAGAAAATGAAACTCCCAAAACATTCATTAATCCAAAATCTGGCAGAAAAATGAAGAAAGGGAACAAAGAACAGATGATATGCATAGAAAACAAATAGCAAGATGATAGAATTAGATCCAACCATATTCATGATTATGTTAAATATAGACTAAACACTCAAATTAATAAAGTTTGTCAGAGTGGATTTTTTTTAAGTTTTTTTTTTTTAATTTGACAGAGAGAGAGATCATAAGTAGGCAGAGAGGCAGGCAGAGAGATAGGGGGAAGCAGGCTCCCCGTTGAGCAGAGAGTCTGATGTGGGACTTGATCCCAGGACCCTGAGATCATGACCTGAGCCAAAGTCTGAGGCTTAACCCACTGAAGCCACCCAGGTGCTCCAGATTGGATTTTTTAAAAGATTTATTTATTTATTTGAGAAAGAGAAGGAGAGAGAGAGTTAAGAGGGGGAGGGGCAGAGTAAGAGGGAGAGAGAATCTTAAGCAGGCTCCACACCCAGTGGGGAGCCTGATGTAGAGGCCCTAGCTGAGCCTGAACTAGAGCTCAACCTCAGGACCCTGAAATCATGACCCTGAGAACATGGCCTGAACTAAAACCCAGAGTCAGACATTTAACCAACTGAGCCATCCAGGTACCCCAGATTGGATGTTTTTTAAGCAAGATTAAAATATATGCCACGTATATGACCTCATTTTACATATAAAGATACAGGACAGTAAAGCAAAAAAAAAAAAAAACAAAAAAAACAAACAAACAAAAACAAGAACAAACAAACAAACAGATAAAATCACAGCCTTCAGACCCTAATCAGAGAAAGCCTGGGGAACTTAAGTAATATTAGCCAAAGTCAACTTTAGAACAACAAATATTACCAGGCATGAAGAGTAACATTTCATTGAGATAAAATGGTCGATTCATTGAGAAGAGTTAATGATCCCAAATACGTGTATTTAATAGTAAAAGCTTTGAAACACATAAAGTAAAAAGGACTCCACTAAAATAGGAAATAAATAACTGTTCAGAGATTTCAACTCTTCCTCAGTTACTGACAGAACAAGCCGACTAAAAATCAGTAAGGATACTGAAATGGCTTTGTAATGCGTCAGCTTCTCTACGTCGAATCTCATTTCCCAGTATTCCCTTGCTTGCATGTTTCCAGTTCCTATGGGCCACCAAAAAGGCTTTGGGAATAGTTGGAGGGTGGACGGGAAGCCACAGCTATTTTGAAGCCCATGCGCCATTATTGCTCATCTAGTAACTGCTTCATCGGCATGAAGCGGTAACTGGGTCTGCAACTGCTGGCCCTTTTCCTGGACCCTCGTTCAGCTTCTCTCACTCCTGGACCAGGGTTCGTTTAGCTCTGTGCGGAACATTCCCTGCTTCTGCAAAAACCCTCTCTTCACCCGGGTCAAAGAGAACAAGAATAAGTCTGTCCTCATGAACTAGAATTCCAGCTCATGCTAGTGGGGTGCACTCTGCCCTGATTTCCATCACTTTTAACTCATCTTTTCTTACTGATGCCCTTTTTCAGGGAACTTGAGGTTTCAACAATAGCTGTGGAGACATAGACAATAACCTTACAGAGACTGTTTAACGAGGTTTCCCAATAGTGTAAGGTGAATTTTCTGAAGCAAATCAATTTCTCTCTCTCTCTCTCTCTCTCTCTATCATCTATCTCTCTCGTAATGATTTTGCTTCTTTGGTTGAACCCTGATACAGTTACAGAAGACTTACACCTTATCAACCAATTTGTCCTAATTAACATTTACAAAATACTTAACAGGCATAAAACAGGTACTTTCCTATATTCACCAAGATAGCCACATTGTGGCCCATAACATAGGTTTTGATACATTATAAAAGATTAAAATCATGGAGATGCCTTCTCTGCATGCACATTCTCAGGCATCTGTGGGCACCCGCGTGCGCGCGCACACACACACACACACACACACCAGAATTGAACTAGAAATCAATAACAGAAATATCTGGAAAATCACTAAATATTTACAAGGTAAGTAAAATACTTTTAAGTAAAATTGTAAGATAAAATACATAACACTTGGCTAAATGGGAATTGCCAATCTTCAATGAGACTTTTTAGTATAAACAGCACTCAGATATTGCATGGCACATACTATATTTAAAAAATTTTATCTGAGGGGAGCCTGGGTGGCTCAGTGGGTTAAGCCTCTGCCTTTGGCTCAGGTCATGATCTCAGGGTCCTGGGATCCAGTCCCGCATCGGGCTCTCTGCTAAGCAGGGGACCTGCTTCCTCCTCTCTCTCTCTCTCTCTCTCTCTGCCTGCCTCTCTGCCTACTTGTGATCTCTCTCTGTCAAATAAATAAAATCTTAAAAAAAAATTTATCTGAAATTCAATCTGGATATTTGTGTTTTGGGTCTTCTAAATAGGGCATTCCTACTTCTTAGTCATTTGTGAATCAAATAGAAATTCAAAAGAACGTTAATAGCAACTATTTTGAATTCTATGAAAATGAAAATATATCAGAAATTGTGAGATGCATCAAAATGTTAATTGCAGGTAAGTTTATAGTTATGTTATATTTCTTAAATACTTGAGAAATATATACATATTTATATGCTTATATAAATATATATTTAAGAAATATAACATAACTTTTGATATTTTTATGCTTATATTTGTTAAAGCTAAAAGTCTGAATTCAATTATCTAAGATTCCACTGCAAAAATTGGAAAAGGGGCATGAAATAAAATCCCAGGTTAAGCAGAGGTTAATAAAAATAAGAGCAAAGTATCAGTGAATTAGAAAGTCACCAAATGATAAAGAAAAATTTATGAAACCTAAAGCTGTCTCTGAAAAGATCAATTAAATGTATAAATCTCTAGTTATCTATTAAGAAAAGAGACAAAATGCCAATTATCAATACCAAGGATAAAAGAGAGGACATTGTTATGGATCCTACAGACATTAAAAAGACAATAAGGAAATACTACAAATAATTTATGCTAATAGCTTTAACAACTCACAATGAAATAGACAAAATCCTTGAAGCCACAACCAACAGAAGTTCACTCAACAAGAAATAAATAACCTAAATTCCTTTTAAAGGAATTGAATTCATAATTGGACCTTCCCACAAAGAAAACTCCAGGTCCATATGACTTTCTCATAAATTCTACCATTCACTTAAGGAAAGAAAACACTGCCAATCTTATAGAAAATCTTCTATAAAATAGAAGGGAATACTTTACTATTCACTTTATGAAGCCAAGACGACACGGGCATCAAAATGAGAATGTCTTTAAAAGAAAAGAAAACCAGAGACCAATATCCCATGCAAACAGAGACACAAAAATTGTAAACAAACCTTACCAAATATAATAAATAATATATAAAATATGAATACATCATGACCAACTGGGCTTTAATGCCAGGAGTGATAAGTTGGTTTTACATTAAAAAATCAATCATTGTGATTCCAAACCATATCAGAAGGCTAAAAAATAAATTAAAAATTATACATGATCAATTCAATAAATGCAAAAAAATCATTCAAATAAATCAACAATCATTTATGATTACAACATCTCCTTGTAACAAATGAAAAATTTGTTGGAACTTCCTTGGCTGGATAAAGAACATCTATGCAAACTTGCAATAACATCACTTTGGTGAAATAGAAAACACTTTCCCTTAAGATCTAGGACAAGGTAAGAGCTCCTGGGTGGCTCAGTCGGTTAAGCGGCTGACTCCTGGTTTCTGCTCAAATCATGATCTTGTGGTCCTGGGATCTAATGTCTCATGGGACTCCCCAGTCAGCAGAGAGTTTGTTTCCCCTCTCCCTCTCCTTCTGCCCCTCCCCAGCCCCTTTTGCACTCTCTCTTTCTCAAATAAATAAATTTAAAAAAAAAATACAGGACAAGGTAATGATATCCATTATCATCACCTCTGTTGAATCAAGAAATTAAAACACCAGTCAGATTGTGTCAGGGCATACAGTGATACCCTCATTTTAATTTAATTACCTTTTTAGAAGCCCTACATCCAAATGCAGTCATATTCTGAAGTACTGGCAGTTCAACATTTTTACATATGAATTTTGGGAGACAGTATTTAGTCCATAAAAGCCGTATTTTTAAAAACACACCTCAAGTTCATTTCAAAATGAATCATAGAGCTAAATTAAAAAAAAACTATAAAATGCATAGATGAAAATAGGGGAAACTATTTAAACATTATATTAGACAAAGATAAAGACACAAGTAGCATTATTCATAAAACAAAAAATTATAAATTTTATTTTATTAAATCTAAAAATCTTAGCCCTTTGAAAATCAGTGTTAAGAAAATAAAATTTAAAAAAAGAAAAGAAAAGAAAATACAAATCACAGATAGGAGTAAATAAGTCTAAAACTGTACTCTGATAAAAGACTTTTATCCGAATTTTTACAATGCAAAATTAGGAATAAAAAAAGCCCAGTGAAAAATGACTAACAGGTTTTATCAGTCACTTCATGAAAGAATGTATAGGAAAAGTCAAAATATATATTAAAAAAATGTTCAACACCACTGTTACTAGGAAAATGCAAACGAAAACATCAATAAGATATGTATTAACCAGAATGGCTGAAAATTAAAAAGAGTGACAATAACAAATGTTGGCAAGAATGTGGAACAAATGGACCGTCCACACTTCACTGGTGAGAATACATATGATAAAATTTAGAAAACATTTGACAGTTTCTCCTGAAGATAAAGATATTGGTACCATATGACCCACCAAACACACTCGTAGAACTGACTCAGAAAAAACGTGTGATGTATGTCCACAAAAAGACTTCTACATACATGTCCAGAGAAGCTTTATTTGTGATTGATCAAATTGAAGCAGATCAAATGTCTATCAACTACTGAATGGATTCAAAAACAGTGGTATATTGACACAATGAAATACTATTTTGCCAGAAAAGGGAATATACTAAAGACGCATGTAAATTAGGGATGAATCTCAAAAGAATTTTTCTGTTATTAAAAAAAGATTTTATTTATTTATTTGAGAGAGCAAGCGCAAATGGAGTGAGGGGCTGAGGGAGAAGCAGACCCCCACTGAGCAGGGATCCTGACTCGGGGCCCCATCCCGGAACTCTGGGATGTTTAACACTTAACCGCTTAACCAACTGAGCCACCATGCATCCCTCAAAAGGATTTTTCTAAGTTAAAGAGGACCGACACGAAACACTACATACTTCATGATTCCATTAAATTAAATTCAAGAAAAGGTGGAAGTATAGTGACAGCAGATTGGTGCCTGCCTCAGTATGTGGCTAACAGAAAAAACTGCAAAGAAGCTCATGGAAACTTTGGGGGGGTGATGTAATGTTTTACCTTCTGATCATTGTAATGGGCAAAGGACTATAGATATTTGTCAACGCTCATCAAATTTTATATAAAACCATTGGCTTTTTGAGTCCCTCCTTGAAGGATAGGAAAGTTTTACAATTTTTTCTCCCATTTTAGTTATTTATTTTTTTTAAGATTTTATTTATTTATCTGACAGACTGATTACAAGCAGACAGAGAGGCAGGCAGAGAGAGAGGAAGGGAAGCAGGCTCCCTGCTGAGCAGAGAGCCCGATGTGGGGCTTGATGTGGGGCTCGATCCCAGGACCCTGAGATCATGACCGGAGCCGAAGGCAGAGGCTTTAACCCCCTGAGCCACCCAAGAGCCCTTTTTCTCCCATTTTAAAAGCTCATCCTCATATATGTATACCCCTGCAACAGAGTGAGCATACAACTGAGTAGTCAAAACACATGTGTTCCCAAAGTAGCAAATAGACAAGAAACCAGTTTACTATACACGCTTGCTGTGGTGCTCACAGCTGAGAAAGAAGTACTCTATCTTAAGGGCATCATAAAGTAGTGATACTCAGAGCATCCTTGTGTGGAAACCACTTTGGACCAATTCCTGAGCCTTCCAACAAAGAAACAATAATAAATGGGAGGAATTTGGAAGGGGGTGAAGCCCCAGGATTATACCAGGCAAGGTAAAGAAAGAAGTATTCTATTTCCTGCAGCTCCATTTCTCTTAGGCTGCTGTAGCCTAAGAGAAACAAATCAATTAAATTATATTCCCTAATGTCTTTAAAATTATGAAATGAGAATTCTACTCAATGTCTAAAACACAAACTCCTTATATAAAAACAAGTTTAATCATTGCAGTGACCATCACAGAAGAGTGAAGTTATAGCTAAAAATGTGTACACAGCAGGAATTGTTTTTCTGAAGGGAAAAAGATCTCACACCTTAATTGCTCTGAATAAATGCTTCAGGGAAGCTGTAGCATCATTTGGTCACTGAATCAATCAGTATTTTTGCCTAACCTTTTCAACTGAGTGACATCCAGATTAATTCAAACTTTTAAGTAGCATGCCAGAGCTGTCCTTAGCATAAAATTCTGCACCTATACTATACAATAATTGTTAAAATTTGAGGTATTTTATGTAGAATACATAATGAAGCATTTATCATGCTATGTTATATAACATGGTAAACAATTATTTACATACAGAAATGGTATGTAGAGAAGATGAGTTTTTATCAAATATACAAAATTAATATTTTCACAAGAGAAAGAATAAAAGAAATCTTTTAAAAATTAACTCTATCAGTTTCTTAATCTAGTGTCCTCAAATTCCTTAAAATAGGTTGCAAATCTAATCTAAGAAGTTACACTAATTTTGAATTAAAAAAATCAATAAATCTAATTTGTCTTCAAAGAGTCTGTGACAAAAACATTGAGGATCACTTTGCCAGACAATCAGCATTTGTTAATAATGAAAGCAGAAACTGCTTAAAATCTCATTTTTATTTGTATCAATCAACATTTTGTGCTTTAATGTAAAGGGTTAGAACATTAACTAAATTTTAATTGTGATTTTAATATAAATTTAAATCTCATTGGTCAAGACAATAAAATATAGTAATTATAATAATAATAACAGCAAAAATGTATAGCAACTACCACCCCTCAGATATTGTTCTAAATGTTTCATGCATACCATCCCATCTATCTGTCACGGTAATCTTAGGGACTAGGTGCCATAATCCTCCCTTTTACAGATGTGAGAACGTGAGCATTTAGGAGGCTTGCCAAGACCACACAGGTGGCGAATGCCACAGTGGCAGTGTTGGAGCCAGGATTCAAACCCAGCCAGTCTTTCCCTATAGGCTGCTTCCAACCACCACATTAAGTTGTCTTTTAAACTCCATATGCTATGAAATTGGCATCAGAGTCTTCAATTTGTTCATTAAAATGGATTGTACTCAGGTTAATATCATAATAGGTATTATGACTTGCACTGAACAAGCATTTTCAGCTTCAGTAATCAACCTTGATGTTGAAGAATTTACATATACATTTACATTGATTTTAGATATACCTCTAATATCTAGGAGTGATTAGGAGTGATTCTTTACATGACCCTTCTAAGGCTTTGCATTATATAGCGTATCCATAAGGATAATATAGATTTGCACTTTATTGCACATAGTAAGTTACACATTTGAAACTAAGTCCACTTACAGCTTTTTATGAATGTGTCCGTTTTAGATTAACATTATTTTTTCATTTGTTCTGTAAGAGCCAAGTCATTTAATTTTCTTTACATACGATTTAGATAATGACCATATCCTTGGACTGGGGATAGTTTTTTAAGGATAATTTAGCTGTGTTAGAGCTGCAAATCTCATAATATACAATGAGCAAAGCTTTGGGCAATAACTAGCTTCCTATGGCACAATATGCTCCTACAGCAGAGGCTGAAATATACCTTCTTTTGTCAAAGTTGTTTCATTTGTGAGTTATCTAGTTATATCATGGTAATATAGTATGTAACTAAGAAATATTTTCTGGTTCCTACATAAAAAAAGTAAAGGATTTCTGTTTAAGTTTCATTATCTGAAATATGAGACATAACACCTTGAGGGTTTCCTGTGTTTGAAACATCATAGTGATCAATTCTTTATCACTAACACTCAAACCTCTATAAAATTATAGAGCTTGAATTTATAAGGGGATTTGGAATTCGTCACCAAATGCTCAAGAAATCATCACTTTAAATATTTGAATTCACTAACTGAAGACAAAATGTTTTTTAATTCAAAAAGTAAGAATCTTTTCAAATAAAGTAATGTTGAAGAAATTCTCATTCAATCTGAAATCTGTGAAATTATGGTGCCTTAATTTACAAAACATTAAAATTGGAAGAGGCATGGAATATCCCTTATAGATTTCCTCAAGTAGGCCAGGGTAAATGTGGCCGTGTGTAAATCTAATGGATACATTGTTACATTTCCAAAGGGAAACAACATATTACATACATATATACGTTTTGTTATTTTTTAAGAACTATGAACTGGAGTCCAGTCCTTTCATTGTATAGATAAGAACAAGTCCAGAGAAATTCAATGACTCTAATAGGCAAAAAAGAAAAATTTCCCCCCCAATTCCCAGTTCCTTATATATAATTTTAAGTAAAGGTTTAAAGCAATTTCTCATTGGCATATTTTTGTCTCTAAAACAATATTTGGACTTGCACTTTCTGTAGGATTCTACATTGTGTTATGTTTGATCCCACAAGTAATCATAGTCTTATATGACTGAATCTGTGAATTCTTTAAATATTTTTACTGTGAAGAAAATATTATAACCATATCAATTTCATGAAGTATCATTCATTTAGTTTTTCCTGGATCTGATACTTTGAAAAGTGACAGAAGGAAGTTCACTTTTTTTTCTTTTTTCTTTTTTTTTTTTTTTTAGCACAGGATAAAATTGCCAATTTGAAATTCTTTGACTTTTTACAAGTTTGAATCAATCCTGAAAATCAAAATCACTTGCCATAGTCTCAGCCAATACCAAGAAGGTTCCTAGATACTGTGATGAAGTAACTGTGATTTCGGTCCTATTTTTCTCATCTCATCTTATTTGATCTCACTATCACTATACACTTTAGCATTGGAAAATACCCATATGTAACTACCTAATTCTTGTTCTTCTAAGTTTTATACCATATTACAGTATATATACAAATTCTAAACTGGATTTACTATATTAAAAAATGTTTAGCCTAATGAAGAATTTAATACAGTAGAGAATCCATCACATAAGAATAGTGGCCTCAAGGCAGTACCAGAGAATTTGTAAGATTTATGGGAGTTTGGAAAACCTCCCAACTTCAAATCATAGCATATGAAGCTCATCAGTAATTTGGAATTGACCCCTTCCTCTTGTAATTCCCATCCTTCCATCTTCTACATTCTACATTTTTTTATTCACCATTCTTCCTGTTAGACCTAAATCTCCTTAAATTCAAAGATTCTCCTGTCTTTTCCTCTCCCTATCCACACCTTGTGTTACAGAAAGTGACTGTCCCAAAGTAGTTGCCCATTATTTAGAAGCCAAAAAGTGTCATGAGAACACTTAGATAGTATCAGAGTTCATAACATGAAGAGATGACTCGGAGTAGAGTGGGACAGGGAGCGGGGAGAGAGAAAAAGAACTGGAAAATCAGGAAAACCTTTGATGTAGAATGAGACATTTGAGTTATGCTTCAGCTGATAGGACACTCATGGGCTAAAATGCTAGAAGATTGACTTAAAAAAAAAGATTGAGCAAAGATAAATAATGAGGGTGTGGTATGTGTAAGGAAGAAGAATTACTCCTGTCTGGCAGGAAGAGAGAGAAGAAAGCACAAAGGAAAAACAGGTTAATACTAGACTCTAGAATACTCTAGAATTTAAGAGGATTTATTTTAAACAATAAATGAATTAATGAACTACATTTTAGAAAAATCAGTTATTGCAGGACTTTGTAAAATGTTGTATAAGCAGGAAAGTTAAGAGACTGTTAGCAATACAAGCTGGGATTCTGTCTCTGTCCTAAAGAAGGTAATAGCTGAGCAGATTTCATGTTTTCCATGATCATACGCCATGCTGAAAGGAAGATGTAAGTGAGTTTGGAGGTCTTGATTCTGTTTTCATTAACTTTGTGAACTTCAGTAGTCACATGACTTAGAGAGTTAAGTTTGTCTTATTAACTTGGAAAGTTAACAAATATTCGGCCTGCAACATGTGGTGGTGGAGAGAATCACATGAGAGAAAAAAGAAAGGTTTTGAAAATCCCAATTCACAATAAAGCTAATTGTTTTTGTAATATTGGTTTAATGAATGACAAGGGCCTTCTGAACGTATGGAGTTCAAATTATGAACTTCTGAAACAAGGACTGGTTCTTGTTTAAATGCATATCATTACATAAAAAATACATAGTGAATAAATCCAGCCTCATACCCATACACATCAGAAGAAACAATAGAACACTATAGCTACCAACATTTGAAAAAATATCTTTAGGTATTGTAAAGTTATAAATCAAACAATAATTAAATATCCACTTTAACATTCAACCTTATTGTCCTATTGAATTTTCATTACAAAAATATGTGTTTATCTAACCAAATGGACTAAATACTTTGAGGCAATCTGGTAAATACATCAGAAAATGACTTGGAATGCATTAAGTTTAATTTGTTCTTGGATGACTCTATTTCCAATAAAAATAATATTAATGAGACATGACCTGCAAGTGAGATTGTTTTACATTTAAAAGAAAATATTTAAGAAAAACAGATCTGTTCTCTAAATAGATGTTCTCGTGACTACAGAAATCTGAATTTGGTGTCTGGAAAGTTTAATAGAATCCTATAATGCTGTTAATCTTCTGAAACCAGAAATAGTGAGCATTTATTACTCAGGAGTCTGTTGTAAAATTTTCAGTGCTTTACCAGGCAAGTCAAATATGGAAGAAAGAAAGAAAGAAAGAAAGAAAGAAAGAAAGAAAGAAAGAAAGAAAGAAAGAAAGAAAGAAGAAAGAAAA
This sequence comes from Lontra canadensis, assembly GCF_010015895.1. Taxonomy (NCBI): domain Eukaryota; kingdom Metazoa; phylum Chordata; class Mammalia; order Carnivora; family Mustelidae; genus Lontra; species Lontra canadensis. The sequence goes on along the minus strand of NW_022631016.1, from coordinate 13,957,467 downwards.
GAAAGAGGAAAGAAAGAAAGAAAGAAAGAAAGAAAGAAAGAAAGAAAGGAAGAAAGAAAGAGGGAGGGAGGGTGGGAGGGGGAAAGAGAGAGAGAGAGAGAGAAAGGAAGGGAGGAAGGAAAAGGAAGAAAGGAAGGGAGGGAGGGAAAGAAAAGAAAGAAAGAAATTGCTGAAAATATTTTTCAGATTTCATGGATACTCCTTCAAGATTTATTTTAAAATATACTTAGTGTAATTTGTATCTCAAATTGATATATTATTTTTCTATTAATAAAATAATCTTCAATAAGTTATATTTATATTTAATTGTAAATAAATACTCCATGGTAATTAAATGTAATTTCTATTTTGATAATGATTCTGTTATTTTCCTTAAGACATAGTCATTTCTTTATCTAATCTATAGCCTAGAGTATATACTTAGAACCAAGTGCTGTTGTGAATAGTAATAATACTTAATAATACATGCCCTTGCCCTTGGAAATTTTATGTTTAAGTGGGGACAAATGTACACTAGAGATGTAAATGCTATCAGAAGATATTTAATTTGGACAATATCAAATGCTACATAATATTATAGCATTTTAAAGATTTTAACATCCTTGGAATAATATTTTTAATAAGCCATGATGTTCCTTCTATTTTGCATCCTCAAAATCTTTTTCTTGGTTTCTGACTTCCCCCCCAACCTCACTCCCATATACAGTCAACAAAAAGATCAAGGATAAAATGGTTAAGCAATCACTCCCCAGCACTGCCAAGAATCTGTTTTATAATATTACATGGGAATTGTCATGCACCCAAAACATTTAATAAGTGAGATAATAAACAAACCTAAGATTACCCTTAAATTCTTCAGTTAGAAAGCATAACAAGGTAAAATAATCTTAGGAACTAAAACCACAATGATTGGAACCAATTTAGGAACCAAATTGTCATGTATTTTCGAAGTTAAGAAACATCATATTTGGTTTTCCCATGGTCTCATGGTGTCTTATGTTTCATTAAACACTGACATTCTCTTCCTAACCACTTCTACCTCCAGATAATCATGTATTTTGTTAATACATGAAAAAGCTGATGAGAACCGAACATAAAGATGACTGTAACGTGTCCATGAATATGACATGGACACATATGGAAAAAAGAAAGAAAATAAAAAGTGCTGAATTTCATTATTAATGTAGAATGATTCTGATAAATATGGATTCTCTGTAAATACCTTTAGGAAGACTAATTCTTTATGTTTCCTAAGTGCCAGAAGATCTTGAAGCATTTAGCCACATTTTAGTGGGACAGAAGTATATGACATGACTATAATATCATGCTTGAGTAATCTAACTGCTTGAGTTTGAATCCTAGTCTAATAGCTTACCCCATGTATGACCTCAGGCAAGTTACTTAACATTGTAGTGCCTAAACTTCATGTAGAGGAAGAAATGGGGTAGGTTGCATTCTCACTCACCTTCATTCAACGCCTCTCCTTCTGGCCCCCCTTCTTGTGGAAGAACTACACATTCCCAACCTGTTGAACATAGTTATGATCATGTTACCTTTTCCAACCAATGAAGTGAGCACAGAAATGGCGTATGTATCATGCTCAAACTGAAGGATCAGAGGAGCAACACAAGGTTCACAGGGACCTGTTCCTCCGCCACAATGTCTGACCATGTCCCAGACAACATGGGGTAGAGCCTTAGCAAGCTCACCTTGGATACACTGCATGAGAGGAACTTCTGTTCATCAAGTCACTGAGCCGTTCCAGCTGTCTGTTGGTGCATTTTAACCTCAGCTACCCTGACTAAGATGGGTATTCTCTGATGCCAAAAGATCAAATGAGACTGCGCATGGTAAGAATTTAGAGGAGCATCTGGTATAAGAATTCAATAAATAGTAGGAACTGCTAAGATCATAGCATGTATCATTTCCATGAATCAATCTTAAAAACTTTAAGAATGAAAAAAATAAAGCCTTAAGAATGTATTTTAAAAACTATAGGGCTTCTGGGTGGTGCACTCGGGTACAAACCTGACTCTTGGTTTCAGCTCAGATTGTGATCTCAGGGTCATGAGATAAAGGCACACTACAGGCTCAGCTTGGAGTCTGCTTGAGATTCTCTTTCCCTCTGCCCCTCCCACTCAGGGGCACTCGCTCTCAATCTCTCTCTTTCTCTCGCCCTCTAAATTAAATAAATAAATCTTTAAAAACAAAAAGAATGTACTTGAAAAAAAATAGTGTGCCTCCATGCTAAGCATGGATTCTACTTAAAAGAAGAAGAAGAAGAAGAAGAAGAAGAAGAAGAAGAAGAAGAAGAAGAAGAAGAAGAAGAAGAAGGAGAAGAAGAAGGAGAAAATATAAAAAACAAGTAATGCATATTTGTGGGCTATTTATTAAAATGGTGCCCACATTCTCAGATTCATTATTTCTAATACTTCTTGGACATCTTTCTTTTGTAAGAAATATTAATTCATCTGTCATTTCTTTTATTAGAAAATTTAAAGCTGTGCCCACTCTTTCTTATATATACAAAAGAAATAATAGTACCGACTTCATAAGGTTGTTATGAGGATTAAATATGTTAACATAGTAAAGCACTGGGGTGCCCGGGTGGCTCAGTAGGTTGAGCATCTGCCTTCAGCTCAAGTCATGATCCCAGGGTCCTGAGATCAGTTCCACATCAGGCTCCCTGCTCCATTGGGTTCTTGCTTCTCCCTCTCACTCAGCCCCTCCCCCTGCTTGTTCTTTCTCTTTCTCTGTGTGTCAAATAATAAAAAAAAAAAATCTTTAAAATAAAACAAAACACAGTAAAGCACTTAGAACAGTGACAACATTGAGTTAGTTCCACTAGCTATTATTTAATTATTATTAATGACCTCATTCTCTATATTTTCATATCATATTTCCCTGTGGACTACTACAGAATTGCTAACCACAGAAATTGATTTCCTTCTGTACAATTAGTAATGGTGATTTTATTTTTCTATTTAGTTAGAAAATAAGCAAGTATTTATTATAACCCTGTTATGTACTTAAAAATTTTCTTAAATTCTGGAAACATTGTGGGAGGTAGGAGGAAGATTAAGTGTTGAACCCCACAAGCTAAAAGGCTGAGAGATAAACTGTTCCAAACAATAAATAGAAAGTGAGAATAAGAAAAAAAAAAAAAAAAGGAAGAAGGGAAGTTCTTCATGCTGTTTTATTTTTTAAGCTATTAAAAAAAAAATGGAAATGAATGTGGTACTTCATAGCCAAGAAACGTGATAGCCACTTAAGAATCTAAAATATTTTTTTTATTTTCATTGAAATCATTAAATCAGAGCTGGTAACAAAATGAAATTTTTTTCAACTCTTTATACAGTTAAATACAGACAGAGAGATAAACCACTGCAGAAGTAATACTATTAATCAGAAATATATTGCAGAAATAAATTGCTGAAATCAGTCAACTAATATAGAAGGTAATTTAATCTGTTCATTAAAATGATACCAGTACAAATTCCTAAGTTCCTGGATACTGCGGTAATAGTTCTATAATAAACCTATCCATGGTCCATATTAATATACAAGCAGTTTCAGGCACAGAGTAAGGGCCAGACTATTAGTGCCATATGGATTCCATATGCTCCTTAAATAGAATTCAGGATCGTGAAAAAATAGAACAGCCAATATCTACTAATTCCCTTTCGTGGGTATTGGAGAAATAGGCAATTGAATATTACACACACACACACACACACACACACACACGAGTAGAGGGAATGTTATATCCTAGGAATGATAATTTTATAAGAATCAAAATGTCCAAGTGTCTTTTTGGATCTCTGAGTCCATAATTTCTCCAACATCTTAAATAAAGTCTTGCTAGGCTAGAGCTTATCTGTACTCCTAATGCTCTTGTGTAATTCTTTCAATTTCCCAAACCACCGTCCCCTTATATACAAAAAAGGGTAGGGGACAAGGGATGGGCATAAACTTGACAGAGACATTGGCTTGGAATAGGGAAAGCAAGCTTCTTATTCTGACTGAAATGATGTCAAACTGGCAGAGGGTAATTGCAGATCTGGGCCGGGAGCAGAGGCTAGCATGCCAGAGAAAGGAATCTGGATGGTTTGCAAATGCAGAAGAGAAAATAAACTACACCTAAGGAATTAAAGTCAAAGAGGCAAAAACAAGCACAGTGTGTTAGACCTGTAATGACTGATGAAACTAGGTTTTCACTGCCAACTTTTTTAAAAAGTGGGGGGGGAAGGATCCTATGAAAAGGACTGTTCAGACATATGATCACAAAAGAGGTGGGAAACTAAACTGCACTGGAAATATGCCAGGATTAACGGAATAAAGGTTGTGGGGGAGGAATGACCAGTGAGGAAGGCAATGCAGCAAAGAAAAAGGAAAATGAATCAGCACATGGTGGAGTGCATAAAAGGACTTTTAGAGTTAAGAATTCCTCACCTTTGCACTTTTCGCAGCTGTAAGCCATTGTATTGCTGTGGTGCTGATCTGTTTTGCATCATCAAATATTCAGTTTATTGACACACAACCAACACTTCATAATTACTTTTAGTCTGTCATTCAAAGAAAGTGCTGAGTCCGGTCTGGCTTGAGACCTACAGCAGAACAGGAACGTCCTCCGTTCTTAAAATGAATCACTACCAAAAAGCAGAGGCTTTGACCCAGAGTCAGTCATGAGAAATGAAGTTTTCTGGAAATAAACTGAAATTTGGAAAAGGTATTAGGCTTGTTACAAATCATGGTATAGTATTTTAGAAACAAAGTTTCCATAGTTTAAGGAGCTGGGATATCATGGAAGACCTAAAGATTCATGATATTAATAAATATAGACATTATCCTGCAGGTAATGATAATTCGTTAAAGCAGAGCGGCTTATTCGATTTTGGAGTTTGGTTGTTCATTTTAATAAACTGTGTCAATGTTGCAAATGGATTTGTTAGATCCAGGTCCATATCTACAGAAACGGAGAGGCTATCACAAAAGGGATAAAATTAAAAAAGAAAATACATGTATTTGAGAATTCGAGAAGTAAAATCAAATATGGAATTGAGTGGATGTGAGAAATAAAAGTCGAAGAAGAAAGAATTGCGCCAGACTTCCGGCTCTTGGACTACACAGCAGAGAAGCGAGTGTCCCAGGTGTCCATTCTTTGACACTGACTCTATGACATCTGTCCGGCTGGCTCATAGCTGCTTAGAATAATGGCTCCGTTACCCAGATTCCTTTGCAGCTTGGTGTAGGCATATGATTAAGTTCTGGCCAGTGAGCTAGAAGCAAAAACGATGTGTGCAACTTCCTGGAAGTGTCCTTAGATGGAGCAAATGTACTCTTCCTTCTTTTTCTTCTATCTGGTGGCTGGGATCATGACATCTTGTCAGAAGCTCCTTCCCCTATCTGTGACAATGCTAACCAGGAGAACAGGATAGGGGTGGCAGATGAATAATATGGAAGAGAGTGATTTCTAAAAATTAATGAAACTGTCATACAAGCCCAGAACCACTGACTCCTGGCTTTTGTATATGACAGCATGAAATCTAGGATGCTTAAACCAACATCGGTTTGCGTTTTCTAGCCCATTCATCATTGTAACGAATACAGCCATCTCTCCTTTATGCTGGCATCATTCAGTGCTAAGACAAACAAAAAGAAGGAATTTCTCAGAGTAAGAAAAGGAATTTAATTTTGAATATATAGGATTTAAGCTGCCGATGAAACATTCAGATGGAGATGTCAATGAGATGAGAACAACCTAAGACAGAGACTTCTTTTTAATTAATCAGATACAGAAACAGAAGCCAGGAAGGAAGCTGGAAGACAGTGACTAGAAAAGCGTGAAGCTTGGGCAGCGCAAAAGCCAATACTGGGGTTGTTTCACGAATCAAGTGGTCAACGGGGACAGATGTTTTAACGTCAATGACAGTAAGCTCTGAAGACTGCCTCTTGAATTAAGGGGCAGGAAAGCTCCCAGCACTTAGGTGAAAACAGTTTCATTAAAAAAGAGGTGATGGAGAATGGAGGGCCAGTGGGTTGAGGTCTGAGTGGCAGATGAACCAACCAAGAGAAGCACACACAGCCTGGTCCCAGCCTCATCCCGTGTGTCACATGGCCCAGCCCTTCCTTTCACAGAGTCAGCTTGGTGCCTTCCCCCTTATAGCCATGACACAGTTCTTCTCACTTGTTCTTTGGTAATCCAGTTCACTTCTGTCCATCAGCTTGAGACACACTAGATTTGGGGCCACACCCTCCACCCTTCCATCATCTTAAGCACTTCCACCGTCCTGCTTGGCAACTATTCCAAGTTTAGTCTGTTCCCTGGAGGCTCCAGTCTTCTCCTCAAACCCCTACATCTGCAAGTGACATCATATCCATGACTTCTTAAAGCCATGTTCTCAACTTCGGTACTGTGGATAGCGGTGGCTGACAAGTCCTTTCTGGTGGGGCCAGGAGCTGGGCTGTGGAATATAGGATGTTTATTTAGCAGCACCCTTGTCTATGTGACAACCAAAAGCGTCCTCAAATATTGTCAAATACTGTTGAGGAAGCACAATTACCCCTGGTTAACCAGCACAGTCCTAGGGTAGAAGAGACAATAGTCAAGAATTTTTCAACTGCCCTTTCCTTATGGCTGTAGATCCAATAGCCCTTCCCCTTACCTTGATGAACCAATGATAGGGCTCCTGTCATTTTAAAAACTAACTTGGCAAACTTATGTGTCCTTTACCTTTTCCTGTTGAATTGCTTCCCCTCCTCCTATAAGTGGATCGTTCATCCTGATAAAATAACTATCAATCTGAATCTGCTTTAGAATTCCTCCCTCTAACCTCTAAGAAACCCATTGTAGCCCTCGCTGCTGGCCTACCTGCTTTTTCTTCACTATCCACAGTCTACACACCAGCCATGGGGAGACAGTGTGTTTAGAGTTTTCATTCCTGCCTTGCTTTTTCAAATCTACTTTCTTTTGTCTTTCTCTTCTTTCCACATAAAATATTTTCTTCTTCTCATTCATTTGTCCAGTCCTTATGTGTTCTTACAAACCTAATCCAAGATGGTTTTCTGGCCCCAGTGTCATGGGCAAGTTTCCTTAGTAATGTATTTTGGAACACCCTGCATTTACTTCCGTCACTATATCACACTCTTACACTTACAGAAGACTCACTTTCTCTGTTTTCACAGCTACAAGCTCCTTGAGGCTAGGGTCTGTGTCTTCTCCCCTGCTGTGCTTCCCTTTCCCGAATCCAAAATGAGCAGGACCTGGGGCACATTATCACACATAAGCGGTCTTTTATCCTTGGACTTAGTTTTACTCCACAGTGTTCAGACACAATGGAAGCTGTGAGGAATTTCATTTACACATTGGTGCCTTGCAAATACATCATCTTCAGCTCTATTTTGGTCAACTCATTTTTTTCTATCCATTTATCTGCTCCTCAGGAGAGCTGAGAGTAATGGAAATAACATATTCCGTTTAGGGACTGGTTAATAACTGCTTCTGTTTGATCAGGCGGTAGCAGCTTTCCAACTGGAACCAAGCTGCTTATGCATTGATTGATGGCCCGAACGGACATTGTTTCCTTTCCTCCTGTCGAAAGGTTAGCCCTGGTTCCAGAAGAGGCTTTTCAAGATCTCTGCCTGAATACTTTACATAAAGTTAATCAAGGATAATGGAGAAAATGTGATTTCATATCACTATTGAATGCCCTAAATAACTCATTTCCATTTTTGTTCAATAGAGCTTATACTTGGTGATATAAAATTATAATAGCATTGAATGAGCTTAGAAACAGAAGACATTATGCACTGAGCTCATGCTAGGCTATCAGTAAAACATTTATTCTGTTTAGTTTTTATGTAAATTTAAGGGCCCAGAAGATTTAACTATTTTTTTTAAACAAAGCCCATATAACATGGGGGGGGGGATCCAGTCTTCTATAATTGACATGATTCATGAATCCTATTGTTTCTTCTCATAGAGAAAAAAAAAATCTATAACTTATACAAAGATAGTGGCTTTGTCTAAGAGTTATCAGAACTTTATTAAAAATAATTTAATGATATTCCTAAAACAAATTTATTCTAAATTTTTGTAGCCATATCCAGTCAAGACCCCGCTTCTTTGCTTGACAACCTGGAAATGGTAAACAAGAGAGTCTTCATAGCCACACCAGCAACTTCATATCCCCTATTCTACTTCTGTGAAAACCACAGGAATATATTTAAAGATGAATTTAGAGGATTTTTATCCAGGTAAATGGCCTTAAGGCGGGAATGGCCTTCTCCATCTACAGTTCTCCATTTTCCCTTTTTTGTCCACTTCAGTATAGTGATGGTGCCAGAGTACTGGGGTGAGTAACCGAAGAGTAGATGATTTTTTTTTTCAAGGTTTTATTCATTTATTTGATAGAGAGAGAAAGCACGAGCGGGGCAAAGGGCTTCGGGGTCAGGGGAGGGGAACAAGCAGACTCCCCACTGAGTGCAGAGTCCACACAGGGCTTGATTCCAGGACCCCAAGATCATGACCTGACCCAAGTCAGATGCTTAACCGACTGAGCCACCCAGATGCCCCGAGTGTAGATGAATTTTTAACTCTGAGATAAACTTAGTCATTTGTTCCTGAAAGATGAGTTAGATGAATATTTTTTTATCAATTGGTCCCGTCCATGAAGTGTTATTTGAAATGTTTAAGAATATTTGATAGACTTTTAATTATGAATTTATTCTTTATTAATTTGCTTGTTTATTTGCATTATACCTCCCCCAACATTATGTCTATTATAAAAGGGCAGGAATTTTTGTAAGACCTTGATAAATATTTGTTGAATACATATTTTGATATAAATTATAGAATCTTTATCTATAATTTCATTTGTCATCTAAATAGGACTTACTGTTCAGAACCAATCACTTTGAGACGATATTTGTTATATGACCTATTTATCAATGTAAATACATAAATGCATGAATAAATGCATCTATGCATTATTCATCATTAGTTATTCATGCAATAAATACATGAATAAATAGTTTGTATTCTTGGCATAAAGTTATATCTGATATCTTATTTTCAACTGACCAGATTTTCATGCTTTTAAAAGACTAGTACATACAAAATGGTAAATAGTAATCTCTATGCCATTATTTATTTCTTTCTCCCTCCAGAGTCTAACAATACTTATCCTTGCATCCAGTTATTGAAGCTCTTGTTACAAGTGGTTCCCATTTTTCTTCAATCTATCTTTTGCTCACCATTTCTAGCCACCTCATATGAAAAGGAAACATTTTTAAATAATGAAACAGGCTGAGCACTTAATCTGTTCTCAAATTTGGACATGTAGTAGGTCTAATCTCTAGAAACAGTTCAGTCAAATTTAAAGTTGTAGATATGTAATAACTGACAAAATGTGAAAGTATATTTACAATAAGTCTCCTGAAAAAGTTTTTTCTTTTTTACATCAGTTTCTTATCTTTACCTAGTTCAATTGGTAGTAGATGTTTTACTTCAACTCTTTTGAGAGTTTGTTATTAGTTTCATTCCCAGTTCGGATTATTATGTCTTGGAAAATTGAACTCTTTATCATTATACCTTGCCTCTCTTTATCTCTGGCAGTCTTTCCTGTTCTGATACTGGCTTTGTCTGAAATTAATATAACAACTACAACTTTCTTTTGATTATTTTTAGCATAACGTATCTTTCTGGACCTCATCCCTTTCTTTATAATCAATCTGGGTCTTTCTATTTAAAGTAGGTTTCTTGTATACAACATAATTGTTTATTCTTCCTTTTCATATGCATTCTGACAATCTGTTTTTTAATTGGTGCCTGTCGACCTGCATATGTTAGATGATTATTGATATTAAATGATTATTGATAGAGTTTGGTTAACATCTACCATGTTTGTAATTGTTTTCTATTCATGCATTATCCCATTCCCACCCTTTTTTCAGCTTTCTCTGGTGTTAACTGACATTGTATATGATTTAGTTTTCTCTCCTCTCTTAGCATAGAAATTATACTGCTTTATAAATTTTTATAAATTATTTGCCCTAGAGTTTTTAATACATGTTTATAACTAATCTAATTCCATGTTCCACTGACACTTTACTACTCTATCTATAGCACAGGTGCCTTATAACAGTATCCCGCCACTCGTCTTTCATTTATTTTCTTGATCCATATGCTGTGAACACCTCCTGTATCATCCAATGTATTTTTATTATTGCTGGAAACTATGTCGTCTTTTGATCAACTAAGAATAAGAAAAATAAAAGATTTTACTTTTACCTTCATTTACTCCTTTTCCAATGTTCTTATTCTTGCAAGATTTTCTCCTGTCTCGCTGGTTTTCTTCAGTTCAAATATGATATGCTTATATGGAGGGTGGTATTTGTTTGTTTTTGCCTTTTGGATTTGTCTTCTGTTTTGGTTTAGATTTTGGTACTTTGGGTTGATGTTTTTGGAGGGTCTGTCCTTAATTTTGGCAAGACTTTGGCCATTACCATTTCAAATATTTCTTCTGTTCTATTTTCTTTCTTCACTTCCTGTATTCTGATTGCATATTATGATTACATCTTCTTTTACCATTCCACAGTTCTGGGATGTTCTGTCTTGTTTTTTTGCTTTTGTTTTTTTGCTTTTCTCTTTTTGTTTATTGCTGTTCTTTTATTCTTCCTTCTCTTTGCTTTTCAGGTTGGGAAATACAAACTGACCGGTCTCCAAATTCATAATCCTTTTCTCAGCCATGTTGTTGAGTTTACTGATGATCCCCTCAAAGGTATTCTTCTTTGCTATTGTAGTCTTTTTTAAACATTTCCTTTCGAGTCTTCCTTAGTATTTCCATCTTCTGCTTATGTTATCCATCTGTTCTTGCATGCTGTTTATTTTTTCCATTAAATCCCTTAGCATTTTAATCACAGTTATTTTAAATCCCCTATCTGATAATTCCAACATCTGTGTCTTATCTCCATCTGATCCTGGCACTTACTTCATTTCTTCTCAGACTGCATTTTTTCTTGCTTTTTGGCATGTCCTTTAATTTTTTGTTGAAAGCCAGGCCTGCTGTCTTAGGTAGTAAGAACTGAGATAAATAGCCCTTTCGTAAGAAGATTTATCTTATCCTGGCTAGGGGTTGTGATTTGTTTAATGTTTGTTGTAGCTAGAAGTAACAGTCTTCAGATTCCTCCATCGCCCCTGTTTCTGTCTCCCCTCTGCTTTTGGGGTTTCCCTAAATACTCTTCCTCAGAAGGACTCTGTGTTTTGCAGCTTTTTTTTTTTTTTAGCTATAATTTACTGTTACTACACAGTAGTCCTGTTGTAGATAATCACCAGTATTTTTAAATTTCTATTTCAAGATAGAAAGTTTAAGCTTACCCCTCAGTGGGACGCCTGAGTGGCTCAGTGGGTTAAGCCTCTGCCTTCCGCTCAGGTCATGATCTCAGGGTCCTGGGATCTCGTTGTGCATCAGGCTTTCTGCTCAGCGGGGAGCCTGCTTCCCCCTCTCTCTCTCTCTGCCTGCCTCTCTGCCTACTTGTGATCTCTTTGTCAATTAAATAAATAAAAATCTTTAAAAAAAAAATTACCCCTCAGAACCCTTCTTGTTTAAGTGTTCTCAGAAACATCACTTGGAAAATTGAAAACTATCAGTTTTTACTCATCTTATCTTCTTTCTAAAAACCATCCTCTATCATCCCAGGACATTTGAGACATTCTATTAAATGACTTCAAATTCTTGTCATCATACAACCATGGAAATTTCAAGTTACCCATGAATTCTGAGCACCTATCTCATCAGTCACAACAATTCTCTCACAGTTATGGACAATGATTTAGGATTTCTTTCCTTTCATTCTAGTCTATTGTTGTTTGGGAGACACATTCACAAACTTAAAATGCATACATTCACAATGTATAATTCCACGTTTTCTAGTATGTTCTCAAAGTTGTTCGATCATCACCACTATCTAATTTGAAAACATTTCGTTATCCAAAAAAAGAAATCCATTAACCATTAGTAATACATCCACATTCTTTCCTCTCTCTTGCCCTAGCAACCAATGATCTATATTCTGTCTGTACAGATCTGCCTGTACTATTCATATAAATGGAATCATACAATATGTGATCATTTGTGATCAGCTTCTTATAGTTAGTATAATGTTTTCCAAGGTTTATCCATTTGTAATATATATCAGTATTTCTTTACTTTTTTCTCTCTTTTTCTTTTCTTCTTTTGGTGACAAATATTCCATTGTATGGATACACCACATTTTGTTTATTCCCTGCATCAGTGGATGGAAATTTTAACTGTTCCCTCCTTTTGATCATCATGAATAATACCACCATGATCATTCATTCCAAAATTTTGTGTGGACATATGTTTCTACTGCACTTGGGCATGTACCTAGGAGTGGAATTGCTGGTTCACATGATAACTCTATGTTTAACATTTTGAAGAACTGCTAAAATGCTTTCTAAAATGACTGCACCATTTTAAAAGTTCATCAGCTAGGTATGAGGATTCTGATTTCTCCACATCCTAGCCAACATTTGTTATTTTTCTGTTTCTTTAAATGTAGCCATCCTAGTGGATAGGAAGTGGTATCACACTAGTTAATTCTTGTTTCCCTAATGACTAATGATGTTGCACAACTTTCCAGGTGGTTGCCAGCCAGTTGCATATCTTCTGTGGAGAAAGATATATTTAAAACCTTGACCCATTTTTAAATTGGATTGTTTGTCTTTTTGCTGTTGAGTTGTAAGAGTTTTATTGTTTGTTTGTTTTTTAAATATATTTGGTATAACAATTTCTTAATAAATAAATGATTTGCAAATATTTTCTCCTATTCCATGGTTTATCTTTTCAATTCCTAGATAGTATCTTCTGAAGTACAAAATTTTAAATTTTGATGAGGTTTGATTATTTTTCTTCTGTTTGATATTCTTTTGGTATCACAGCTTAAAAAACAAAACAAAGCAAAACAAACAAAAAACCACTTTTACCTAACCCAAAGCACCAAGATTTACTACTTCACCTAAGTTTTCTTTTTAAGGGTTCCTTGGTGGTTCAGTTGTTTAAGCCTCTGACTCTTGATTTCTACTCAGGTTGTGATCTTAGGGTTGGGCTCTGTGCTGGGAGTGGGACCTGCTTAAGATTTTTTCTCTTCTTCTCCCTTAACCCCTCCCCCCTGCTTATGCATGCAATCTCTCTCTCTCATGCTCTCTAAAATAAATAAATAAATCCTTAATTTTTTTTTCTTCTTAGGGCTTTCTTCTAAGGGAGTTTTATAGTTTTAGCTTTAGGTTTATGATCACTTTGTGTTAATTTATGAATAACTTGTGAAGAAACATTCCAGCTTCATTCTTTTGCATGTGGATTATCCAATTATCTTAGCCACATTCTTTCTATCTTTCATGCACTGAACTGCCTTGGAACACTTGTTGAAAGTCAATTGATCAAAATGAAAGTTTTTTTGGTTTTTGGTTTTTGTTTTTCTGGACTCACAATTGTATTCTACTGATTTATATGTCTTTTCTTTTGCCAATATCATACTGTCTTAATTATTTAGCTCTGTAGTAAGTTTTGAAATCTGGAAGCATGAGTCCTCCAAATTCGTTCTTATTTTTCAAGACAGTTTTAGCTATTCTGGGTTCTATCTGTTTTTAATGAATCTGGGCCATTCAAAGATTCTTAAAATATGGATGGAGCATGATTATTGTAATGAATACAACACAGAAGTGTTAATCTTTTCTCTGCAACTCACCCTAGTTTCTATTTCAAACTCCTGAGTGGAATAAAATAATAATCTTGGTCAATTTATATTGGCCTCCTACTTCTACAGGTTTTGTTTAAGATTGTTTACATATTGGCAAGTTTTGTTTTGTTTTTGTTTTGAGGTGGGGGATTGGCATCTTTGGCCCATAGACACCATCTATCCATGATGGTATCTGCCGAAAGAATTATAGTCCCCTCCAGTTCATAGCCCCACAGAGGTCACATTTTGTCATTCATTTCTTTCTTAAAGGATTGAGATTGAGAAGGACTCCTCTCCTCTTTCTATGCACATAGGGATTTATTTCCCTGCTCAATTTTACACTGGGCTATGAAATACTCTTTAGGAATATTTGGGAAGATGTTTCAGCTGTTTCAACTCTGAAATTTATCTTTCTAATTGGTTGTTCTCAGGGATTCTGACTTAGGTCTTTATACACACAGCTCTACAGACTGATCCGGTGATAGGTACTTTCAGCATGTTTGTCCATTGGATCTAGACCCATGGAGTTGTATTCAGAGTATGGGAACCCTTTTGAGATACTAATCAACTTTTCCAGATATACTCATTTCTCCTTTAACTCACTTTACTTCCTTTCCAACAATCTGAAAAATCTTCAGCAAGACCTTCAATTCAAAGTGTTTTCTATAAATCTCAAGTCCCAAATTTTTGAAACTCAAGTATTCTAAGTGTTTTCTGTAATATCTTATTCTCCCTGAGGTATGCTATGCCCCATAATGTAAGTAACTGAAGGAAGTGAACAGAAAATGCAATGGAGAAAAAAAAGTAAACATTAAAAAAGGCAAAACATATCTTATTCCTACACAAAGTATTCAGATAAGATGCTTATTTGTGTATCAAGAATAGGAAGCTGCATAAAATAGCTAAAAAAATAAGTGACTTGTGCATTGGAATTAGGAAAAAAAATAGTATTGGAATCAAATGCAAAAAGGAACATAATAGTTTCCTTCACGTAATTACCAGAGCTGATCTGAAACTTGTGACAGACAAGCCACCTCTTGGAATAGGAGACACCAATATTAGTCCTCTTATAATGGACACTCATCTTCATAGATGTACTGGTGTTGGGGTTAAAGTCAGTTGTTGTATGTTGTTGTTGAAAGACATAGAAGAGTTATAATTCCATGTACCACTGCAATTACTTTTGTGTTGTCAGAGATTTCTTTTAGGAAAACAGAGTTCAAGTTAGTTAATTAGTTAGTTAGTTAGTTCTACTTAGTTCTACTCATGAAACAACTAGAAAAATATATATAAACTGTTACCTTCTTAAAAGAAATAAGCCATACACCAGAGTCACATGGTACATGCTGAACTGTCAAATACTTTCTGGGAACTTTTTCCTTCAGATTTGAAGGATTCCTTGACCACTGTTGTGAGTACAGTAAACTTATTTCAAACTCCACAATTCATTTCCTATCCTTTAATTATTATGAAAAAATTGATAATGAGTACACTTTTTTTTTTATAGAAAAATGGGCCTTCCAACTCAAATACTTAAATTTCAAGAAACAACTAAGCTATATTTTTTCTTTCGCAACCAAAGACAAAACTTAGGTGATGATTTAAAATAGTTTATTTCCAGCCTTGCAGAAAGAATCGAAATGTCAGAAAACCTAAATAAAGTCACATGTAACCAAATGAACATAGTAATGAATAGTGTTCTATTAGAAAATTTGCATGTCGAGTAAAGCAATTGTAGAAGGGAAATTGTGTTATTCCATTTCATAATAAAACAGATTTCCCAAAATCAATATGCAAGCATTTTAGCGAAAGAGAATGATCTTGCAAGAGTTGAGTGATTCTTTCTGCAGCTAACATTCTTCTTATGATACTGATGAAATCAGAATAAATAGATGTTAAATTAATTTGTCTTAAATTGCAGTAACAATGGTGGCTTAATTAAAAAAGAAAAATGGTCCTTAAATTATACAGCAGTCAATGGCCACTGAAAGAATACAGTGTAAAAACTTCTGATATGTTCAAGCCTTATTTTTCCACAAATGATAACAACACTGGAGTTTTTATGTCATTTGTTTTTCTATTTTTCCACAAATGATAATAGCACTGGAGATTTGTGTCATTTGCTTCTACTACATGCTGGTAACATAGAGAATTTTAATCACTTTTTATATGTAAAACAAGGGCCAGAAAACACTTTCAAACAGAATGTTGGCATGCATGTAGCTATTCTATTTAAAGAATCTCTTTGCTAAAACATCATTGAAGAAAAGCTCCAGGAAAATCACTATGTAAATTTTAGGTATATTTAACATTATTTTGAAAGTAAAATAATGAAGTCCATTATGTACCTTGAGGCTATATCTTAGTGTAAAAGCTTACATTCACTTTAACAATGAAAGCCATAGACTGAATTTACAGATACAGAAACTAAAGGTCTAAAAGTGACATAATTTCTCAAGGTCAGAGCATGAATTGTTGAAAAAAGAAGAAAGAGATTCCAGACACTGTATTGCCTCCACGATGAAATAATGCTTATTCAAACATCTGTGAGAAATGAATAGTATCCCCAGGATTTATTACACAGCTATATGAAGCATTAACATGTTCATGGAATTTCTGTATTGGATGGAAGTTCTCATAATTCAAATCAATCATATTTCCCCCAAAAGAAGACAGAACCAGGTCTGCAACTGGCCCCTTTATAAAACTCCAGCTGTCAAAACTTTAATGTTTCCTATTTTCAAATTTACCCCCAAACCTATAGATTCCCCAAATGATGATGATCCTAACCAGGCATACTCCTACATTACAGAAAGCAAAATGATGACTCAATAAGCAGAAAAGCTCAGAATAATAGCTTAATTCTTTATAAAATATGAGAGGTTCAGCCCCAGCAAGTTATCTTCAGAAAGGACCTATGTTTTCCTATCACCAGTAACAGTGTCATCAAGCATCCTAAACACCGAACATTTATATCCCTCTAGCATTCACAAGTCATTCTTATATGGTCCTGAGTATTATATCCAATGTATTAATCATGTCTCAGTTTACACGAGCACTTTGGACACAAATTTTGCTGAAACATAGGAACCTGCCATAAATTCTCAATACCACCCCTCAAGAAGGTGCAGTTTGTCCTGGGAGCACTGTTAAAAGGTGGGCCACCATTTGCTGTGGTCACAGTTGCCATGACAGTAATTTGAGAAGCAGCACATGTTGTGGCGATTGTCCAGAGAACAGAGGACTGTCCAAATAGGTAATCAATCTGTCGGGGCCTGGCAGACAGAAAGCTTCCAAGTAATGATGTCAATGGCAGAGGAATCCGGGAGACCAGACCG
This sequence comes from Lontra canadensis, assembly GCF_010015895.1. Classification (NCBI taxonomy): domain Eukaryota; kingdom Metazoa; phylum Chordata; class Mammalia; order Carnivora; family Mustelidae; genus Lontra; species Lontra canadensis. Next base: position 13,940,371 of record NW_022631016.1, on the reverse strand, counting down.
TAGAGAGGCTTCCAAGCAGATGGCGAGAGCTGTAGCCACCTGGACTAATTCTCTGAGTCAATTAGTGAGTACCAGGAGCGGATAATTCGGGGGTAATTCTTCAAAGCATGGAAGGGAAAATGTCTGCCTTAAGAATACAGTTTGGATTTCAAAGTGAGGGATAAAGGTTTTTAAATGTACCCTTCCTTGTTATGCCTTCTACCTGCTCCCCTCTGCCATCACCTACTGCCCACTCAGCCTAGACCCCGCTGATGATTATTTGAATTTCCTCCCACAACTTAGAGGTATTTCCTTATGTTACAACAATGCACGAACAGAGCAACCCTGACTCTATTCCTGATTTTAGGCAATCGGTACTCTACAGAAAAAGAAACCACCCAAAGATTGTTGTTAATACAGATTTTAATCTACCAGTGTGAGCTCTTACAATAATCAATCAATTGTTTTCTTATCTTTCACCAAGTCCCTCTACCAAGCAATAATTTTCTATTTATTTTTTAATTATTTTACCTTTTATTTTTTTATTAAGGTATAGTTGACTTATAACATTGTCTTAGTTTCAGGTGCACAATATAATGATGCCAGGGGGCACCCGGTTGGCTCGGGTCATGATCTCAGGGTCCTGGGATAGAGCTCCTGACTCCACAATCAGTAGGAGTCAGCTTGAAGATTCTCTCTCCCCCTACCCCTACCCCTTCTCATGTTCTTTCTCCCACTCATTCTCTATGATAAATAAATAAATCTTTTTAAAAAAAACAATAAAATGATTCCATATTTGCACACACACATTGCAAAATGATCACCCCAATAAATTTAGTAAACATCCAACAATTACTCAAAAAAAGTTACCAACTTGTTTTCTTGCTAAGAGAACTTGCAAGTTCTGCTCTTAGAAACTCTCAAATATGCAACAGAGTATTGGTGATAGTCCCACTTTGCACCTTATGTTCCCCAGGGCTTATTTATTTTATAAATTGCAAGTTTGTGCCTTTGACCTCTTTCACCCTTTCTCCCATCCCTCACCCCCTGCCTCTGGCAACCACCAGTTTGCTCTCTGTATCTATGAACCTTTTTCTGTTTTGGTTTGTTTTTTTGTTTGTTTTGTTTTTAGATTCCACATATAAGTGAGATCACATGGTGTTTGTGCTTCTCTACTGACTTACTTCACTTGGCATAATGGCCTTGAGGTCCATCCATGTTGTAATTTCAAACCTCGGCCATTCTATGAATTCCCCACACTGACCCTTCCCATCTATTTCTTGGGGCCTATTTCTGTGGCATACCTCCTAGACCTACCTCTCTATATCTGGTCTCCACCTCGTGGCTTTCTTCCAGTTTCTGAAGAGATTATATGTGTTTCCTCATATTCAAGACCAACATCATACTCTTAATTCTGCCACGTCATCTCCTAGAGGAACCAACATCCTTCCTTTATGCTCAAGCACTCATTCTTCCTCTTTTTGAAGACATTCCTCCAAACTAAATGTGCTGCTGGAGTCTCAGACCTAAAGCAAAGCAAAAACAGAAACAAAAGGACTTATAAACTCTTGGATCTGAGTTGGCCTTTAGTTACTCTCCTTTCTCCTTCCCTCTTCATTTGAAATCTTCAAGGAGAAGTCTCTGGTTTCTCACTTCTCAATTAATTCCTTTCCAGATGGAAAACAAGGTTGTGCTCCCCAAAACGAATCTTGCTAAGACAACCAAGGACTTTCTAATCGCCACATCATAACACTACATTTCAATCCTCGATGCTGTGTTTGACTCTGTTCTATTAGATTGTCCAACTTACACCACAACACTCTCCACGTCTCCCTGATTCATCCTTCTCAGGCCTCCTTGGGCTCTACTTTGACATTATTCACCAGGTGAGCATTGTCCCTGCTGCATGAGTCTGTTCTCAGCCCATTTCTCTTCTCTTCCATGTCACTCTTCATCTTAAAGCAAACGTCCACCACAAGACCCTTACTCCTTATTTCCTACACACTGATCACTATGTACATCAGTCAGGGCTATCCAGAGAAACAAAATCAACAGGATGTGTGTGTGTGTGTGTGTGTGTGTGTGTGTGTATGAGAGAGACAGGAAGATTGGTGTTTAGGGATTATTTCACATGATCGTAGACGTGAAGTTCAAAATCTGCAGGTTGGGACTGCAGCCTGAGGACCTAGGAAGAGCTACAGTCCAAGTCTAGGGGTGGTTTAATGGCAGAATTCCCTCTTGCTCTTGGAAGTTAAGTTTTTGTTCTACTCAGACCTTTACTGGCGGATGAGGACAACCTACACTACAGAGCATAAATTGCTTTACTCAAAGTTCTCCAATTTAAATGTTACTCTCACCCCAAATGTACTTTTATAGAAATATCCAGAATAATATTTGACAAAATATCTTGGCCCAGCCAAGCTGACGTGTAAAATTAAGCATCACACTATGGAATCTAAGTCTAGCACCTGTACCTTACTAACGAGTTCCAGAAATGTATAACATTGAGCGTCTTCATGGGAATGTAACATAAGTATCTCAGACTCAAGGTGTCCAAAATTGACCTCTCTAACCTTGACCAACCTGCTTCTTGTCCTGCATTTCTTATCTAGGCCAATGGTGACTACTAGTTACCTAATCTCCCATGGCAGAAAAACTCGTCTGTCTGTCCCTTAAAACTGATTGCAAGCTCTTCTAATATTTCTTGACTCTGTCCCTCTTCTTGCCTCTTCCCACCACTGCCCTAATTTCACTTTATAAAAAAAGTTTTGGCTGAACACCATAAAAGCTTTGTACTCAGGTGAGCCAAGAATGTTAACCCAGATACTCCTTAAGAACACAGCTGCTGGACTCAAACTGCCACAAACCTCTCAAGCTTCAGGCCTCTAAAGCACATAACCATTATTGTAAGACAGAACCTTATACTCCCTCCCCTCACTGTGCCCGTTTCCACCGCACCAACTGCAGATGCCACAGGAGCACCAAAAGGAACATCTGAAGGACCATTGCTAGAGGAAAAACCATCAACCACCAAGCTGTGGGTGACCCTGTGTGGCCCAAGGATCTGTGGAAATCCCAGAAACTGGTAGAACTCAGATTAAGTTTCTTGTCTTTGTTTAACAGTTAATATCCAACATGGTAGCACCCGCGTATGTAAACACGCACACACACACACATCTTCTGAGGGCTCACTTCTCATATTCGCCTCTTCGTAAAAATCCCTCACACCACTAATTACAAATTCAAATGCCTAGTCTGAGGTTTAGATCCGAGGTGAAGGCAGAATTTGTGTTTTTGCCAGAGTGCAGTTGAGTTGTACCGTTAGGAGATTGTTGTACCTGTCTCATCCCCGTCACTCACTGTGCTCTCTTGACAAATCAGATTGACCTCTTGTGCTCTCATTCTCTCTTTAGCGCTTTCTCCTCACCTACTAAACATTGGTTCATTAAAGTTTCTCTTGAAAGACGACAAAATCCCGATTAAATGATCAGCCTCTTTCTTGAAGGGCAAACCCATGTTTTGACTGAACTGAAACCTAGCTTTCTGCTGAGGACTCCTCTTCCCTTGACATGTTGTCAGGTAAAGTTGCTCACATCTTCTTATCTCATGTACGTTTGGGTTGAAAGATTGGGTCTACACTCTTCTTTCTTCCTTCTTTCAAATATTTGTATCTCTTGCCTTTTATAAAAACTCCTTTATATACTTGTAAATGTGAAAAAGAGAGAAAAGGAAGATATAGCACCACCTTAGTGAAGTGGGACACAGAGGCAGAAGAAAATCATTAAAATTCCTTACCTACTGACAAGTCCTTGAAACAGACAGAGTGACGGGACTTAACTGACCTCACCTTGAGGTTTTGCTAAGGACAATCCTAGCCTGACCGACGCCCTACCCCGACAGGTCCCACCAGGATCCTGTAAGTCTACTTTAACAATTCCTTTATCTCTAAACCTCCAAGATAGTGTCAACAATCATTCCCAAGTATATGGCCCACTGATACACATCTAAAGGGTCTCACGAGAAGATTTTTATTATTGGTAATAAATAATCTTTCTCCCAACAATAGCTAGCCCCTCAAAGTCCTGGAGACCTTGCTTCCAAAATTCCTTGGAGACTTACATCATCCATAATCCCCTTTGTCCTCACCCACCGCCGAGTCCACCCCTACTCTGCCTTTAAAAACTCTGACTGTAACCGGGTTCAGGGTCCAAGTCCCTACTCAGCTGTGTCGGGTATACTTGGGCCCAAGCCTAAGCTTGTCAAATAAACCCTCGTGTGATTGCATCGGTGCTTGGCTCCTTGGTGGTCTCTCGGATGCGAAAACTCAGGCATAACAACTGAACATAGGTTTGTGCTTTTGACTTCTTACAGCAAAGAAAATAAGAATATTTAAATCTGTTGGTAAGCATGGTTTGTGCTTAACTGATTCATAAATTGGCATCTAAAGCATTGTTATAACTATTCACAATTGGTTAATAGCTGATAATTGGTTAATGACAAAGGTGTTTCTAAAAGTACAAAATTGTGCTAGCTGTAAGACTGATGGACATAAAGGAAGCAACTCTGTATGTAGGAAAGAAGAAGATATGTAGGAAAGATTTAAGGAATGGGAGTACATTTTGTTGAAAGTAAAAGAAGGTTATTTTGTCCTAAAGGGGATGGTTGTTTGGAAGGAAATAACTTGGGACAAAACCTGAATGCAAAGGAAAGTTGTAGAAGGTTTGTGAAGGGAAATCTTTGGAATGGAATTTAGGATGGTCAGGATAGACTAAGATTGAAATGAATGGGTTTTAAAGGTACATTGGTATAAGACTGAAATTCTCTCTGTTTAAAAGGACAAAGTTTTCTTAGATTAATTGATCTGCTGTTGAGAAAATGTAAATGGTTTTCTCTTTGCCTGCTCAAAGTTGTAAATGAGATCTCTTTGATTCATAAGACTTTTCCTTGATATGCTAAGTTACTCAGGGAGTACTGCTAAACCAATGATAAACCTTGGGTTACATTTGGGTAAATGCTGTAACTACTCTAGAGGTTCTATACATTTCCTAAAGTTTTATCTACTAATCTATTGAATTACTGTTTTGAGTCCTGAGAAACTAGTGTTACTTCATAACTAACACTTACCACTCCTGTGATACCTGGGTGTTTTCCACTTACCACTGCCCATAATCTATGCAAATGACCACAGGTTGTACGGGGCAGACTACAGACAAGTTTTCCTGGATATGCTTGTCATGTTATAGGGTCTTTCTCTAAAGAACCCTAATTGTTTTTTTCCTTTCAAACATTCTGTGTCTATGAATACACTGAGATTTTATCTGATATTGGGAAAACGGATATATAATTTAGATCTTGTTTGCTCAAGCCAGTCTCTATCCATGAGATTTGCAATTCTTGTATTAAAACAACTGAACAAAGAGAGTTATGAGTTGACCATCACCATCACTCCTGGATAACTTACCATCGATTATCCAATCAGCGGAAAGAGCTCAGCAGATGCTACAAATCTCAGAGATCTGAGTAAAATGCAGCCCTACTTTCTGTTGTGAAAATCGCAGCCACTTCGCTCTTGCCACAGTGTGAACGCTCCACTTCCACTGACTACAGGGACCACAGGGTGCCTGCGTCAAATTCTTCTGCACCTCAGCTGTCTCAAGGGATATTGACCACAAGCACCTCCATCAGACCACAACAGAAGCAACCCAGTCTCTGTGGGCTTTAACTAACTTCATATAAGTATAAGCAAACAGTGCATTACCTCATGCCAGCATCACCACATGTGACTCACATCCTGCCCCAGGATTTTCAGTTGTGCAACTTCAGATGTGAAACCAAGTACACAGTCTTGGGGACTTCACTGCAAAATGAAGGACTGCAAAGGAGACAATGGTCAATGGATAAATTATTCTCCCCTCAGCCTCCTTGATGGACTGTCCTGAGAAGGTGGTTCATAAGACACTCCCAGGAGATCCAGTTGTCAGCTTCACATGATAACCCAGCAGTAGCCAGTTTGTTTTCATACCTTGATATTTGTTCTCCCTCTTTCTCTGCCTCACCTCTCTGCTTTCCTGACTTTGCATTCCCTAAGAGCAGCTTTTGTCCTTGACTCTTCTCTCTGTGAGGAACCAAGCTAATGGCCCATTTCATTTGCAAAGTATTCTATCAGCATTTCTAGCTGAGAGAAAACAATGAGGAAAGCCATATTCCAAATAAATCATGTGCTTTCTTCAATGCTGTATTTCTCAAGTCCTTGATGGAGTGTGACTCTGGACTTACCTCAAGATATTGGGTTTGGATGAATGAAGTGCCACATGTGGTAGGGACTTAATCTAGACTTTCAACATTTCCCCCTCCCCCATATTTTCCAAGGTCTTTCTGAACATTCAATGTCTTTAGAATGGGTCAGAGTTAGTTTTCATTGTAAATGACTGTCACTCAGTACTCAAGACCCTAAATGACATGCCTTTCCTTAGTTAACCTATACTTTCAGGGGCTTCATATTGTCTTTGAGATGAAATCCAAGCATTTTAGCCTAAACATAGGATCCTCCTCGTGTGGCACCTGTGATCTCTCTAGCTTTATCTCCTGCTACTTCCAACCTATACTTTACAAATTATTGTCGGTTTTCTACACATGTCACCCACACATCTCTTTCTGTAATTTTGTTCATGCTGTTCCCTATTCTGGGAACTCCTGCCCTTATCCTTCTCATAAACTTCTCATTCACAATAATTAAACAAGTCTTCACTTTCCTCCAAGAAACATTCCGACTTTCCCCCCTCAATCCCTGTCACCCTAAGAGATTATGTTACGTGAAATGATATTAAGCTAATTTTTTCCAGTTTGTTTTCTTAATGTATTTCAAAGTAGATCAACTTCTTTGAGAGCAGAGACCAAATTTTATTTACATATGCATTTCTACAACTCTGGATAAAGTTACTTGTACAGAAAGTATCAAATAAATGTTAAATTATTGTTAAAATATCCAATGAGGGAGGTTTAGTGGAATTCCAGTAGATAAAAGCACAATTGACCAGAGGATAGAATTAAAGGAAAAATGTTTTAAGTTCAGCTACAGAAAAAAAGACACAGGAGTGGTGTAGAAGGCAGACATAGAGATCTCGAATAAACACAGAAACTAAAGAAAATGCCTGACACCCAACTTTTAATTGTGGGCAACTTTCTAGCAAACTCTCTCTACCTCAACATTTTTCTTAATTTCATTGTAAACACTGACTCGCAAAGTGATTCAACTTCAGTTGACCCTCAGTGTTTGTGTCAAAAAATCTTTATTACTCAATGGCTCTAATTTCCACTGTGATTAATAACTAGGTTATTGCTGGGTGCCTGGGTGGTTCAGTGGGTTAAGCCTCTGCCTTAGGCTCAAGTCATGATCTCAGGGTCCTGAAATCGAGTTCCATATTGGGCTCTCTGCTTAGCCGGAAGACTGCTTCCCTCCCACCCCATCCCTCCCAAACCCCGCCTCTCTGCCTGCTTGTGATCTCTCTGTCAAATAAATAAATAAAATCTTTGAAAAAAAAATAGGTTATTGTCAAGTATCTTTGTTTCTAACAATTTTGGATACTTGAACTTTAAAACTCTGTATAGAAGCATTTGCCACAAGGTGTTAGAAATAAATACCTCAAAGATTAAAACATATTATTATTATTATTATTTTATTATGCTAATATTAGATATCATCACATTGCTGCCATGTGTTGAGTGCCTACCATATTGGAAAGGTCCAGTATCAAATACTTTATGTTTAATAATCAGAAATAATTTTTTTCCACTTTAAGTCCAAGAAAAAAGAAAATATTCCAGAGAAGTTAAAGAATTTCATTTGATTTCAGGTCTATTTGAGGCCAAACATGTTATTAAAAGAACGGCGGACATAATGTAATAGAACTAATTTTAATATCAATTGGTAGCTTCAGGATTGTAAAACTTCTAAAATAAGAACAAGAATTCAACTTTCAACATTGAGTCCCAAGAGATAGGATTTCTGAAGAACACACTGAACTGTATTTCTTCTTGCCATTTACTGCTGGCATCCTACTTCCGTTTCATTTGCTTTAAGTGTTGTATTTCATTTCAAATTGCTTCCACTGTTGCTAAAAATGAATTTAGAGCATAAAGAAAAAAAAATACTGACAAGTTGTTTCCAGTTTCTTAGATGAGATTTCCAGAGCTTCTGTCATTTTAAGACAGAAATCTTTTCTTTTTCTACCCTGAGACAATTGCATAACTAATGATTAAAGTGGTTGTGGCTTTTCTGGTATGTCGGGAAATTGCCCCTCATGATCTCCTACCCCTCTCACTCCCACTGGTCTCTGAAAAATCTTCTTAATGGAATCCAGCAGATAAAAATAGTCAAGAGTGATAGCTTTTCTCCATGCTTAAAAAATTAGATTTATAAATGGAAAATTCAGTTTTTGTAAAGAGCGGAGGGTTTTGTTAACCCTGTCCGTTGAAAACATAAACTGTCTTCGAAAGACTGAGATGGCCCCAACCACAGTGGCAGAAAAAGACATCCAGGGTCCCCAAAAGGAACTTCAGTGAAGGAGGGCAGGCCAGGGCTCATGATGCAAGTCTTGTGCTGCGGCTGGTTCTGGGAAAATGAGTAGGTATGGCTGGAAGCCCAGGCTGGACAGGCCATCCTGGCTAAGAAAGCATGCTTTGGGGAAAATGTCTGAACATGTGAGTATTAACCAATGAGCCTGACCTGAGAAGTCCAAACAGGAGGCCCTCCACCTCCCAGGCAGGTAGGGCCTGTGCCAGCTCCTTTATGCTGTCCCCACACAGACCCACATGTGAACAGCTTGCAGAAGAGTCGGGTAATAGAAGCAGTAGCAGTGTAAACAGGCAAGCACCTGGTCTCCCTTGTGCATGGAATGATTCTCTAGTTTGTCCTCAAAGACGACGGGAAGCTGGAATGGAATTGAGTAAGTCTCTGAGGCACTTCAACAATGCAGGCAGAGGGGAAATGTCTCTAGAAAGACGCCAGATTTTCTCCTAATTTGGAAAACGGAGGCTCTACCAGTTTTAATTTTGGAATCAGAGGTATGTTCATATTAGCACTCTATGCTAATATACACATTAACTATGCTGTTAATGTGTATGCAAATGGCATAATATTTTTGATAATCAAGTAAGCTGAATACAATGTCTCTGGCATTATATGTAAACAATCTGACCCATCACGCTCCTAGATTGCTTTATTTTTTCTTAAAGATTTATTTATTGTAGGGGCTCCTGAGTGGCTCAGTGGGTTAAAGCCTCTGTCTTCTGCTCAGGTCATGATCCCAGGGTCCTGGGATCAAGCCCCACATTGGGATCTCTGCTCGGCAGGGAGCCTGCTTTCCCCTCTCTCTCTGTTTGCCTCTCTGCCTACTTGTAATCTCTGTCTGTCAAATAAATAAATAAAATCTTTGAAAAAAAAAAGATTTATTTATTTTAGAGAGACATGATGGGGGGAGGGGGAGAGGGAGAGGCAGACAATCTTAAGCAGACTCCCCACTGAGTATGGAATCCCATGTGGGTCTTGATCTCAGGATCCTGATATCATAACCTGAGCCGAAATCAAGAGTCAGATGCTTAACAACTGAGCCACCCAGGTGCCCCTCCTGTGATGCTTTAGAATTGATAGAACCTCCCTAACCATTAAAATCAAGATAGCAGTGTCCAGAGTGAGAAAAATCAAGCACCAATGCCCTTCCAGAATGCTGCTTTAGCACGTCTCATTTTTGTATGATTGAATTACTGGTTACAAAACCACAATTTTCCTGCCCCTGAGAAGCTCTTATTTCAAGCTGACCACATGTCAATGATCTCAAACAAAATATTCTTTCCCTGCATTAACTACGATGAAACACTCACATCAGAACCATCATAGTATTATAAGATGAACGATTCTGGCGTAGACCATACTCCAGATTCAAAATGCAACTGGGTTCATGAACTTGCATTTTGTTAACTGAATATTCTTTTATAATGCCCAACTCTAATTTTCATACAGGAATGCGTAATAGTGTAACTGTGTTTCAGAGGTAGTAAATCTAATTAGGGCTTTGCATTTAAATTTAGTATCTAGACTTTATTGAGAATTGTACAGCCTCCTTAATTATACTTAATATTTATGTACCACAACCCATATTTTCAACCACTGTTCTCAGTAACGAACTTGTTCAATCTCTTCATTCATTAGTAAGAGGGAGAACGTTCTCTTTTAGAAAACGTTTGGAGATAACAAAACATAAAAGTTTCTCCAAAGTCGTAAATCTGAACCCATATTTTTAATGCTTTTGGAAGCTGTTGCTGAGCTGGAAGGACTAATCTTTACAATTATTCTGGTTTAACATTCAGCCTTCTATAGAATTCCAAAAATTCAGAGACTGGTCGTCATCACGATGATGAATCTCCAGTCCACCATCCACAAAGTCTTTCTAGAACTGTTCCTTGGCCAGAGCATTTCCCAGCCCTGTTGCTACTAGAAAGAGAAGCACTGGGTGAGTTGTCATGCATGATCCCTCTTCCTGATAGAATCAGAATACTGTATCAGTTACTGATTGCTTACTAGAACAGCAAACAGTTTTTCCGATGGAGTCAAAAATCTACTTATGCAGGTGCCTGGGTGGCTCAGTTGGTTAAGTGTCTGCCTTCAGCTCAGGCCATGATCTCCAAATCCTGGGATTGAGTCCCACATTGGACTCCCTCCTCGGCAGGGAGTCTGCCTCTCCCTCTGCCCCTTTCCCCAGCTTATCCCTCTCTTTCTCTCAAAAATAAACAAATAAAATCTCAAAAAAAAAAAAAAAATCCGCTTGTGTGCCCAAACAACATGTTTCTAACATTGTGAAAGATTAAGATCCTTTGCTCAACTCCCCAACCAAGTTTGAATCAAGGAACAGGCCCTAGGATTTGGTTCCTCTATAAAGTATTAATTCAAAAAAATAAAATAAAACAAAGTGTTAATTCTGAGTTTTCATATAGATCCCTATCAGTAAACAAAGTTAGGCATCTATAAAAATTATCAAGAATCTCTAAGGCAAAAGCACCAATGGGACCAGGCCTCCTGCCAGCTGCTTTTGTGAACTCACCAATCAAAAACACTTTTCTAAACTTGCCCAACTTGACGTGTGAGTGCTATCAGGTAGACACATGAAGTTCCAGCTTCCATCCTGTGATGTTGCTCTGGTACAAGACATGGGGCATGGGTGCTAATGATCCAAAGACTTCTGCCTAAAGGGGGAAATAATTAGTCATAGAAGCACTTAATAGTGAACGAACTTAACCTGTGGTTGATTTCAGGTGCCACAGGAGCTAAGAAAGTATGACTTTGTAACTAATAATCATAATTTTAACAGACAACACTTTTGTAATTTAGTATTTGTTGATTTGACATAAGTAATATTTTTCCCCTCATTCCTCCTTTATGAGTACATGGATACCTGCACTTCTTAAAGTCATCATATTAGCATTTCCCCAAGCTCTGAGCAAACTTCCAAATTTATCTCTATTTCTGGAAAGTCAAATGCCTCGCTAACGCTTCCCCACCGTGAAAAAGTAATCAGAGTTAAGTGTTTCAATTAAGAAAAAAAAAATACTTTAATTCCTTAACTGCAAAACTTCTTTATATCAAATGCCATGTTATACAGTTATTCCTATCTAGTAAAGCATATGAGAAATGTTGCCTTGGAGGGTAATTGGGGAAATAATACAATTTTGTTTCGTAATACACAAATACAAAGAAAAAGGTTAAAGACAAAAGAGGAGGAAATTTTCTGCAAAGGAGCCATAGGTGACAGAAAGATTGTTGGGAAGTGGTTCCCCAAGAATCTGCCATTTCTGTACATTTTTTGAGCAAAAGGTACCAACAGCTTTATTCAAGGATGTTTGCAAAGCTGTTCCTGGGCAGGGGGCAGATTTGCTTGAATTCCGGGATTATAAAGCTGGAGACATTCCTGGGTGTGAGAGGTAATGTCTCTGGAGGGAAAGATAGGCCGATTTGTGAGTGATTTCCTTTCTTTGAAGATTGGGGCTTTCTTAAGCTCAGTGCTCTTCGGTTATAACAAGAACTCACTGGGTGTGCAATATTCTGCTGGGCCTACCCCATATCATCATCCTTGGGACTCAAGGACAACGGAAGTGACACAAACATTAAATCCATGCTATTCTTGGTGTTGTGAGTAACACACTGTCTGAATCCATTTGGGCTTACCGTCTCCTCACGCAGTCGAACGACAGGCCTGCTTCGCTGCTCTTGAGCAGTGGCTGTTACTAACCAACCGCTTGACTGCTGAGCAGGTAACCACAGAAAAGTAATGCTGGTCTTAGAATTAATTTCTTTGCTTTCGTTAAAAACGCGGAAGCCAGGACTCCTGGGTGGTTCAGTGGGTTGGGCTGCTGCCTTCAGCTCAGGTCATGATCCCAGGACCCTAGGTTCAAGCCCCTTTGGCTTCCTGCTCAGTGAAGAGCCTGCTTCTCCCTCTGCCCGCCCCCCCCCACTTATGCTCCCTCTCTGCATCTCTCTCAAATAAATAAATAAATAAATAAAAATGAAAAAAAAAATAAATAAATAAAAGAAAAAGGAGGAAACTAGAAAATGTGAAAAAGCCTGTTGGTATAAGCTCTGGAATGAATTTTCCATGGGAAAGTATCTATTAGTACTGGTTTGAAAATCACCCCATCTTTGCTAAGGTTAAATAAAGGCTATCCAACGTGTGTGTGTGTGTGTGTGTGTGTGTGTGTGTGTGTGCATGTTTTCATCTCAAGCATTCAAGTTATTCTGTGTCTGTGTTCTTGACTGGATGAAATGGGAATTGGGAGCCAACAAAAAAGAGATGTCCCATACGTAAATATAAAGGAAAATAAACTTTTACTGTGTACACTATCAAAAACAAACACACATACATTTGTAATCTCTACGGAAGAAAGATTCTGAACCTCCTTTAATCAAAAGACATAATTAAAATTTGTGGAATGCTTCTTATTAATATTATCTTACAGTCTATGAAAGAGTATTGAAATTCACTTAAGTTTATTACCCATGTATTATTTTATTTCAATGAAAATCAAACTATTTCTATGTGTCTTTATAGAATTAGTCATTTGATTGACCTTCCAACCTTTTTTTTCTATCACAGTTTATGATCCTCAATTGGACTTCTCCTATTGGATAGAATCATGACTTCTATATTGGGAAGGAATTATAATATTTCACACTAGAGAAAATGTTGCCAAATAGAATTCACCATTGAAATTCGGTTACATTGGAGTTTAATTTGTGTGTGTGCATGTGCGTGTTTTTAAGTCTGCATAATCTAAAAGGTTCAGTATATCATTCTAAATTATTGCTTGGTAAATTAAAACATTGGAGTGTTACAAATGACAAACAAATCGTACTTCTTTGAGCCTGTATATTTTGATTTTTTAATTGAAATATTCCTTCCCTATTCTGGAGTTTGGTGAGAATGTAGAAATGTCCTGTGTTGATTAACTTTCAAATGTCAATTGTTATTTAGATAACTTTGATGGCAAAAACAATAATATATTATTTAAAAAGGCTTACATAAGTCACAAGCCTTCTAGTTATATTTTCAAGAAATAAGTTATATTTTCAAGAAAAATTTTAAATTAATTTCTTCAGTTAGGGTCAAAATTTTATTTAATAAAATTGAATAGTGTTTATTTTAATTTAAATTCATACTAATGAAAAAGAGCAAGTAAGAGTTATATCTATGCTATACAAAAGAGTTGCTGATATTTCTGCTAATTGATTTCTACTTGAACCTAAATTCTAGATCATTATCTCCAGCTCACCAATACATCATGCTTCAAAAATGCCTTGAAGCTAACTGAACTTCAGAGCACATTTTCTAATGGAAACACATATCATAACTTATACTTTGGTTTCTAGGCCAGGGCACAAATCTTATACACAGATGTCACTGCAAGAATGGTAATGTCAATCATTTTGTCTTCTCAATGCACTCTAGTCCTCTGAAGAACCTCTCTCTACACGAACCATGTGTTCCCTAGAGCTGGAAGCAAGTGCCCAGCAATCAGCAATCTTCAAAGTAGTTATACAGATGAGCTCTGTAAGAGAGTAAGGGAGAGACAAGTAGCAAAAGACAAGACGCAAAGGCTGCATCCCAGGTTGCAGAGGTAAGGGTGATCATCTACACTCAACTGCTTTGCCACATTTTAAATAATAAACATTGTAAATAATGAGTACACTTCCCCCAGCCCAGCCTCCAGCATTCTTCCTTTACACCACCTAGCACATCCTTCTTACTTCTCTTTGCTTCAGTATCCAAAGCTCTAATGTGAAATAAAATCTATGCTGAGGTTCTGATTATTAGCTGTGAGACCATTTGGAAAAAAAAGTTTTGGGAAATATTTTGAAACCAGCAAGTCACTGGTCTATACTATTTTATGTTTTTTTTTTTCATTCATTCATGTATACGATTATTCAATAAATATGTATGGAACGTATCCTATCCATGGCAGACCCTGCAAAATTTATTCCTTAGCCAAGCACTGTATGTCATGTCTATGTCCCAGTTTGTGTCTGAGTCCATCAGATTTGTTGCTGTCGAAGATGTCTAATCAGGCTAAGATCTTTACCAGCAGTAGAGGCCAGTCAGCTGCTTCCCAATTTTTCCTAGCCACCTGAATGGTCACATACCAGAGAAGCAAAAGAGTGGAAATCAAACATATCCATAATATTCCATCAACAATTCTTCATAAACAATTCACAATTCATACCTTCATTCCACCTGTAATGCTAAGAACACTGCTTTAAAAAAAAAAAAAAAAAAGAGCCACAAGACTGGCATCAACAACTTTCTACAGGTTTATAAGTTTTGATTTCTATGAAATCCAGCTATGCCTACAAGGAACAAAACTTGTAATAATCATCAAAACTGATAATGATAAGTCAATTTCAGATTATTTGGTAAGAGTTCTTTGGCAGGAAAAGAAAAAAAAAACAGCAGCAAGGAGAAATACTACAATAGGCACTGAAATTGTTCATGATCAACTAAAATTCCAAATGGACGAATTGCAATGAAAGACCATTTTTCAGAAATATTGCGTGACACAGAAGCCAATCTAGTAGAGTTGTGCCAAAGAGGTTATTTTCTAACTAAATAAATTTGACTGAAGACTTTTAAGAGCCAAAGCTTTCAAACTAATGAAATACTAGTGTTTGCTTTCTGAATAATGGCCCTCCTCTTCCCCTTTATACATCTCATTTGTCCATTTCACTATTCACCTCCCATTTCTCTTTTATTTTTTCTCATGTTTATCTAATCAAATGTACTCTTGAGAGTAATGGCAAACCTGATTCCCCTGATCAATTACTCACACTGAGCAAAGCACTCAAAAGTGAAATAGAACGGACTGAGCAAGTATTTGACAAAGAAAGTGGAGTCTATGAATTAGAATCATATAAAATAGGTATACACATGTATGTGCTTAATGTGCTCTTAAAATATTACTATTTGTATTTCTTATTGACTCCAAAGGAGACAAACTTGTCTTCTATTTTTATTGAAGGAATAAAAATTTCATTTTGAGTTCAGATGATTGTACACTGTCAATCTAGCCATTGTGAGATGACATTTTTTATACATATTAATGCTAATTCAGTGATTTATAGACATTTTTTCAGTGTGATCTAATATTCTAAACTTTCATCTAAAAAGGAAAACTTATCAAAAATTCCTCTCTATATTTCTCCTTTAATGTAAACTTTATAATACATTTTGACAATGGCATGCATGACATGAAAGTGTGATTGCTAACAGTATTTCTTGTTTAGTATCTATAAGTAACATATTTTATATAAAAGAATTCAGTTTTACATTCTTCTCCATTAAGGGAGAAAAACAACAACAAAGAACCATTTCAGGATATTAGTAAGTTCTGGAACATTGACAAATTGCTGGCATAAAATCGAGGGATAAATATTTGAAGAAAATAAATGAAAGAAATTTACCTTATTACAAATGAAATTCTAGCATGGGGATATCAAAATTCCCAATGTTCATCTATTATTGGAGAGAGTTATGTTTTATTTATACTTCGCAGAGTTGAATAACTTCAAATGATTAAAACCTTAGAAAATACTAATGTTCACTTAATGGCATGATTGTTCTATTCCTGCTGATCTTAATTCTAGCACATTTTTCTTCTGTTTTATATGAATAATTTGCTGTTGCTTATTTATCTAAAATCTGGTGGGTTTTGTTTTGTTTTGTTTTGTTTTTTACCATCAACCAATGAATGGTGTCAGTCATAAGTGCTGTAGCTAGACGAAACACCCCTGCCCAAGCAGCTAACCTCCCCAGGGTCCCAGAAAGTTAGTTTCTTTCATGCATCCTGCATACATGAAAGTTCAAAGTGATGAAGATTCCGGACAATTTCTGAGAGTCCTCTCTAGGAGAAGAACTCATCTACAGCAGAAGAAAGACACAGATCCCAAAGCACAGATTTCTTTAGGTTAAATCTGTTCACCAGAGGGCACCAGGGCAATCTGACTCAGTCGCATGTAATCCAACTACCTGCTGTTTTAATTCTCACATAAAGCTGCTTTCCTAGGTGCAAATCATTCCCAGCAGGGCTTCATCTGGAACACAGCTCCTTTTCTTCGCTGCTCCCTATCTCCCTGCCTAAGCCAACCTACTGGATCCCTCTCTTTGTCTGATATCATGACAATTTTATTTCAGGGCCTCCATTAATGTCCTTGACTCTGAACTTCGGTTAAGTCTACTCAAATCCATTCCAAAAGCAATTTCAAACTCTAAATCCTGGAGACAGATGTTTGGAGACTACTGATCCCTTCCTCCCAATAAATGACAGGCACTTAGACAAATGGACCCAACTTGCTGTGGGCTTGGGAGAAGTCCAACTAGAAGCCAGTTAGTTCTAAATGTAGACAATATCTTTCTTCCTACCTATGACCTGCCAAGCAGGCTGACAACATCCTGGAAAATCTACTCCAAATTACTTTCTAGCTTTGTTACTGAACTGAAGAAGGAAAAAAGTTAGTGGGCAAAGAGAAAAAATGCTCTTGTGCTGCTCCATTCTATCTTAACCAGTCCATCACCAACACCTAACAGGAGTCCCCAAGGAGCACAAAAGACACTTTGTCACACTTTCAAAATCGTTTACTTGTTGTAATTGGACACAGTGGTTTTTATAGTCTTTTCTAAATGATATTGTATAATTAATAGTTTTAGTATAAAAACTATAGAAAAGCTCAATTTTATTTAGCACCACTCAGGTCTTTCCATGAAACCCATAGCCTGTTCTGAGTTTTCAACTTAAATAGGTCAAGGTTAATTGGAAAACAATTCAGAGAACAATCTGATTTTTTGTTTGTATGCTATCTTTGTTTGCATGTTGTCTTTCTTTTGATGGCCAATGTCAGTCATTCTTATCTCACTGGCACTATTATTTTCCAACCCTACAATGACAGGGATAACGGCCTTGTGAAGGAAGACATTTCCCTTTATGTGCTACTTTTCTCTGGGAGTATTGCTCTTAAATCCATGCTGAAAGCTTGTTAAATGTTTCCTTAATGAATGTGCATCTTTCTGGTCTCTACCTTTTAAAATTTAAGGATAGATTTTCTTTCTTTTCTTCTTCTTTTTTAAACATTTCTGACACAATGTTTTATTTTGTTATGCTGGATCTTAATAGATTTAAGAGAAAATGTCTAATAATACTGAAGAGTGTGGTTTTACTTTTTGAGACTTCCCATGTTGAAGCATCTCCTACTAAATACTTAATCTAACACCAAGAAATAGAGAAAAATGAACTTCATGGTTAATTTCATGTATACTGAAAATATGCATAATTATGTAAGTTTTTATGAAATTCAAGGAAAACTTTGAGTTTTTAAATTTAATTTATTCTTTGAGAATTGGAAATTATCTTAATTTCCATAACCTGAAATTCCTAAAGGATTGTTTTGTAAACTCAAAAATTTTAGATGAACTTGGCAAAATTAGCTTTCAAAACACCATGATTTGATTCAATGACTTTATGAGAATTGCTCTGTGCGTGTGTGTGTACTTACTAGAACAATTTTCTCACTCTTTTTTCTAAATGCATGAAATTGAATTTACATGCATTCCCCTGTATTTGAAATCTCATATTAATGAAATATTAAAGTATGATATTATAGAAATTAGTTAAATATATGTTTACCTAGTGAGATCATAATTGCATAGATATGATGGGTGATGGGTGAAAAATTGCACCTGATTAACACAAAAATATGATGAAGGCATGTGTGAACTATATTCATAAATAAAATATTCTGTTTCAAAATATGATAACATATATGTATTTAAAAATATTTTGTAATCAAATTTATTTTATCTCTCTAATGTTAGTGACACCAAACACTAAAATGACATATGTTCCTCTGGAATGAACTCTGATTTGTCTTACTCCTTATGCTAACCCATATGCTCTAATTTATAGATATTATTCTCTGGCCAAACTGTATTGTAGTATGATTTAAATGTCATATTTCAGTAAGATTAGAAATAGCTAACAAAGAATATCTTTAAAATAGACTCAACAATAAAGCAATCACTTAAAATAAAAACTAGAGAAAAGTGGGACAGATTTTCCACATGTAAAATGACAATGTGAACTAAAATGCAGAGTAGGTGAATGAGAGAGCTGAAATATTATTTTATATTCATGAAGGCATTATATACAAAAATAGAAAATAATGGGTTATCATATATATAAAACTAGGGGTTTTTTTATTAGTGCATAGTTTTATTCCATATTTATCCCTTAGCTGTATTTCTTTTTTAATTCCCAGCTCTTACTGTCAAAATCAGATCTTCTTAAATTAAACATTAAAATACAGCATGTCACCCAGATACCACACAATTCCCCATATGGCGCTGTCATCACGTTCCACACACTACTCTCTCAGGCTTTTGCACATATTCTGTTGCTATGGCTAAAAAAATGAGTAAATTTAGCCTATGTGAAAACAAAGGACCCCTATCATCATAGCTATATGAATCCCACGCAACTAAGAGGCTTCCTTCCTTTACCCATCTCAAGGACAAATTTGCAGTAGAAATCCTACATCCCCTTGAATTTGCAACCAGAAAATCTGACAAGTAAATTGCATGTAAATTTCTCCTAATCGTTATAGGAGTAAACTTTTCAAGAATAGGATTTTTATTCAATTAATCATTTTTTTTGAGCATCTATGATATGCCATGCACTATGGTTGATACAAGGAATACAACTGCAAATAAAATAGACACAGTCCCTGCTCTCAGAAAATTGTGTTCATATGTGCAGAAGAAGATATTAATTAAAGAAAAAAACTTTTAATTAAATTAGGCTTGCTGCCATAAAAATTAGTTACCACAAATTGGGTGGATTAAAGGACCGAAATGTATGGTCTCACAGTTTTTAGAGGCCAGAAGTCTGAGGACAAGGTATCAGCAGGATTGGTTCCTGTCCTTGGCTGTGAGGAAAAAGGTATTCCATGCTCCTCTGTGATTCTTGAGGTTTTCTGGAAAACTTATTCCCTGGCTTGAAGACACAATATTTTGATCTCTGCTTTCATGTTCTCATGGTGATCCTTGTGTGTGCATGCACACCTGTGTGTAAAATTCCCCTTTTTATAACAGCACCAGTCATTTTGGTTCAGGGACTCATTCTACTCCAGTGTGATCTCATCTTAATTAATTACATCTTCAATGACCCTATTTCCAAGCATGTCTAAGGTACTGAGAGTCACATTCTGAGACACTGAAGCTGAGGTCTTCAATATATGAATTCAACCAGAATCAAATGATATGTACTTTTAAAGGAAGAATCCTTATTTCTTGAGGGTATAGCAACTTGGTCTGGGGTGTGAGGGTTGGAAATTGGTTAGGGATAGTTTGTCTTCTATAGAAAAGTGAAAAATGAAGGAAAGAGAAAAAAAGGAAATTGAAGATGGATATAGAAAAGGGAAAAAAGAAGGCTCATCATAAATACTTCCGAGTTTCCAGGTGATTTTGTTCAATCTCACCCAATACCATAGGAAGACAACTCAGTGAAACATTGAATGGGCTATCCTACTCAGCAACTAAAGGATTATTGGTGACTTTTCAACTGGAATTGCGATGAATACCTATGATGTTTATTGTGTGGACATTTACAAACAGGAAAACTAGTAAAAACTTACAAGTAGGAAACATGGTTATGAATTTTCGCCAGAGAATAGAGAGAAAATAAAAGTCTAAGTACATGAGGAAGCAGTCAATAATGAGAACAAAATGGATAGAACTTCAATATGTCCAACTGAATTTCACAACAAGGGTTAAGAAAGACAAACATAGTAAACGGGTGAGTTTTACAAGCTAAAAATTGGCTAAATAATTGGATGATGAATATTCTACCCTAAGTAGTTATGGGAAGAGGAAGATGGACTTATTTTGTAAAGATGTGATAAAATAAAATTCGGGGCAAGAGCAGTGAGTGAAAACAGAGAAGAGATAATTTTTAGAAAGATAACCATATAGCAGCAATTTCTGATAAAGTCGAAAGTGTATTCACCTTAGATTTTGGCACATATGGACCTTGTAAGGTAGTTTCTGTGAGTTAATTGGGAAAATCTGGTAATGTTTAATAATTGGCTTCCTGGGGGGAAAAAGCATATAGCACACACATATATATAGACATAAATATGTAAAAATGCAAACCTAAGTCTATTATAAATTTAACCAATAAAAATTATATATAGCACATAATCTGCAAATAAAATATACATTGTTCTTTATTGTATAATTCTTATAGCCAATTGATTCTCACAAGATGCTTTAATTTTTATAAAATTAAAACTTTTATAAATTTTTGTATATACAATCTAGGTTTATAATTCTAACTTGAATATTGATTAATATGAATGATGGATGGTTTGTTAACAAGTAATGTGACATTAAAATAGTATAGCTATATGTTGGAATTTCACTAATCAGGGACCTGAATGACTTCTCTGATTGACTGGATTATAGTCTTTTATTTTATTTATTTTTCTGAAGATGTTATTTATTTATTTGATAGATCAAATAGTAAGCAGAGAGGCGGGCAGAGAGAGAGGAGGAAGCAGGCTCCCCATTGAGCAGAGAGCCCGATGCGGGGCTCGATCCCAGGACCCTGAGATCATGATCTGAGCCGAAGGCAGAGTCTTATGACTGAGCCACCCAGGCACCCTGAGGATTATAGTCTTTTAATACCATAAGAGTATTTTCTCCATATTTTTGCTATTTACAATGTAACAGACCCAGACATAAGGCACTTTTAAGTTTTTTTAGCATCATTAACATTTTCTCCACCAATTTTCCTCAGTCTAGTGACCAAAACACAAATTAGAGTTTCTGGATTGGAAAGTTCCCTGGGATATTGGGAAGGTGTTATGCCCAGAGAGGTCCTGAAAGCTCCACACATCTCTCTGCTCCCTGCCATAGTTCACCATACACATCTCTTCCATTTGGCTGTTCCTGAGTTGCATCCTTTATAATAAACCAGCAATGTTAAATAAATAGATAGTTATATCGATAATCAAGCTCTGATTTGTGGTGTTTACCAATAACATAATGTAAATATTTCCATTGTAGTTGATTTCGAGCTACCGACCTGACGTCACTGAATGAGAAACTGAGAGGAGATGAACAGGAGCACCATATAGGGCAGTATTTCCACCACATAAATACCACGGACGTCACCTCAAGGACATAGATAATAGCAAAATACTTAGAAAGCCACAAATGCTGAGTATTTATTACTTTTGGTCTTAGGCTCTAGATGCATGATGTTTTATAATTTAATTTTTAATTATTGCCACGTTTAACAATGGGCTCAAAAATTCCCAAAAACTTAATAATAAGTATGTGTCAGCAGCTGGTGAGAGCCAGCTTCAGCACAGAAAGAATTCACCCTGCAAGAAGAGAATGTTTAGTCATCTATATTTGGCTCAAGAATAAGAAGGAAAAAGAAGATTCTGGCAAAAGATAATGTCTGCCACTCCAATTAGTGCCAGGACACAAACTCTGGCTAGTTTAGAATGAAGTGACTACAATAAAAGAGTAAAAACTGAGAGTTGTTGCTTTAAAATAAGAATGGCATTTGGTTATCGGAAGTTTGATCAGAAAACAGGGTCAGGAAGGAGAAAGGAGGAAAGTTCTCAGTATTTCTCCAAGATAAGTATCCAGATAGTATGGGTGAAAAACAGTAAGAGAAATGTTAGTAAGACCCTCAGAAAAGCTATGAGATACTCATTACTCAACAGCTAATAGTTTATCAAAGTTTTTTAAAAAAACTGGTTCCAAGTGGCGTCTGAATCTGACATTAAAAAAAGGAAAAAAAATGCTCTTATCTGTGTTACCAGTGACCTTGAAATTGGCAAATATACTTCACAATTTTAATCTTTAGCTGACTTGCTTTTTCATTAGTATTTGTGTCAATGTCTATTCCTTTCTTGCCACATCCCACTCTCCATCTTCGATGGTATCATTTTTTGTTTGGTTGGTTTTTGTTCTCCTTCTAGCTGCTGGCACTGTTCCTCTGCTCCCTCACGGATACACTTTATGTCAATGTTCCCTAAAGATCCACCGTTAGCTTTCTCCCCTTCTCATTTCACATGGTCCAGTGGCTTTCAACTGGAGAAATTTATTTTACTCCCAAGGGACATTGGCAATATCTGGAAATATTTTTGTTGTCACAACTTGGGGTGCGCTACTGATTTCTAGTTGGGAGATGCCAGAGACACTGCTAATCATCCTATAATGCATAAGACGACCCACCAAAAGAGAGAATTGTCCCGACTGAAAGGTCCCCTTCCACCTATCCATTGATAATTTTCAGATCTGTGTCCCCAACCCAGAACTGAGCCTGAGACTTGCCTGTTGCTTTACTCATGGTACATGTTCCATTTTGAGTCCTATAGGCACCTCACCTGAGAAGTGTCTAAAATGAAATTCATCATCTCTTTCCCCAATCTGTTTTCCCCATGCAGTCTCTAATTTTGCTATTGACAGCAAAAATTTATCCTAGTAAACTCTATTTCTCTTACCCTATATATCTAACCAACCTCTGAGTCCTGTAGTTTCCGTGCCCTGCGTCCCCATCAAAGGCACTCCGTTTGCTAAGTGCTAATATTTATCATCATGAACCTCTTAACTGATTATCTTTAATCCAGCTTTTGGTCTATTTAAGCCAAACTCCTACACTGCATTCATAGACCACTTTCTAAAATGAAAATCTAAGTATGTCCTTTTCTTATGAAATACTATAATGGTTTTTCCAACCTTTCAGCACTCAGTCCCCTTAATATGGATTCAAACACTTCATGACTACCAACCACATGCTAAATTACAGCTTTCCTGAAAAATACAGCATTCTAAGAACAGTATTCCCTCTGTGTTTCCATGTATTTGCCCAGGATTTCATTTTGTCCATTCTTCCCCCACTGCCTCACCATCGGATGAGCTAACATCCACTCATCCATCACAATACTGAAATACCCCCTGTTTTCTGATAGAACGGCAATATTTTAAAAATAATTATAGCCAGTATGATAAGAATATGAATAAAAAAGCCTTCTTAATATGCTATTGGTAGATTTAAAATTCCAACAACTATTTAAAGAACAATTTGATGTTTAAAATGTTGACATCCTTAAAAATGATATTATAAAATAAGATGGCAATATCCTCATTTTTGGAAATTTTAGACATTAATTTTATACATAAGGTTTGTATAAATGTATAAGGGTATATTTGAAAAAATATATCCTTTGTAGCATTATTATTATTTTTTTAAAGATTTTATTTATTTATTTGACAGACAGAGATCACAGGTAGGCAGAGAGGCAGGCAGAGAGAGGAAGTGAAGCAGGCTCTCTGGAGCCTGATGTGGGGCTTGATCCCAGTACCCTGGGATCATGACCTGAGCCGAAGGCAGAGGCTTTAACCCACTGAGCCACCCAGGTGCCCCCTTTGTAGCATTATTTGTTAAGGCAAAGTAATGGAAGCAACTCAAGTGACTTTAAACTATGTAAGTAAATCACTTGAGAATTTTTTTTTAAATATTTTATTTATTTATTTGACAGAGAGAGAGATCACAAGTAGGCAGAGAGAGAGAAGGAAGCAGGCTCCCCACTGAGCAGAAAGCCCAATGCAGGGCTTGATCCCAGGATGCTGAGATCATGACCTGAGCCAAAGGCAGAGGCTTAACCCAGTGAGCCACCCAGGCGCCCCAAGAAATTTTTAAACTGGAGTAAATTTGACTGTATTGACCTGAAAATCAACACTATGCTATTGGAGGTAAGGAAAGCAGTATATTAATATGATCCTACTATCAATAAAAGAAAAAAAAAATCTTTTTTTTTCACTTTTTAAAAAATAAGACTTTTATTTTGGAATCATTTTATGTTTACAGAAGTTACAAAGGTAATACTAAAAGTTTCTGGATACCCCCACACAGTCCTCCCCATAATTAATATCTAATACTTTCACACTACATTTCTCAAAACAAAAAATACCAACATTACTACATTACTACAAAATAAAGTTCAAACTTCAGATAGATTTAATCTGTTTTTCAATTAATATTCTTTTTCTGCTCCAAGATCCAATCCAGGGAACCACATTACATTTAGTTCTTTCATTTTTTTTACTTTATAGGCTTCTATATCACTTGCATTTTTTTCAAACAGCACATACAACTTCCAGGGTATTAATAAAGGTTTGAGTGCTACCCCATCTGAAATTCTCCCATGTCTGAGTTGAATGTTCCCAAGGAATCTTGAGCAGTCCTCCAAGATCACACACATTACATTCTGTTGTATTCATTAATTTTATTTTCTGTCTGCAAAAGTGGTTCTAATTAAGCAACTCTGAAATAAGAGAGTTCTTAGAATTATTAGCCTATTTTGTTTCTTCACATCACAATACCCCTGGAACTGGTATGCAAGCACATTAATTAAAAAAAAAACCACAATAAACTAAATAAATAATAAATATTGAACATAGCAATAACAAAACCAAAGGATAAAACTACATAAAATATTTATGCATAGATCTTTATACGTGGGGTAACAAAATTACTGAGTGCTGAGAGGAAAGGTACAAATTTTACCAGAAGAGGCCCACAATCAGCTAAGAAAATTTCTATTTAAGATTAATTAGGTCATTAAATGATTTCATGACTGCATTTCAACGTCATAGAAGGTATCAATGAAACCTGGTTGTAAGACGTGATAGCTAGAGATAGCATAGCAAAGCAAACAACTCCTATCACTTTTCGATGATGACGAACATTAACGCTAATCATTGAGAGGTCTCAGTTGAGAATTCCAATTGATTAGGGACTATAGAAAATATTTCCAAAACACTAGGCATCCAACCCTTGAACTTCTCTGTAATCATCTATGACAGAGGAAGGGAAGGCTCACAGAAGGGCAAACTTGCTCAGGGCTCCATAGCTAGTCAATGGTGGAACAGCACCTAACTGAAACTCATCTGTGCCCAAACCAAACCAACACAGGGGAAGCTTCTAAAGCAAAAGGCTTATTTAATATAGGTAAGGGTTTTGTTTGTTCTTAGCACAGAGAGGAAAAGCTAAATGTTCAAATATTTATTTATTTATTTTTTTAGGTTTTATAATCGTGTTGAAAGACAGAGAAGCCCAGCCTGTTTCTAAATTGTAGTGACACCTAATTGGCGAGGTGTGCTCTGTTGGTGGATTTGAAGTGGGTCCGCTGAGCTAAGCTGACACTCTGTTCTGCAGGATTCCCTTCTCGGCACAATCCCGGATGAGTGTTAACCCAAAACTGTACTTTGCATGAGATCTGAAAGGCTGAAGAAAAGCAGCATAATGTTCTTGCACTCCGAGGGCACGGCCATTTTGAAGGCTGCTGAGGCTGACCCAGCTCTTCTGACTCATGTCAGGCACCCTCTGGCCCCCAGCTCCTTCCAGACCTACGGAGGCGGCACCTCCAGGGCTCGACCAGGTTGCTGAGTGCCCTGAGGACAGCACAAACTTCTCCTGCAGGATGTGCATCATTGAAGTGGGAGGCTTGGAAGCCATGTAGGTTCTAATCCATTCTCACGGTTCCAGTTCTGCCCATTCCAGGTGCTTTTTCATGAGTTCCTGATTTGCATCCATTTTTCCTTCTATGCTCCTTGGACTTCAGCCACCAACGTCAGATACAGAAACATCAGCCTCCCAAAGCTTGTTTAACCCCCACCCACACTTGTGTGAGGGCAAATACGGGTAATAATTTCCTTAGTATGAGGTATCCTGAGGGTCCTCTTTTCCTGATCAAATCCTGCATAATCCATAGAAGGTTGAGGCAGCTACAAAAACGAGAAAGACGGATTTAAAAAAAAAAAAATTCTACCTGGCAGATTGGATGCTGCTGGGTTCATGACTTGCTGAATGAAAAGCCTATCAGATCTGTCAAACAAACAAACAAAACAAACAAACTTGAGATCCCTAATTGGAAAGAAAACTTGACCAAAACTTGTCCATAGTAATGGCAAAAGAGCCAGTGATGAGACAGTGGTCTCAGAGATTCTGAAACAATTAAAAACAATCTTAAACCACCTGAAAAGTGAAGCATATTTAAACATCTATAAAAAGAAAGAAGGTCAGCCCTGGTATTCAGTGATCTATTTAATTTTTAGGGGTTTTACACTGAGTTTCCTTCTATCTGATTTTCCTTCTATCTGATTCAAGATAAGAATACAAATATAACTTTTAAGTTACTCTTCCTTAATTTATAACACAATTTCAGTTTTGTAGATTGTGCTTAAAATTCTTTTAAATGCAGCATAAAAGGAAATCGTATCAAGCTATTCCTTGTCTGTGTAGATATCAGAGGAACTAGACAATTTGTATGCCCATTTCTCAGTTTTCTACCTGTTTCTCAGAATGACAAACCAGAAAAGATCTCTCTGGGTTGGGTGACTTGTTTAGAGTAGAGCTTGAGTCTGTCAATATATTTTATTAAATGTTTCTACTGAAAACAAAAATTGCATTGAAAACCAATTGTCCAGTGTATGCTGGTTTCTAAACTTGAGATCAGTAACAAATCCACTAACTATAACTATAACCATATTAATTCCACTGATGGAGTCTGGTTATTTAGAAGCTTTCTGTGATATGTCAAATAGGGGGTGATGGTGACTTTTAGTCACATGTTAGCACATAAAAATTATATCTTTAAAAGCAACTTTCTTTGATATGTCAAGATGACAAGTTATCTTTAAAACTGTAACTGTTTACTTCTAAGCACATCAAAACCAGTAATTTGAATAGAGGTCAGTGTGAAGAAAGTCAATTACTAAGCTCCAACTAAGCCAAACTTGAAAGGAGAAACAAAATAAACATATCACTGGTCTTTATAGGAAAATATATCAAATGCACTGCTGGTTACCATACAAATATAAATTATTGATATAGCTCATATTTGTCTCTCCATTTAAAAAGAGGGCTGATATTAATAATATGGACAAGATGTTTACTGAACAAGTCTTGTCTCTTCCTATTAGGAATCATACATGATTGGTAGTCTATCTCCCTAGTTGTTAGAATTGTACACCTGGGAGTAGACCCCACCTTAAGAAAGCCTTCTGAACCTTACACAAACACTCTCCTTTTCTACCTGCCTTGTTTTTCTCTAGTTTTTCTTGCCCATTTAAAAAAGCAAGAAATAGAAAAGTGAGTGAGTTGAGTGTTTAATTACAAAGAAAATGACTAAGGACACTTTGGTATAAGCCCCTAAACTTCATTTTCCCTGGCAAAATGAAATGTTAAGTGTTTTGTTTATCACGAATGTGTCAAGAATTGTACAGGGCCTGAGAACTCATTCTTCTTGCATGATTACAAGTTAGCCTGCCACAGATTCAAGAGCTGACAGGAGACATGAGACTCCTGGCACAGAAACAAAGGACTTGATTACTCATAGTGCAGCAGGAAACATGTGTTGTGTGGTCATGCTAGTTCTTCTTGCTCTCCAGATCCCAGGGGGTGACACAGAAGAACCCAAGTGGATACTGTGTATGCAGGGAGTTTGCTTCATAGCTGATGGGCACCATGCTTAGGAAACTCTAGTCTTTGAAATAACGGGCTATGAGCAAAACCAGAGGTGAAATTATCTCCATCATACAAGATTGTTTTCTATACAAATATATTTGAAAATACAGTTCAAAAAAAAGATTGTTAGTGCTTCTGCTCATCTGCTGTACAGAATTATGAAAAACCCATGGGGAATTACCTCCCAACAAAGATTATGCTGTATTTAGTTCAATATCTTCAAAATAATGAGGACTAGGCATCTGCCTAATCTTAATCTCAAAAAAATTTAAATGATAAAGGAAGAAGTATACTCTCTAGCAAGACTGAATTAAATCAAAGTTAATTTACTGAGTTTCCAATTACATATGACATTGTATTAGGACTATGTCAAGCAAATTACCTGTTTTAAAAAAATGGCTTATTCCTTAATTACTTTACCTTACATCTGTCAAAAGTAATGTTCTAAGAATGTGTTTATTCATGTTGCTATGAGACTAAAATTCCATCTTAAAAACCAAAGCCACCAGGCAGATTTAAAATCAGAACAAAGAAATAAAGATAGATAGGTAATGCATGGGTGGATAGATAGATAGATTTTTGGTTTTGTTTTTTGGTTTGTTTTTGTTTTGTTTTGTTTTTTCAAATCATACATTAATACAAAGCATTCATTGAGAATTGACTGCTGTCTCGTCATTGTGCTATATTCTTGGGGTAGAAGAGGGAGGAGAGATACTGAGTTGGGAGATATGACTGCTATCAGCAAAGATTCTATTTCTCTATGTCAGAAGACAAAATTGTGTTTACTCCTTAGCCTGTGCTCACAGATATGAATTACAGTGTCTGAGCTCACCCATAAGGATAAAAATGAATTTAATTAAAGATAGTTTGGATAGTTTTCTTTTAAATTATGCAAAATTAAATAATTTGACTTTTCAGTGATGTATTTGTGGATTATGGGAGTTCAGTCCTGCCTGTGGCTTTCATATTGGTTCTTATTTTTTCAAATACTAGGTTTCTGGCCTTTTTTACCTATAGGTAAAATAGTGGTTAAAAATCAATTAATTGTGGACTTTTTATAGATTATAGATGTAATATATTTTAAAATCTCGTAAATATAGATGAAAATATGGAATCCAGTATTGACCCTGCTTTGAATTCAGTAGCAGCAGCAAAGCTGAGAGCCAGACATCCTCTGAGGCTGCCAGAAATCAAGGTCACCATGGGGGAAGTCTTTTACCTAAACGTGGCACATTTAAGTCAAAGTGGATGAGACTATGGTTTGGAGAAAGAGTCACACTCCTTGTATTGTATTAATGATTGAACAAGAAAGAGAAAATGAGGGTGTAATTCTTCCCTCCACTCAATGGAAATTCATTTGTCCTAGATCTCTCCTCTGAGTGAAGTAAACAGCCCACCAAGGAATGGATTCAAAGGTGTCTCATTCTATTTTGTTTCTAATGGTACATCCTTATTTGGCATTTCTATCAATTTTTTAGCCCCTCAAGGAAATATCTAAATTCTCTCTGTAAATAAGACAATTACTCAGAATTTGGCTGTCACAAATAGTTCTCTGTATTTGATCATTTCACTGATGATTCTCCAAAAGTCTACATGTGAATTGAGAAAGCAACTATACCATGTACCTACTAAGATGAAAAGAAAGGAAGACTATGAAATTTTACCTTATAACTGATTGAAGTTGAGCAAAAACTTAAATTTTAGGGCACCTGGGTGGCTCAGTCAGCTAAGCAGCTGCCTTCACCTCAGGTCATGATCTTAGGGTCTGAGGATTAATCCCCACATCAGGCTCCCTGCTCAGCTGGGAGCCTTCCTCTCCCTCTGCCCCTCCCCGTGCTCATGCTCTTTCTCTCTCTCTTTCTCTCAAATAAATAAATTTTTTTTAAAAAACCTTAAATTTTCAAGCTACTTACATTTTTTATGGTTGAAATATTCTTTAAGAAATGTATTTTTTTTCTTACTCTATTTTTTTCTTATATTCAGTTAGCCAATATGTAGTACATCATTAGTTTTGATGTGATGTTCAGTGATTCATTAGTTGCCTACAAACCATGAGAGACTATGGAAACAAACTGAGGGTTTCAGAGGAGTAGAGGGTGAGGTGATGGGGTAACAGGGTGAAAAAATGTTTAAGTTATAAACCATTTCCCATGAACAAAACTTACATTACAGGTGTGTATGTGTGTGTGTAAAAGTAATGACCTAAAGTCACTGAAAGTAAAGTCAGGACCTAAATTAAAATCTAATAATTATTTTTATTTCTATTGGGTTCCTAAAAAATAAAAGATCACCTTACCTCAGAGTCTCATACACATATCTACCCATTCCTAAGTAAAAAGTAATGAAAACCAAATAATATACTGGAAAGAATTTGATCATTGGAAAAGAAGGAGAAAAAATTTTATTTGGTTGTGAAATCTTCTAACAAGCTTGTTATATTTCAATCACTTCAACAGTACTTTCATGGAGCTTCATGCTGCTAAGGAAAAAAAAAAAATGCCTCTAGCTCAGTATATGCAAGGTTCCTTGAGCTGGCAGGGTCTAGGCATCCTAGTGATTGACAGCTGGAAGAATCTTCATGATTGGCAGAAGAGAGTGATGCCCTCCAGGAGGATTGTTTACATGCTGACACCAAAAATCATGCCAACCTCTCTCTCCTACTTCTTTTTCCAAAATCTTTTATTAGTAAACTTCTCCTGCTGTTCTACCTGAGTCATTAAATACATTAAACACTCCTTGCTTTCCCAGAAAGGATAAAATCATATTCTAGGTAAAACATAGGTTTCAACCTCAGAACCTCAAAAACTGAGCTACAGTGACAAGTCAGAAGGCCGGGTCAAATTCCCCAAGTAAAGACAGTTGAAAAGATTTTCTTTTATTCCTTATTTCTGAAAAAGTACAAAATATTCTATATTTCCCCCCATAATTGGGATTTCTCAATATAGCCTGAATCTTGGGTGATCAAGAGAAGAAAGATCTAAAACATTCTTCTAGCCCCAATTCTTTTTCCAAATAAAAGTACAAAGTTTCGATATGAGACATATTCATCTCCTCCATTCTTTGTTTTCTAAAATAAAAATATTGGGAAAATATTTATGATCAACACTAGACTCCAGCAATGCTGGAGGAAATATTCTTTCCTTCTTCAAACCTTCTATTGAAGTTATTCTGCTGTGTGCAATAGCTGCATTTTTTGTCAGGATTGCTCTTAACCCAAATCTTCACCTGGCAAACAAACTCATGAATAAACGAAAAAATAGGGAACAAACATGCACTTAGCAAAGAGAATTAGAGGTTTCTCAGGTGTTCTGTTTTGTGGAAAATTAAACCTATCTTTCCCTTTCTCCCAGACAAGGAATGGTTGTGTGTCTTGGATTTTAATTGAATTAATTTCTAGAGTTCCCACAATCTTTTCAACATAGCTCAAGAGAATGGCCATTTCAAAGTTAAGTGGCTTGCTACCAGATCTAATCTCATTCTAAAAAGACCTGATGGGACAAAACATGTAAGGGATGGAGGGAAAGAGTGCACTTAGTAAGTTAACACTGCTTGCAAAATAGAGTGAAGGAGCATCTCGATCCCAAGAGTAGTTAAGAACCTCTCTTGTTTAATGCCAGGAGCTAGTTAATATAATCTCTGACAGTTGACCTTTGACCTGGAGCAATGGAGATGGAGGGAAAAGAGATTCCACACTATGAAGAACAAAACCTCTGCAATGTATACTGGTGAATAATGGCAAAAGGCGTTAGGGAGCCCCTCGCTCTACATCACCTATAACACTTGGCAGGTAAATGCCACTGAGAATCACCCTGTTGGTATCCATACCCCAGTCATTACACTTGAGTCAATAAATATTCTTGACTTTGGGAAATGTAAAGGAGAAAGTTGGATCCTGGGGCTGAATCTATGGGTAGTAGGTAGAAGTCCCTCAAAGAAGAGTAAAGATTAGAAAAAGGGGAAAACCGGGGTGCCTGGGTGGCTCAGAGGATTAAGCACCTGCCCTCAGCTCTGGTCATGATCCCAGGGTCCTAGGATCTGCTCATGTCAGGCTCCCTGCTGCCACTCTCTTGCTCTCTCTCTCAAATAAATTAATAAAATTAAATAAAATTTTTAAAAAAGAAAAACAAAAGGATAAAATCTTTCTTAAAGAGAGACATAGAAATAAGATCAGTGTGGGCATTCCAGAACCCTTTGAAGATGAAAAATGGCTTTCTGTGATGAGGGAGCAGAAGGTAACCTGAGGACATGGCACAAGTTGACACCCTGTAACATCTCCCCCATCCCCGCCCCCTCCCCAAGGTGGGATATGCGCGACATTCCTCAAGCACTCCAGGCTGCCCTAAAACTAAGGGAAAGGAGAAACAAATGGTTAACTAATAAAGATCCCAGTCCAGTAGGACAGGAGTCTCCCTCAGTTTACAAAATATCTTAGTGATTTAGAAGAAAAAAGCATTCTTATCAATAACCTAACTTCCAGAAGAAAACTCCCAACTATCTTAATGTTAGTGCTTTGCTAGATAGAAAAACATCAACTTGACAATAGTAAAGCCTCCAATATCTTGTAGGTCTTTTTAGCATACAAAAGTTCTTTTAAAAACCTCTCTTTTGGGGCACCTGGGTGGCTCAGTGGGTTAAAGCCTCTGCCTTCAGCTCAGGTCATGATCCCAGGGTCCTGGGATCGAGCCTTGCATCTGGCTCTCTGTTTTGCAGGGAGCCTGCTTCCTCCTCTCTCTCTCTCTGCCTACCTGCGATCTCTCTCTGTCAAATAAATAAATAAAATCTTTAAAACAAAACAAAACAAAACCCTCTCTTTTCCTTATGTCCCCCAACTCCCAAGTATTTAATCAGTTACCCGTCACACCCTCAGAGCTTCTCTTTCTGCAGAGGGGCCCTGTCCCCATGCTTTAATAAAACCACCTTTTTGCACCAAAGGTGTCTCAAGAATTCTTTCTCAGCTGTTGGCTCCAGTCATCATATATATCCCAAAGCTACATCTTTCTGAACATTAGTAATCAAATTCGTGGTGTACAGCTTAAAATATTTCCCTCTCGGTTTAAATTTTTCTTCTGGTACCATTTGGTAAAGTCTGGTATGTTCTAGAGCTTTCTGGATTGGGAACAAAATTACCAGGATATGAAGGGATGTATATACATCCACCAAAAGCAGGAAATGGCCAAATTAGAGAATTATTTGTGCTTTGTTTAGGGATAAGCAGCAGTGAAGTGAGTGATCCTTTATGGGAAGACAGGGAACAGGGAAAGGCAGGTGGTAATTAGGAACAGTCACATGCCAGACACAAGAGCAGAGATGAGACAATCTCTTCTTTTCCTAATGTAATAGAAAGAGGCAATCCTTGATCTGAGAGAAGAAAACACAATGGTGCTACCAAATCACACACTTTACAGTTGAGGTTTCTATTGGGCATCAGCAATCATAAAAATAAGTTTCAAAGTCTCACCACTTTCAGTAATCGATGAGCTAATGGTGTCACACTCCAGTCTACTATGTTGCAAATGTCCTAAATAACAAATGTATACTAAAACTTGCTGCTTTAAAGCATTTCTAGAAAAAAAGTTTGGTGTAAGTTTATTAATTCTGTATCATGCGATACTAATAAAATCTCCTGATTTTCACACAGTAGCAATGCTAAGTGGAGATTTAAAAACAACCCATAATTATGAAACAGATTTACAAGGAGGTAAATATATTTTTCATGACTGGATAGGATATTCATTAAAAGGCCAAGATTTTAAAATAAGAGCAAATTCAGCTTTTTCAAAAGAGAAATATTTCTGAAAATAAAAAATCCCAGCCTTGCCAAAGACTGTTCATTTGGTGCCCGGAATATTCTGAGATCATTTCCCCACTTCCAGGCACTCCTGCCATCAGGTGATTCTGCATATTGCCATTTGCCTGAATACGTCTTAAAACAGCATCTCTATCCTGTTATTCTCCTGCCCAATGAAATCATGTGGTCTTTCAATGCTTGTTAAACTCAGGTGCAATTCCTCCTCCTGGTGTTTATGCTCTACCATATTTTTCTACATATATGGCTGCACAACAAATAATCCCAAAACTATGTGACTTCAAACAACACCCATTTTATTATTTTGCCAGGTTTCTAGGTGTCAGGATGCAGGAGGTAGTTCTGGCATGGAGTGTCCTATGCGGTTGCAGTGCTGGAATGCTGGGAAGGAAGCTACTGGAGCAAATGAGGTGTCACTTTGTTTCATCATCGGCAGAGCTTCTCCATCTGGTCCTTCTACAGGTGCTACTTTGAGCTTCCTCACAGCTTGGTAGCCAGGAGGCAGTTAGATTGCTGGCGTGGTAGCCAAGCAAGGGCCTGGTGTGATTCCTCCAAAGAGGGAGGCAGGAGGTGCTTAGCCTTTTATAGCCTGGGCTTGAAAATAACGCTGCATCACTTTCACTGTATACTTTTGGTCCATGGGTCAGGGAGGCTGACCCACAAACAAAGGAGGTGTTCTAGACCTCACCACTTACATGAGGAGTCTCAGTGTCACATTGTGTCTCTCTAAGAGTGGATAGAACCAGAGCCATCTTGGAAAATGCCATATGCTACACATGCTCTGATTTCAACTTCATTATTCAGTCTAATGATGTTTTCATTTGCTTTTTATTTATGTACCCATTTCTCCCTACTCCACCAAATATACTCTTTGATATTTGGGTTCTTCATAAAACAAGCACTCTTTCATGGCGAATGAAGAATGAGTTCCTGCTGGACTGATAATTGTGTTTGGCCATGTGACTAACAGCCAATGGAAAATTAGTGGATATGATGTAAGCAGAGACTTTAAGTGTGATTGTGTGGGTCTTAAACTATAGTTGTCTACCCTAAGAAGAGCTTTTCCTGGCACTGGATGCGCCTTTGGCCAGGATCCCAGGAGGAACAAGAATGGGGCTCATCTAAACCAATCCACAACTTGGACCCAATCTCCACTGGTAGCAATTTCAATCAAATCACCCAGCAAATGAGGTTTGGGTGTTTGCATGTGGCATTAGTTTGGCAGTAGTGACTTGTGAGTTTCTGTTGGTTCAATTAAGCTAGTTTCTTTATACCTGTTCTAACTTTCCATGTATAGTCCAATCTCTGTTCATAGCACTGCTGTGTCTGGCTTAGAATGTTACACCCCATCCTCTTTTATCCAACTGAAATCAGCAGCAAAAGCTACTCACCCACAGGTGACTACAGATTCATGAGGGGGTCCAGCCTTCCTTTGACTTAGGAGCAACAGTATATGATTTTTGTTTCTTTGAAGCCACTGAGTTTTGGGGTAGTTTTTTACCCAGCAACAATTAACTGATACATCTGTATTTATTAATATTGCTCAAATATATCAAAACACCAGTTCATATTAACTTCTGTGAGATACATATTTGAATTCATAAAAACAAAATGCAGAGAAATTTAAGGAAAAAAATGTATCATTTTGCATAGATTGCAATAAAACCATGCTAGATAAAAGGATATGAGGCCCTGACCCCTCTTTAAATGCTGCCTGGTATTCTAGTGAGAAACTTGATGTTTGTGTTTTTTGCCCATAATTCAATTGTTTACATACTGAGGCACTTTGGACTAAGGGCCCAATCACACTCTCAAGACACTTAGAGGGAAATCTGAGTGCAGGAAACATCTTTAGCATCACTTTGCCATCTTCCCGCCCTCACAGACAGCTCTCTCAAGCAATACCCATTTACTTGTAAATTCTTGAAAAAAAAAAAAAATCATGCTATTTGAAACTCCAGCACATTTCTCCATATTTTCTTTTGCTTGAACTTGTTTCTGCTTTTCCCTGCCTATGGAATGCTTAGTAATCCTTAAAATCCCAGCTCATAAATTACCTCCTCCAGAAATCCTTTTTTGACTCAAGATTTGCTTTGTAATTCTGTCCCCACACCACCCTGTAAATATTTCTATCACAGTGTGACTTTGGGTGCAAGAGTAGCATGTCCTCATCACTGACCGAGAGACAAATCTCATCCTGAGGACAAGCACTCCAATTTGTGGAATAATTCTGTATGCCCCCTGGGAGGACTGGGTGTGAACACTGCCAACTTAATGAGTCTGTGAGGTCAAAGGCAAACGTGTGGGTGAGAGATGAACAGAGTGTAACTGGTTCGGTTTCTTCAATAATGGAACCCCAAAGTGTATAGATACCACTCTGTGTGTCTGATTGACACAGCAACATCCGTTCTGGATGCTGAACGTCCCCATGCTGACATGGTAAATTGTTAGCTGCCCTTGAACTTTCAAAGATACAGATAATCAGGTTGTGAGCCTTCCTCTTCAAACAGTTGTTCTATAGTCTTTTAGGTCACCATTTTGGGAAATGAGTCATAACTGGGATAAAAATACTTCCTGATTTGACCACGAAAGTCCTAATTTACTCACTTTAATCTAATAAAATTATCTATAGTATCCCTTTTCACTCTCAGAAGCATCCCAGTTTAGACACTAAATTCTGTTGTCGCCATGGTCATACCTTTGATGCAAAATAAATCTTTCCATATAACACTAGCAGTTATTTTAAATTCAACAAGAACTAACACTTCTTATAATAAAAGACAGCAATATTTTTTATGCTTTCACTTTTTTATTACTATTTTATTGAATTCAATTTATATATGATAATACAAACCAATTTTAAGTAAACAGTACTCTGAATTTTGGCAAAAGCGTCCACACATGTATGCAGCATTCTAATTAAGATACAAAACAAAAAGTATTCTTTTTTTTTTTTTCCCTGCTCTCTCCTTTTATTGGGACACAGACACAGGGCACATCACAAGGTAAGAAGCAGCATGGTGTCCCCTGGTAAGCCCCAGCTTCTTCATGTACCTTTTTGGTCTATTCTCTGATTCCTCCAGGAAATAACATTTTTTGTTTCCAACACCATTAATTAGTTTGTGCTCCAAGTTTCTATAAATAGAAATATATGGAATACATCATTTTTCATTTGTTTGCTTTCTTTGCCTACAGAAATGCTTTGATATTCATACATGGTGTAGTATATATCCTTAGTTCATTCCTTTTTATTACTGACTGGTATTCTAGGTACGCATAAGACATAATTCGTTAATCCATTCACCTGAAGATGAGGCTGTATCCAGTTTGGGCCATTATATTATAGGCCAAAGATGATATAGGCCAAAGATGAATATTAAAGTGCAAGTCTTTAAAAAATAAAAAGTTAAATAAAAATATTAAAATATAGAAAACAAAGTACATGCGTTTTTGTGGCCAAAAATGTTTATTTTTCTTGGATAAGTACGCCATGGTGAAACTGTTATGTCATGGAGTAGGAATATGAATACATTTATTAAAACACAATTGAACTCCTCTAGCTGGTTATACCATTCTTTACTTCCAGCATCAGCGAGAGTCCTCATTGCTCCACATCCTTATCAATGCTTGATATTTATAGTCGATTTAATTCTAGCCATGATGGCAAGTGAAGTAGTGACAATAATCTCTGCATATTAGTCATAACCAAAAATATTTTTCAAAAATACTTTCCACAGATACAGTCTACCATGGACACAGAAAACAGAGATGTTTTCATGAAGCCAAAGAAACACAAAATAAAGGTAATTGATTTTAGATCATCTACTTCATCGTTATTTAAATACTTTTGAATATATCAAAAATTTGAGGGAAAAAAAGGAGAGCTTGGAAAATCACATATATTTTGAATATAGTTTTCTTCTAAAAAAGTGATTGTCATACAGACTTGAGCGATTATTTTCAGTTATGCTGCTTAGTGCCTCGATAATCATTTCAAAGGAAGGTTTGGGGGATTCTTTTTTATGGTAAGTTATAAAATATGGTAATAATCTTAAAATCCTAAAGTTTGATGTATTTCCTTAACAGGTCAAGAAAATTATATCTTTAGTTCAGTTAGCTCACTTTAGAGTAACATGACTCATAAAACTGTGTTCAGAGAAAAATAGGGAATGTGAAAATTTGAGGCCAAAATTCATGATGTTAATTTTATTAAATGGTTATGTGACCCCAAAAGATCATGTAAAGCCTTACTTACTTAAAAATCAATGTTGGTAGTTAAAGACAGCTGAAGAGCAGTCTCAGCTTGAATGCATTTATTTTTATTTTTAAACATCTGGTTATACTTTTAAAGAATTCTAATTATAAAGAATATTTTTAAGAGCTCAATACAGTGTTAGACTAAGGAAGAATAATCTAAATTCAAGATAGAATTTGATGTTTATAGTACCCACCCACATAGTCAAGGAAGCTAATGGCAAAAAGGTAATTTACCTATAATCAGTTCAGTATCTCCATCTGCTCAGTGGAGCAACCCAAATTATAAAATGAAAATCTATTACAGTTAAGGCTGATTATTATCCAAAGATGACTCTCTACAGTGTAACTTTGAGGAAAGACATGCAATGACTAGAATCAACCATCAATCACCATATTAGCAGAAATTCATTATTCTGTCAGCCTAGGAGCTTTGGATAAAATGCATTTCATAAATCTTAATGAAAGATATCTTCTTTGCTAGGAAAGAAATCATAAACACAATTTTATATCAAATAAAAAGATAAACTTAACATTTACATATCAAAGCTACTTTACAGTGCAATTGCTTTTCAAATATGTTTTATTACTCTTAACACAGCAGTAACCCTGTTTTACTATCCAAAATACTCTTTACAAATCCCTTAAGTACTAGAAAAAAAATTTAAAAAATATAAAATATAAAAATATAAGTAAAATTCTTATTTTGGCTTTACCAAACAGAAGTTAGAATACATTAACTTATGGGTACTGCACAAAAACACATAGGGTGACTAGCCATACTTCACTAGGCTCTCTATAAAAATGAAGTTCCTGAAAGTTCAGATATAGCAAGAAACTAAAAGCATCCAAGCTTAAGAAAAAATTAAAAAATAGCTGGAAGAATGTCTTAAAGTACTTTAATAACAAAAGAAATAAAATTAATAAAGCAAGGTAAGTATGATTTTATTCCAATGGAATGTCAACTAAACTCAAAATATGCTACTGCTATTATAGCCATCCATGGGAAAATCTAGCACTCTCTGTGATTCCCACCCATCGCATGTCCTTACCCTGGACGCAACTGAACCATGAGCTCTGTCTTAGAAGGGTTTTGGTGTGGATTCCCTTGATCTTTATGTATTTTACCTTTTCCCCCATAACGTGGCAATCTCGACCTCTCCATCAAGCCAATGCCATACTTACTTGGTTTTGTTTGACACTAATATCTATTGAAATCATTATTTATTCATTATATAATTAATGTCTTTACTAGTTTTTTATTAGGTGCATTTTTTTTATTAGTTACAAAGCTGCATAGTGTTCCAGCCGTCAACTTTTGACTGTTTTGGCATAAGCCCCTTTAATTTTCATCCAATGATTCTGCAGAACAGGAGGGTTTGGGCAGTTCTTTTCAGAAATATACATACTGTGTAGTAGCAGCTGTGTTTACAAGGCACACATACAAAATCATATGATAGGTGTTTCTACCACTCCTAATGTAGGAGAGAAAAGGAAACTATATCTAAATATTGTTATCCTTGCTCCAGTCCTGCCAAGTGTTAGCACATGCACACGTACACACACACTCACACACACACACACAGCTACTCACATTCACTCTGCCAATGAACATGATGATGACATAAAACCCCTGAATGATATAAGATATATAAAATAATTTAGTCCTAAATTTAGCATCATGGTGGGTACTTATGTTAAGTGTGGGAGGACATATCCATAGGCCCCTGAGTGTTTGCATTCTCAGGACAGACACAAATAATATCCACACAATTACGTGGTGTAACTGTATCAAGCAGCAGGAATTTTTATCAAGATAGGATAGGAAATATCACAAGAGTTCAGAAAAAGGAAGATCGATGGACAAGGTCAAACCAAATGCAATATAATGTAGAGTGGTTAGAGAAACTGGAGACAATAGAAACATTCCCATCTTCTTGAGCATCAATTTTACCTAAAGGTAATTTAAAACTTTAATCATATCATTGTGAAACATGGTTATGTGTGTCAATTTTCAAATACACACAGATGACCTAGAAGAGCTTTCTATGGTGGGACATTTCAGGCTCACTCCATCATTCTTTCCATATCCTTATTTTATTTTTTAATTAGAAAAATGTTAAACAGAACTGAGAAAATATTATTCTAAATATCCATCCATACATCATCCATGTTGAATATTTTTCCATATCTGCTTTAAACCTCATTAGAGAACCATGAAGTTGTCAATGCCTCATTGTATACCACTGTGATATCAAACCCATCCTACTCTCTGCAGAGAACACTCATCATCCTAAAGAGAGCATGCATACTTTCTGCCTCTGTGTTCATGCTGTTAGCCATAGACAGATATCCTGAAACAATGTAGCATATTTGCTTTCATTATTTTACCAGTTCTCATACAAAAGATTATTTTATATAATGTTGCACAGCTCACTTCTTTCCCCCATTCACTGTGAATTCTTAAGAATTATTCAGGTTGATATCTTTAGATCACTCATTTCAATAGCTATGAAACATTCTATTGTATGAATATGCCAAAATAATGTTCTCTTTATCATCTTTGATAGACATTTTTCTCTGTTGCAAAGAATGCTTCTAAGAACTTTTCTTGGTGTGTCTCCTTTTGTGCATGTGCAAAAGTATCTCCACTTGATTCCTAGAAGTGGAAATGTCGAGCAATAGGTTATACATGGCTTCAGTGGACTTCACCAAATTGTAATGCACGGTGTTGACAGCAGAAGTGAACCCCATTTGTGCCATTCACCGAATATATCTGTGTCTCTGCTTTCCAGGCATTTCCGACCCACTTAGGTTTAGGCAGGATCATGTGACTGGTTTTGACCAATGAGTAGTGAAGAGAAGAGTGGTTGCTTTTTGCTTTTGTTAAGGATATGATGTTATTTTGCATTGTATTTCACTTTGATTTTCTTTGATTGCATATAAAGAGGTTACGCATTTCTTAATTTGTTTATTGACCATTAGGGTTTATTAGCCATCAGAATTTCAGCATCAATAAATTCATCTCATTGCCAATTTTCCTATTGCATTAGCTAGATACATTTTCTCCATTATTTGCCATGCATTTTACATTCTGGATACATAGCAACTAACAGGCTATAAATTTCCAGTTTTCTCCTGGTCTGCATCTTATCTTTCTCTATTATGTACCACATCTTCCATTATGCAGAATATTTTTAAATTTAATGTATTTATATATATAAACTTATGCTTTTAAGATTTATAACTTTTTGCACATTTAAAGTAGATTTTCTTACCTCATAAATGTAACCTTGTAATTTTGCTTTCATTTGTATTTTGAGTTTTGGTAAAGGGAAAAATTATGATTTGGTATATGGACTAACATATTTCTTTCAGAAATAGTTAGACCCACAGTCAGAGGCATATATAAAATTTGTTTCATAGAGTGTATGTCTTTCTTTTTTTTTTTTTTTTTAGGTTTTTTTTGTTTGTTTTTTTTAAGTAATCTCTACATCCAATGTGGGGCTCAAACTTAAAACCCAGAGATCAAGAGTCACATGTTCTTCCAACTGAGCCGGCCAGGTACCCCGGCTAGATTTATTTCTTAAAAAGTATCCAACACTAGTAATCACAGTGTATTTTAAATATCTGAAAATACTCTGTCATTAATGCAGTGCTAAAATATTTTGAATAGTGTGGAACCACCTTTCAATTGCCTCCAATAAAGGATCTTAATTTTAGGTTTCCTAAAGTTAAAAAAAAAATAGTTCAGAACAGAATAGAGTGAGCAAAATAATATTTTATTGACCTTTGTGACACTGTCCAGCTAGAAGCACATGCAATCAAGGTTATTTTGTGCAATGCTAAAATCAGTACTTAAGTTATTTAAAGAATGCACAAAATGGGACCTCTGTGAATATTAAGGCCAACTGATTGGCTCAGACCAACCTTTCAAAGAATATTTTTTTAAAAGTATGATTTTTTAAAAATCTTCCTAAAAGTAGTAATCATTAAGTAAATAATTACCAGGCCAAAACCAAGAAGAAGAAAAGAATAACAAAAGACAAGGCCAAAACTTTATTCCCTGAGGGTGTTTTTTTTTAATATGAGAGAAAACCCCTGAAACATAAATGAGCTCTGGTGATCACGTAAGACCAAGGTGAAGACATCAAAATTTAGAGTTCCCATTTCATGGGAAATGCATCTAATTTTAAATATTTGGTTTGGAATTTTAATTAACCTCTTTCTAGATGCACAGATTCAAATGATTAGGTTTTGGGGGTAAGTGTGAATTGGGATTAACTAGGTAAGGGTAAAGATTAGGTAAGTGAAAAGTGTGAATTGGGACTGAACTAGCTCTTTCCTAAAGTTGAAATATAGCTTTGATTCATCTGGTTGGTCAGGAATTCTCAAGCACTGAACTTGGACTGAAGTGGGTTTTGGGGGAAAGGAGATGCACTTCCATAGACAACTGTGGATTGCCTAGAGCAGGAGCTGGCAAATCACAGCCCTCATCTGCTTCTCTTAATAAAGTCTTTTTTTCCAACACAGCCACACCCACTCGTATATACACATCTGTTGCTGCTTTAGCTCTAAAACGATTGACCTGAGTATTTGCCACACAGCCAGTACCGTACACAAAACCTCAAATATTCACTACCTAGCTCTTTACCGAAAGTTTGCCCACCTCTGGTCCACCGAACACCGTTCTGGTTTATCTTTTTCTGATTCTTTGGGAGTTATAGTGCCATACTGTGAGTTGTAGATAATTGATATAAATACACAGAAATCCTTGTCTGTAGATGTGCAAGTTACACACTCAAGCAATTTCTCTCCACCACTGTGGTGGCAGCTATCTCCAGTTGCAATATTCCTGATCTATAAATATGTTCTTCAGATTTCCCTTTGAGCTCATTAACATCTCCCCACCTTCCTAATGAATGAGTTAACGTGTTCATCGCTATATGTGCATGAAAGTCATGGTTTCAACTTCTTTGAACATTATTCTTTACTAGTGCTCTCAGACGGAATTGTCAATGTTTGAGGTTGAGCTACGTCATTGTGTAACCAAGTGCCTCTTAGAGAACTCACATTAACTTATTGATGAAAGAGGTAGGAACACTTTGTGTATTTACACCATTTTGCCATGTTGCAGTTTACGTGTAGTCTCCTATTGGATATCAGCCTTCAAGAGGACAAAGTGCATCAGATCCACTGAGATCGAATAGGTTGAGATACACGAAATACAGGGCTCCACACATGGACAGTTTTGCTGTTTGCGGAACAGCCACATATTTGTGTTCTGAAATCAGGGGAATTCTGTTCAGTGCTTTTCGTATGAGTTCCATCAAAAATTGGTGTGTTTACAATTGTGCATACTGCATTGTTCAGTCCATTTTTGCTGGAAGCTTGTTCAGTGAGAACTAAGTCCCACACTTAAGTTGTATGCATCTGATAATTAAATACATTTTTCAATGATTTGTTCTGGCTC
Organism: Lontra canadensis; assembly: GCF_010015895.1. NCBI lineage: Eukaryota > Metazoa > Chordata > Mammalia > Carnivora > Mustelidae > Lontra > Lontra canadensis. Next base: position 13,896,725 of record NW_022631016.1, on the reverse strand, counting down.
TGTATATTTTGTCTCAGTCTGTTTGGGCTGCAATAACAAAATATCATAGATTGGGTGGTTTAAACAAGACATTGACTTCTCACCATTCTGGAGGCTGAGAAGTCCAAGATCAAGGGGCCAGCCTGGTTGGGTTCTTGGTGGGGGCCCTCTTCCCAGCTTGCCCATACCTGTTGTCATGCTATGTCTTTACACGGTGGCCAGAGAGAGAGAGAGAGAGAGCTCTAGTCTCTCTTCTTCTTGTTGTAAAGGCAGTAATAGTATTATGAGGTTCCCACCCTCATGAGTCTTCTAAATTCAATTATCGCCCAAAGTCTCCGTGTCCACATACCATTACATGGGGGATTAGAGCTTCATTCCATGAATTTGGGCAATTTTAGTCCATGACACATTTCAAAATGTGCTTCTCCTATGCAACCCAGATATTTCCAGTGCTGTGTACTGAAGGGAAAGATATGCTGATACAGGTGACAAACAGAACTGTATATGAATGTGACTATAAACCACTCGGACGGATCCCACTGAACACAATCCAAAGGCATCCCCATCTCTACCCCCACTTACTGGATCCCGAAAACAGCTGAAACCACCCAACCAGAGGGGAAGTGTGACTGAGAGGAAAGCAGAATGGAAGAAACAACAAGCTAACTTAAGCAATGGCAGTTAAAATATTTCACTTTCTTAAAGTCCTGCCAGGGCCTTTCATGAAGTATGCCAAAAAATATCTCTCTCTACATTCTGAGGGCATTCATTTTGTGTCTTCGCTGGCTTAAGGCTTCTACCCTGTGGAAATATATTTAAATAATGACCGGTGGTTGGAGAAAGATGATGTTTCAAATGTCATTACATCTTAATGTGATTACAGGATGAAGAGCCACAGGAAATGACCAAGACAAGATTTATTTGATCCTGCCTTACTTGATTTCAAAATGTAAAACAATGTTTTCAAGGAAAAATCTTCCTCTTGCAGCAGCATAAAGTTTAGCCCCAGATAAAATACTCCATCTGTTTCCTAAGAGGAAAAACATCTTACCTTCTCAGATAGTCAAGAATAGAGCCTGTTGTGGATAACACATGGGAAATCAAATTTAAAACCTTTTATGAGGTTGAAGCACATAGTGGTTTCAACTACCCAATTTCAGGTTTAATCAAAGGGCCATAAAGAATAAAAATTGACCTGATTCCTATACATAGGCCTAAATGTTCTTGTAAATCCTTCCAGGTACACCGTTTCCATGAGACCACATTGGCGGAACTCTTTTGCAAATCTGGGAAATCATTACCGCATCATGTGGCTTCAGTGCCTGGGAATGCGTGTATGGTCAGTATTTCACTTCTCTTTTGCCATCACCAAAGCCACGTCATTAAGAGTGTTTCTTTTTTGTTTTTGTTGTTGTTGTTGTTGTTTTGTTTTTTCACTGCAAAGAGCATCTGACTATTTGATATCTTGAATTGCTCAATTTCCTCGTGATTCACATGGGCAGATGTCCCATTGTTCTGGTGCTCACCCACTAAATTTAGATAACTTCTCCACATAAAAAGATTTTGTGTCTGCTCTTTAAATATATAGGAATTAATGTTTTAAATGAAGATGTTGTGCTTGGTAGGAAAACTGCAAGCTCTGCTGATTCTCTGAGACTATTTTCAATCAACATGTATTCATGAAATTAGAAAGAGCACTCTGGCCCATGTGAGTATTGATCTCTACAATAAGTCCTGTGCAACTTACCTTTAAAATATATGTGTTTTCAAGTATATCATTGTATGTCATAAATATTAATAAACTTAATCCTATAAAATAAGCTTGATCATGCAAAAACCTCCCAGGTAATCATACTTAACATACACATTACATTAACTTTTCCCCTAAACCCCAACAAATAACAGTAAAAATATAAGTTTAAAGCCTTTATGTATGAAGAGATTATATAAAAAGTATAAAATTCAAGTTATAAAATAAAACAAAAAACAGTAAAATAAATAAATCACAAGGAAGAAAAGTACAGCTTAAGGAATATAGTTAATAATATCATGATAATGTTTTTTGGTAACAAGTGGTAACTACATTTATTGTGTTGAGCATTGTGTAAAGAATTGTCCAATCCCACTATATTGTACACTTGAAACAAATATAGCATTATATGTCAACTATAAACTAAATATAATATAAACTAAATTATCTGATTTATTATATATAATTGTTTATAGTAACATGACACCATGTGTTTCTGTGGTTATCTATTGTATTGTTTTCTCTTCCATATCTCATTTTGGTTTCTGAGACCCCCTGTTTGATTTGTAGTTATTGTCATTAAAGCATTGCTGATTTTATTTATTTATTTTTTTTTAGAAAAACTGGTCATTACTTTCAATGTTATGTTATTGTTTATTCTAGTCTCTATCTTATTTATTTCTGATTTTTCTTTGTTATTTCCTTCCTCTACTAAGTTTCAGGAAAGTTTTTTTTCTTTTTCTAGTTCTTTGTGGTGTATCTTAAATTGTTTATTTAAAAATTTTTTAACTTTTTTTCCTAAAAACAAGCATTTATAACATAAATTTCATTTTAGTATCTTCTTTTGCTGCATCCCATAGGTTTTGGAATATCGTGTTTTCTTTTTCTATGGTTTTGATATTTTGATCTGCATTTGATTTCTTATTTGGCCCATCGGTTGTACAGTATTGTGTTGTTTAATATTTACATTTAAATATTTAATATTTATATTGTAAAAAAACAAATATATATTATATATTAACACATTAATTACATTTAACATATATTTATATAATGTTCCATATTACTAATTATATTATTAATTATATAATGAATTTTATTACTACCTTTATATATAATTTTAAAAGCCACACCGATAATTGGAGAGAAAACTACAGCAATAAAATGTTGAAAGTTGAAAAGTACAAGGACTAGGGTGACATGACTTAACAACCTAAGAGAAATTAAATCTGAGCTGGCAGTGTAAAAAGTCAATAAAAAAAATCCTGATTTATACCACAAAGTTCCAAAATGACTAAGAAATTTGAGGCACAAGGAATTTACAGAAAAGGAAAAAACAGAGACTAACACTATAAGGGTGGTTTAAAAATAGTTTTTTAGGAATAGCTAGATTCAAATAGTGCAGAGGATCAGAGGGGAAACTGAATGGGAAGAAATAAGAGAGGGAGACAAACCATGAGACTCTACTCTGGGAAACAAACTGAGGGCTGAAGAAGGGGAGGTGGATGGGGGATGGGATAGCTGGGGGTTGGGCATTAAGGGGAGTGCATGATGTGATGAGCATTGGGTCTTATATACAATAGATGAATTATTGAACACTGTATCAGAAACTAATGATGTACTATATGTTGGATAATAGAATTTAAACAAATAAGAAAACATTTAAAAAAAAAAAGAACAGCTAGAATCTTAAGTGTTCTTTTTTTCTCTTCTGGCAAAAAGTTGACCAATAGCAAATAGAAAACTAAAAAAAATAATAATAATAATACCTTCTGAGGAGTTAAAATTGTGGATGAACTTTGTGAACCTTGTAAATCTATATACTATGTATAAAACTGATAAAAACAAAAGTTTTAAATGTAAAATATAAAAAGAGCTGTAGTGAGATTCTCATCCAGGGTTAAGAATAAATACTAAAACCTCACTGCTGCAAGGCCTTGGATGCATTTTGCCCTCCTCAGAGGTTGAAAGGGAGTCATGCAATTGAGGTGGCACCAGATTTCATAGAGGTGCTCAAGTCAATCAAAAAACTAAGTACACACCCAGGTGAGTAATACCAACTGTATTGCCTAACTGGGCTCTAGAGTAATACCAACTGTATTGCCTTCAACTTTCACCATCACAGGTCAAGAGAGGGCCCCATGAACCCATCCTTTCTTAATCCTAACCACCATCAGCTTCACCACTATTACCTGCCTTGAATCTGTTTGGATACATCTCAGTAACTGAACATTTCTCTTTGTGATCATTGTTCCAAGTTTGCAGACTTCCCGGTCTACTTTTCCTCTCCTGGTCTCTAAGGTTCCACACAAATTCCACACACCACTTGTGCATAGGACTTCTCCCATCTCTGACCAACACCTAAAGCCTTTCTACTATGCCCTCTGGAACTGGTGGTCCACTATCAACAGAACATTTTGTATCCTCAATCTATTCTCCAAACATTCTCTTTGCTTTATGCAAATCCTTGACTTTGTTCTAAAGATACTGCTTCCTCTGTTGTCCTCTTAAGTGGGGACTACTTTCTTTCTCCTAAGACTCATTGCCAGTCTCAGATCATTCTCTGTTCCTCCTCCCTAGGAATCTGTCAGCTTTGATGCTAACATCTGATCTTACCATCCACTGTCCCTGTTGTTACTCCTTTCTACTGGCTACCCATTTCTCCTCTTCATTCTCCAATGACATTAGCTTCCGAATCCTTGTTATTCTTGCCAACCAGAAATCTATAAATGAAAATATGCATTGTCCTTTCAATAGATTCCCTCTTATTTCTTGAGTTTTTCTCCTTTGATGATGCAATGATTTTATTTGGCAACTTACCTCAACAACTCACTTTTTATTATTTATTATTATTTAAGATTTTATTACTTATTTATTCAAGGTGGGAAGGGCAAAGAGAGAATCTAAAGCAGACTCTACACTGAGATTGAGCACCAACATGGGCTTGATCTCATGACCCCAAGACCATGACCTGAGGGGAAACCAAGAGTTGGGTGCTCAACCGATTGAGCCACCCAGGTGCCCTTCATCAACTCATTTTTAAGATCTTAGTCTAGATTTTGTCGTGAAAGCTGAAATCCCTCTCTAGTCTCCATGTTAAGAATCCTAATTCATTCACCACAACTTTTCCTTTCTTCATCCCCTCCTTCTGCCATACCACCACCATCCATTCTTTGGTTCGGACAGAACCTCCAATTCTTTGATTCTATCACTCATCTTCTGTCCCTCATTTTGTTAATCTCTTCATTCTCCCACCCATCCAGCTTAAAGTCCATGGTTAATCATCATAATCAGGTCACTGTCACTATTTTCTATTCCCTTTTCCTTTTTTCACTGTCATTTCTCACTCGGCAAAATCATACACCTGGGTAAACACAACTTCAAACCCATTTCCAGCCAGACCATGCAGCTACGTACCTGAAAACAAAAACAAAGACAATAATGATAATAATACATGACTACATTAACTAGTTTCCTTTTAAACCCATGAGCACAAAACTCAGTGAGTCCTTAATGCTATAATCACACTGGACATGGCTCATCACGGCAGTCCCCCATTCTTCTAGAATAATAGATATTTTTCTCCTCTCTCTTTAAGCCCAACTCCTCTCTCTTTAAGCCCCTCAATCTCACTCTCAGCTGATAATTGTATTAGTTAGCTCAGACTGCCATAACAATATCCCATAGACTGGATGGATTAAACTGCAGAAATTTCTTTCCCACAGTTCTGGAGGCTGGGCCATGTAAGATCAAGGTGGCAGTGAGGTAGATTTCATGATGAATTCCCTTGGCTCGTAGGAAGACATTATCTCACTGTGCGCTCTTCTGACCTCTTCTTGGCCTGTGAGTAGGGAGAGGCCACTGATCCTGCCATATTAGGACCAGCCCTTATGACCTTATTTAACTTTAATTGCCTCCTAAGGGCTGTATCTCCAAATACCATCATATTGAGGGTTAGGGCTTCAATGTATGAATTTTAAGGGACATAAACATCGAGTCAGTAAATATAACTTCGATTTCAACTTCAATAAGGAAACAGAAATATTCACAAATATTCACTACCTCTTCTACCCACTGACTAACACCTATAGCTCTCACTCTCCCTTCTAGCCTTTACCAAGAAGAACTATCCATATTCTGATATAATGCCAATTGCTAAACTTGTGCACTGAACTCCTTATTTTCTTGTATATTCAAGGATATGGTATCAGATCAGCAATTCTGTGTTCTCAACCTTATCTAATCAGACGTTTTCCCTCTGTACTGGTTCATTCCTATCAACATACAAACATCTTTTATGTTTTCTCATGTCAAGAAAAACTTATCATGACCACACACATCTGGCATTTACATTTCTTTTCTCTTTTGCAGCAAACTTTTCAATAATGATCTACATTTATCGTCTCCAATTCCTCTCTTCCTTTTCTCCAATCAAGTTTTCACCCACATCATTTCACTTTCTCTCATAAAGGTTGTCAAGATCCTCCATTAGTCTAAATCCAACAATCGGTTAGCCCTCATTTTGTTTGTTTGTATCTTATTAGACTATTAACACAATTTACCCCAGATGATCATTTCTTTTTCCTAAATATACTTCCTTTGCTTGACTTCTAGGATACCAAAATATTTCAGTTTTCTTCCTACATCACTGGTGGCTTGTACAGGGCATCTATTGTTTGTTTATCTACCTGGTGACTCTATATTGACTTTCTTCATGTACCTTTTACCCCTTTAATTTCTACTTGAAGGTATATAATCTCATAGATTAAAATACCACTCATATGCTAACTTTCCCAAATCTGTAACTCCAGTATGGATCTCCAGATATCTCTCCCGAACTCCTGGAACATGTATCTAGTGGTTGACGTGACATCATCACTTCCATGTCTTATGGGTAGCTTGTATTGAACATGTGCTAAATTGTAGTCTAGCTACTCCTGATCCTACTTTAATGGCAATTCCTCTATTTTCTGAAGCCAAAGCCATTTGGTGCCATCTTGACTCCCCTTCTCTTACATCTCACATTCAGTCTAAAAGGAAATTCTGTTGACTATACTTGGAAAACATATCCAGAATTCCCAGCACATCCACTGTTTCCAGTCTGCCCTTTACCATCATTCTTTCTTACCTTGATCATTGCCATAGGTTTCTAACAATTTTCCCTGCTGTTACCTTGCCAACAATTCACATTCTATTTTCAATCTATTCGAAAGCCACAGGGATTCCTATACAACCTAAGTCAGGTCATGGCATTGCTCTAGTCAAAACCCAGCAATGGTTCCCAATGTTCTAGGACACAAGAACATAGCACTTCAATCACATACAAGGACCTGTTAGCTCTCTGACCTCATTTCTCCCCTGATAACTTACGGAACACTCACAAACATTGTTGTCCATCAAAGACAACCGGCATGCTTTACCTGTACCCACTGCCTGGACCACTATACCCTAATATTTGCTTGCCTGACTCCTTCAGTTCCTTTATACCCTTCTTTAATATCACCTGCTAAGAAGACCCTGCCTGATCATCTTCTATAATTTCCCAACCTGAAAACTCCCTCTCCATGGCACTCACAATCCTTTATCCTGTTCTATTTTTTCTTTATCTGTTAACATTTATCAATTCTTAAGATATCAAATAATAAATATATGTGTTCCTATTATACCTTTTACTTACTTAATAGCCTTGTCATTTAGCGTCTCCTCCTTCTCCTGGTGTGTAAATTCTAAAAGCAAAAATTTCCGTCTTGTTCAACAATATCTCCAAATGACTAGAGCAGTGCCTGGCACATAGTTGACACTCAAAAGACCTCTGAAAGCATAAATTAATATTGAAATGTTGTAAGCTAATAATACAATATTTTTAAAACCTTATATGGATAATTGAAGAAATCTAACTGGGGATTTCAATAGATTAGAGGTTTGGGAGTATGTGAGTTGAATATGGAAGAGACGGGAAAAGAGAGTGCCTCGTTTACAGAGAAACTATGAAATAAAAGGGGTTTACAAAGGCAGGTAGAAACATGGATAAAATCTACAACCCCAAAGCCTCGTACTTTGTCCAAATCTCTGGTTGCCATGCAGCCCAGACCAACTGAGTCACCAGGACAAAATAATTAAGTTTGGAAATTGATTCTAAAGTTCTCCTAAAATGGCATCATTGATTCCCTAGTGATTAATCATTTTTAACTTTTAAATGTTTAAAATTGGGCATTAAACAACAAGTTTAGGCAACCCCTTAACAGTTATAATGTTGTATTAAAGAATTATCCTCACAAGTTTTATGTTTTAAGCTTATGTAATATTTAAAAGAATTTTGCCTGTTGTCATAGCAGGTTAGTTTTTAATTTCAATTTAAAACATCTAAGTGAGTAATTGTTTTAGACTGATAATTTTAGCTTTAAATCCCACAAGGTTAATAAAAAAAAATTAGATCTTAATAAGGAATACTAAAAAACCTAGACCCATCTAAGGCTTAAGATTTCTAAGAATTATGTCTATACATGGGAATTTTATTTTTATTTTGGGTAAGGAAACTGAGGACCTTAAAATAAGAATTAAATATATTACAATTACAAATTATTTTTACATATTAAAATATATTGAATTATTTTGTAAAATTGCTTTTAATGTCATTAAAATGTATCAGGTTTATCAGGAGAAAAATGAGATACATCAGAGCTTTAGAGTTTCTCATTTGTCATTTAATAAATGAGTTATTAATTTAAAAAGTAAAGTGTCTCTGGACTAATCTTTTCCGTGCACAAAAACATCCACAATTTATGAAACACTTCACACTAACATAAATGAGTTAAGCAAAAGTTGTTGGAGTGATGTTATTTTGAAGAAGTAAGGCTGAGGAAGAAAGAACATGAGGAACTGATGTTGGGGGAAGAAAGTGAGCCCTACAGGTAAAGAACCAGGACCATCATTACTTGTCCCACCTGTACGCAGTCCAACTGCAATGGACAGGTGTCCTGTATACCTTCAGCAGTCCCCCTCACATACCTGCCACATCTCCCCACTTTGCTGCCCAAGAATTTTTTGCAAACACCGAAGAACTCACCATGAAACTCAAAAACCGTAAAGACTATAATACTGTCAGTGGCTAACCTCAACTACTTTGAGATTGTGAGTTAACAAATTCTCCACCAAACTTCAGCTTATCCCTACTTTGAGTACAGTTTATTCCTACTTAACGTAAGCAAGTTTATCCCCTACTGAGGCTCTAGCATATGTGGTGATAACTAGTGTAACACAGCATCATATACCAGCATTTCCTTCTATGATATCTTACTTTTTCTTGCTTCCCAGCATCACCTCCCAAGTAAACAATTTGTCCCTAAGTCCTTTCTTAAGGTGAACTTTTAAGGAAAGGCAAAGCTACAACAATATATCAACATATTCTCAAAAAGACTTTTACTTCCAGCCAAGCTGAAGTAACAGTGGCTGGATTTACACTCCTACTTTACGCAACCAAAAACTAAACAAGAAGCAAGGAATTTCAAGATCTTGAATGTCAGATAATGGAAGACTGTGATCAGTAACAGAGAATAAATAAATAAAGTGAGTTAGTTATACAATCCCCCCAGCTGACTGCCTGAAGATAATGTCCAGACCAGAATACATATGGAGAGACAACTTAAATGGAGCCTGGTGATGTCCCTGAATTAAGAAGGAGGAGCTGGGATTTGGGTGTGTGTGTGTGTGTGTGTTGAGGGAGGTGTGGCAAGTGGAGTTTGCAGGGATGGATTTCATAAAGAAGACAGCTGCACAAAGAGGGAATCAGAGATGTTTGCAGAGCATCTCTCTCAAGTATTCAGTTGAATACTGATCAGCTCTCTTGAAAACTACCCAAGAAGCAGAAAAGAAGTACTCATAAAAATAGAAATAAGTGATTCTCAGGGATCAAGAAAGGCTGGGAATAGCTCCTGTTCCCCATCACCCTGGTGAAAAATCTCATACTTCATGAAACACTAGATAAATCAGACATTAAGGAGGAAAATTAGCAACAGTCTAACTGCTGCTCTAGTCTAGTCAGCCTGACAAAGCTTAAACACAAAACCTGAAATGATCAACTATTTCCAGATAACTTAAAGACTTCCTGCAGCAAAGCTTGGGAATATTCATGGGACTACAAAACATAGCTGGTGCTCAAGAAGAAAAAGTGAAAGGACATCCAACTATAGGAAGCCAAATATACAAGGTCAGGAAAATAAGAGCCAACATGAGGAAGAAAATAAATTGATTGAAATGGACAGAAAAATGACACTTTGGGTGGAGTTAGTAGACAAAAGCATTAAAAGAGTTCCTATAATTGTATTCAATATGTTTTGGAAAATGCAGGCAAGATTGAGCATGTTAAGTAGACACATGGAAAACATGAAAAAAAAACCAAATAGAATTTCTAAAGTAAAAAAAACAGAGGTCTGAAATATATGAATACACACACACATGCACACAGATACACACACACATGGTGGAGTTTACATGGATTACACGCTGTCTAAGAAAAGATTAGTGCACTTCAAGATACAGCAGTACATACTACCCAAAATGAAACACAAAGACTGAACGCAAAGATAATCAGACACTAGCAAGCTGTGGCCTAAGAGATGGGTAACTGAAGTCCTCAAAAGAAAGGAGCAAAGAGAAAGGCATACAGATATAAATTAGCACAGAAAAGGATATCAATATAGTAGACATTAGGGAAATGCACAGGAAAACTGCAGTAAGATCCTGCTACACCCCTATCTGAATGGCTAAGATTAAATGGCTCCTAGGGCACCTGTGTGGTTCAGTCCATTAAGCATCTGCCTTCATTTTGGGTCAGGATCCCAGGATCCTGGGATCGAGCCTGCTTCTCTCTCTCCCGCTGCCTGCCACTCCATCTGTTTGTGTTCTCTCTCTCTCTCTATGTCAAATAAATAAATACTTTTTAAAAAAAAAATTAATATTTAAATAAAATGACTGGATCTTTTTTTTTAAAGATTTTTTTTATTTGAGATAGAACGAGAGTGAGAGATAGAAAGCACAAGCAGGGGAAACAGCAGGCAGAAAGAGAAGCAGGCTCTCCACTGAGCAGGGAGCCTGAAGTGGGGCTCAATCCCAGGACTCTGAGATCATGACCTGAGCTAAAAGCAAATGCCAAACCGACTGAACCACCCAGGCACCCCAAAATGACTGGCTCTTTACCAAGTGCTGGCAAGGACATGCAGCAACTGAAAACTCATACACTGCTGCTGACCTGGCCATACCACTTTCAGGTATTGATCTAGGAGGAATACAGTTAGAGACGCCCATACAAAGACGTATACATAAATGTTTATAACAGCTTTATTTGTCATCACCAAAAATTTAAAAAAAAAAACAAAAACAATGTATTAACAAACTGTGTGTGATCCATACAATGGAATTCTATTCAGCAGTAAAAAGGAATGACTTGTGGACACAGGCAACATGGACCAATCACAAAATAGTGTGTGGAGTGAAAGAACCACCCACAACCACCATCGCACATAAAAAAGATGCATAATAGGGGTGCCTGGGTGGCTCAGTTGGTTAAGCATCAGACTCTTGGTTTTGTCTCAGGTCATGATCTCGTGGTTGTGAGATTGAGCCCTGCATCGGGCTCTGGGCTCAGTGCAAAGTGTGCTTGAGATTCTCTCTCCCTCTGCCCCTCCCCCAGCTCTTTCTAAAATAAATAAATAAATCTTTTTAGAGAAAGGCACATAATACAGGATTCCATACATATGAAGTCTAGAAAATTCAAGCCAATATATGGGGACATAAAAATGTCAGTGACTGCCTGGAGATGAAGGGAAAAGAACAGGAAGATGTGGGGGAAAAGTATCCTGCATTAGGCAAATGCAAGTCGAAACTGTAAGATACCACTTCACACCTACTATTAAAAAAACAGAAGATAATGAATGTTAGCAAGGATATAGAGAAATCGGAACACATGCATTGTAGGTGGGAATGTAAAATGTTGCAGCATAGCGGTTCCTTAAACATGAAACAAAATTACCATAAGATTCAGCAATTGCCTTTCTGGGTACTTACTCAAAAGAATTGCAAGCAGGGATGTGAAGAGGCATTTTTACATGCATCTTCATAGCAGCATTTTTTTATTCACAATCGCTAAGATGTGGAAGCAACTCAAGCATCCAATGATGATGGAATGAACAAACTGAATGAGGTACATACATACAGTGGGGTATTAGTCAGCCTTAAAGAGGAATGAAATGCTGCCACACTACAGCGTGGATGGGCCTTGAAGACATTCAGCTAAATGAAATAAGCCAGCTAAGAAAGATAAAAATAGCATTGCTTGAGTCCACTCCTATGAGTAGTTGAATTCATAGAGACAAAAAGTAGAATGGTGATTGCCAGAGGCTGGAGGGAGCAGGTAATGGAACATTACTGTTTAACGGGGACAGAATTTCAGTTTCGCAAGATGAAAAGAGTTCTGGAGATGGAATTGGTGATGGTTGTACAAGGATAGGATAGGAATGCACATAATGCCCCGAACTCTAGAGTTAAAAATGGTTGCAATGGTAAATTTGATGTTATGTATATTTTACCACATTTTTTTTAAAAGACTGTTTAAAAATAAGGAAGGAAAATACAGTTAGGGACATTGTTGGATGGCTATCCATGTCATTGATACTGTTAAGAATGGGATAATGTAGGGGAGCCTGGGTGGCTCATGTTGGTTAAGTGTCTGCCATTGGCTCAGGTCATAATCCCAGGTCCTTGGATTGAGCCCCATGTCGGGGTCTCTGCTCCGTGGGAGCCTGCTTCTCTCTCTCTCTCTACTGCTCCCCCTGCTCTCTCACTGTCAAACAAATAAATAAAGTCTTAAAAAAAAAAGTGGGAGAATGTAAAGGGTGATCTCCATAGGCACTGAATGAGGGATGTGTGCCAAAGTTCAGAGGATGACTGCATCAGAGAGGGGTAAGGAATTCTGTAGTGTGCTCTCCCATAACTGCATGTGTTTCCAGATGCAAAGTTAGGGCCATCCACAGCCCAGGAGCAGGGATAAGGGGAAATGTAAAATGAACACCTCCATATTTTTCTCTATTCCCAACAAATCCCAAGATTCTGTTGATCCTCTGCTGACATAAATGGGAGGCAAGAGTAAGATTTATCACAGGTCAATTAGTATCTGGGTTCCCACACTCTATCTAGCTGCATAATGTACATCAAAATAATTTCTTAATCATCCTCAATCATTTTGTCTCTCTACTCTGGAATGTTTTCCACATCCTTTGTCTGGGACTTCTAGGAAGATAGATTAGTCATGAATTAAAATTCTGGGTATGGAATTACTCTTAATTCATCTGTGCTTTTCTGACAGACTTTTCCTATTTTATTCTCTAAGTTTCTTTATACTAAAAATTTTGAAACTAATCAATTTTGAAACTAATCAAGTTTGGATTATCAAAAGTTTTTATTTTTCAAGTCAACATGTTTATTTTTACCTTCCATGAAAGCTTTATTCCTCCTTAAGGCATCTTTCTTTTAACAGTCTCACATCCAACAGAACTCAATTTATTTGTCCCACTGGTTGCATCTTTCCTTTCCTTAGAACCAGAACCCCCTCAAAATTTTCCAGATTTGTCCCCTAAGATCATGGAACATTCTTTTTGACAGTAACATTTATGTCACCTTGAAAATCACCAATTCAGTGTCTGAAGTGTCCTATGGTAATATTCTTGATGTCTCTTCCTATATCTGTCCTACATCTGTATGATTGTTTAGCCACTAGGATGAGACTACTCAATTGTCATTCTCACTCAATTAGCTGAAGCTTTTGGAAGAGGTTTTTCAATAATTTTGATAATAACCAATCCATAACTTTTACTGAGTGCTTATCATCTGCCAGGCCCTATTCCAAACCCTTGGCCCATATTAATTCCATCAATCTACTCAACACCCCCCACAGAAATAGATACAATTATTAGCCTCATTCTCTAAGAAAGAATACCAAGAAACAGAGAAGTTAAGCTAAAAGGGGCTCCGAACCAGGAGTCTCTATCTAGAGCTCACCCTGGACCACTACATGGTTTGATTCTCATAATCCCTTGAAACCATAGTCCTAATAACTAGTAGCAAGTCATAAGCTCCCTCCACCTTTACCCTAGATCTCCTTCTTAAACTCCTCTTTTAAATCAATTAAGATAAAGGTTACATTCTTTTTTTGTTCTTAGTGGTTTCCAAGGAATATCCTTTGTTCCATTATGTCCTGGTAATCCTGCAGTTGCTCTCTAGCATTTTTAAAGGATTTTTTTCTAAATTTGTGTTTATTTGAAACACCTTGTAGTCTTTCTTTCAACAGATATACTTTCACTATTGCTAAGACCATGTAATTCCTAAAGGAAAAAGAACTCAGGTCGTAACAAGTCTTTAAGGATTTTGGAGAGGAGGCACTCTGAATTTTAATTATTTCTTTCAGAATTTTTCTGTCTAGGTGGTGACCTCAGCATCTCTAAGTCTTTTATGCTTTAATATAAATAAATAAAATGACTCAGTTCCAATCCTAAGTGTTGATCAAGGCTTAAGTTTCTCCTAATTCTCCAGAGCCCCGAATTTCAAGCACTGCCTCTCCTGATTTTCCCAGCTCATTTTGGTCTTCCTTCCAGTGACTGTACCTTCCCTCTACCCTCTGATGACCCAAAGTCATACAGTCACTTTTAATCTTGATTTCTGGCAACCACCATTCTCACAGGCAGTTTAAAGGACTAGACTTTCATTGAAGTGTCAAGAAATAACACTAGAGTGTTAGACAGAAACCTAACAGAACCCTAAAACACAGAATTGAGTCTTACTTATTTCTTTCACAACCTCTCAACCACCCCCACTGCAGGGATTTTTCACTTCCAGAACCTCTACATCTCAAACCCCTCACTCATTCCCTTTCTCAATAACTGCCGAAGTAAACTCAATTTTTGTTTCAATGTGTTAGACAAGGCAACACATACTTATCAGCATTTTTGCTAAAATTAGTCATGATCATTCTCTGCCTGTTTACACTAAAAAGTAATGATTGTATGTGTGTGGAGCAGGGGATTTTTGCTCAGATAAGGTTGAAATGTGCTTAAAGTTACAAAGATTCCTTCCTTGCAAATGCCTTCTAGCCTTGGTTGTGTGTCTGTGTGAGCTGTGTTGCATAGGGAGATCTTGTAGCCACAACACCACTCAGCGCACAATTCAGATACTCTCTTCTGAAGTTTCTTTACCTAGAAACTTCTGCCGGGTGGTCACTGTATTTCGATCTTTGGAACTTCTGGGACAATGTCTGATACGTGGTGGGTCCTCAACAAATCTTGGATAAATCTAAAAAATACACAATGAACGAAAAAATAAAAGACTGAAGGAAGAATCCGATATCGCAGTTTTGGATTTATATTTATTTATTTATATTTATTTATATTTATATCATGGAACATTCTTTTTGACAGTAACATTTATGTCACCTTGAAAATCACCAATTCAGTGTCTGTTTTGGATTTATTGGATTTATTGGTTCCCTTTGAGAATTATGACTTTTATGTATGAGAATTAAGATTATTGTCTGATAAGATAACTGGGCCATCTCTATACTTTGAAAAAGAGATAGACTCTAAAGGAAATTACTGGACCAGTGAAGGCATCATGCTTCCAACTGTCGTTCTGTACCCTCCTCTTAATGTAAATCCGAGTTGAAATAGAGGATATTTACTTATGTGAGGGAAAGAATGTAAAATATTTGAGAATGGAAAGGAAAGCAGTAACTTCCACAAACAGAGACATGGAAAACAAAACAAACCATCTGCCTACAACTCTGTCTTGCAGGTCCTCTGTGGGATTGGGGGCTGGGACAGTTACTGTATATACATGACCCTTGAGTCCAAAAGGAGATCTCTTCTGGTAATGAAGTTAATTGGTATCATCTACTCATGATTGCCAGGCCACTCACTGATGTATTTGTCACAGAACCATGAAGTCATTTCCAGACCTGGTTGTTTTTGCCTCACCAGAGAAATGTATAGATATACAACCAATTATTAATGTTATTACATTCAGCTAACATGAGGGCTTACCCTTGCTTGCATTAATGTTTGTTAACAATACCGATAGGTCTCAGCCCCTTAGAAGCTCTTCTACATCAGAGAGGGGAAAAAAAACAAACAGTCAAAGTTTTGGCATTATCTTTTCTATTCTAAACCACAATAAATGCTCACTAAAACATTTATCTTTTTGGCCAACTGTATATACTAAAATGTTAATTTTCTAACAGAAAAGAGACTGTAGCACATCTTGAGGACATGATGTCTATTTAAGTATCTGTTGTAGCGATGTACTACATGTGACCAATTGTATTCAAGCCTGAAAGGAATGCACACAACTTCAATTCCTGTTGCTTCCATTTGATGGAGGATGAGTAGAAGCCAGGGGAGAATGATACTAGACCCCAGGGCTGAGGAATCTTAATCCTAGCAGACTTTGTCCAGCGCACACCACATATTTTATGTCACATTGTAAATACAGCTGTTAAAAAAAGGCAAATTCTTGTAGATGTTTAGACAAGATTGAGGAAATGCAAAATGCTAACAGATTCCTAAGAAATTAATTTTCCATAAAGCTTCAATTTCTCTAGGCAGGTATTCCAAATGATTGTTGAGGAGTAGAGGTCATGTGAGCATGGGTTTCCTCACATCCTACAGGGTTGAGAGTCCCATAAACCAGCTTTACGGCCAGTTGCTGCTGAACCCTGTAGGAAAGGAAGCCACCAGTTCTTTTCAGAAGTTGAAGAAAACAAATGTACATAAAGAAGGTGAATTGATCACATTTCCCTTGATAGTCACAATAATCTGGACAATGGACAATACCTAGATGTTATGTTCAATAGGTTTTGTTGATTAGATGATTTATAGATGATAGAGAGAGACAGAGAGACAGAAAAATCTCAATGAGAAAATCTCCAAAAAGTGGAAAGCGGATGTTAGTCAACCTATAGAATAAGATACAATAGTCAAGTAGATTCTTAGAAATTTAATTCAGAAAAGCAGTTAATCATTTGTAAAGACTTGTTTACAGTGTACAATCTTGCAATTGTGACATTGTACCCCTTAATAAATCCATGTTAAATTTCTTAGCATCCATATTTAACTCCACAGGAAGACCTCTATGGGCATACAAACCAGCATGTACTGATATCATTAAAGGCTGAGTGGTTTCTCCCAAGTATTGTTTCTTGCTTAAATTAAAGTCATTGAGAGAATAGCCAATATATGGAAGACTTTATATCTTTTGTTTGGGAAGATAATTTGGGGGAATTCTTACCTTCTATTCAGGTATACATTATAATTACTAAACTAAACCAAATGCTTTAGCTGCCTATTTTTGAGAATATTTTGTTTGGAACCATGATACAAAGTGAGCCATATTTCCCAAAGCATTTAAAAGCAAATAGAAGAAGCAATCATGATGTGTTAGGCAACTTGATAAAGTCTGCCTTTTAAGATTCATTAGGTCATAGGCAATATGAATTGGGAGAGTTAGAGCCTAAGGGTAGGAAAAGCAATTGAAAACCAAATGCACTGGTCCAAGATGAATCGAATGAAAGCCTCAGCTGGGATAACGAGAAGAAAGAAAAAATAAATGACTACATTTAATTCAAAGTCTGCAAAGGCAGTAATAATTAGACATAATTCATTAATAATATTTGAAGAGCAAAGGCTAACATGCATCTGATTTTTCTAGCCCAAGACATGGACAGATTCTGTTTTTAATAAGAACAGAAAAAACTTCTGTAATAACTCTTTAGCACCTCTATGAGAGCTGGGAATTGACAGTTGGGTTCTATTACCTCCTGGGAAAAATTAGTTTTTTTGTAGTGAAAAATTGGTCAAGGGGATTTAAAAACAGACTCAATTTTTTTTTCTTTCAGAATAGTTGTGCAGAAGTTGAACTCTGAAAAAATTGAACTCAGATTTTTCCAGGTCTGATATATTTAGTAAAGTTCACCTTTTCCAAATGTGCAGTTCAAAGAGAAGGATATAAGTCGTCACATAGCCTCTGATAGAATTGAAATAGACATCAGTTCTCTTTCTCAAAAAAGTTCCTGTACATCCCTTTTTTAAATTAATGCCTTCCCCCATCATGGCCCCTGGTAACTGATAACATGGATTTGTCCTTACAGTTCTGGTCTTTTCTAAAATGTCATATGAATGGAATAATAAAGCATGTAGCTTTTCTGCCTTTTTCCTGTAGCCAGGTGCTTTTGACCTGCATCCTGTTGCTGCTTACACTGTAATTTATCCATTCAGAGTTGATAAATATTTCCACTATTTCCAATTTTTCACAATTATGGAAAAACCTGCTATAAACATTCATATATAAGACTTTTTACACACAGATGTTTTCATTTCTTTTGAGTAAACACTTAGGAATGAAATTGCTGGATCGTATGGTAAAGATATTTTTGCCTTATCAGAAACTGCAAGATTGTTTTCTAAAGTGATTGAAATATTTCATAAACCTAATTCTGAAAGTATAAAATTTCTAAAAGAGAATGTTAACTTTAAGTTAAGGAGCGATTTCTTTTAGGTAGGAGAGGAAAAGCACTAACCCTTTTGAAAACATAAATTGGAGTCAGCCAAAATAAAACTTTCACTCTTTGAAAGACGTTGTTAAGAAAATGAAAAGACCAGCCACAGACTGGGAGAATATTTGCAAAACACATATCTGATAAGGGATGTGTTTCCAAATTATATTAAAAAAAATTCTCAGAACTCAAGAATAAGAAGACAGCCCAATAAAACTTAGGCAAAAGATTTAAATAAACACTCATCAGAGAAAAGATACAGATGGCAAATAAGAACATGCAAAGATGTCCAACATCATTAATCATTAGGGACATGCAAATTAAAACCATAATTAAATATTTCTATACACCTTTTAGAATGCCTAAAATTTTTTTAAAAGTGCAGGTGGAGATAAAAAGCGACTGGGACATTCATAAATCTTCTTGACCTCTTCATATTTTTTTTTTCTGATGGCGATTGATACTGGTAGAGAATAGTCTTCATTTGAGAGAGAAGATATTTTCCTCTATAATATTGCTCAAGGATTTTTTAGAAACAAGCAGACAAAATTCGCCTAGTTTTAACAAACTTGTTTTACATAAGACAGTTCTCCAAAGACCCATTGATTATAATCAGTTTATGTTGGAAATCAAGGTTCTCCTAACTACTATCTATAATAGATATGTTCATTTTGAAAGAGAGACAGAAAGAGAAAGGAAGAAGGAGGAAGAGACAAGGAAGGAGTAAAGTACAGACGGAGGGAGAGAAGCTGATCTCACCTGATTCTAACCTGGAGGCTTCAATAGCATGGAGCTACATGTCTCCATTGGGATTTTGAATCTGTGGTCTTGAACTATCCCAATAGTACAGGGAAATTTTTTTATTTTAAAACTACTTCACTGTTGGGGCTTCTGGGTGGCTCAGTGGGTTAAAGCCCCTGCCTTCAGCTCAGGTCATGATCGCAGGGTCCTGGGATCAAGCCCCACATCGGGCTCTCTGCTCAGCGGGGAGCCTGCTTCCTCCTCTCTCTCTCTCTCTCTCTGCCTGCCTCTCTGCCTACTTGTGATCTCTGTCTGTCAAATAAATAAATAAAATCCTTAAAAAAAAAATCTTAAAAAAAAAAAACTACTTAACTGTTACAGACTGTCTTATGCCAGAATGATGCCATTTGATATTTCCCTTTTTTTAAGTTATTTTCTATACCATAGATCTTTGGGTTACACATTACATTTTAATTGTCTCTACTCTGTGTGTCAGCCAATAACTGCATGCTCAGAAAGGCAAAACTAGGGCTCCTTTATTATATGGAATAGCAAACCCTAGAAGTAGCAAAATTAGAGCTATGATTTAAAAAAAAAAATCATTTCTATATACCTAACCCACATCAAAATAGACATTTCTGCCTGGCTGGAATTTGGCAAGAGTTGTCCAGGCAGTTACGTAACCCTCCATTTGCTTTACCTACATATGTCCCCACTGATACCTACTGCCGGGCTAAGCAGAAATTAGATCAGGAATTTGCAGAGTCAGTACTAAAAAGCAGCAAGTGAACAGCAGGTTCAGTTTGTGGTAAACACCCAGGTCACAGGGGTGGGAGGGGGCAGCCAGGGGTCAAGGAAATCCAGAGCCAAGTGGGGCAGCTGCCAAATACCATGGTCAAGACTGGAGCCAAGGAGTCATCAGGAGCCCAGGAAGCATCCACAATGACAGAAGATATGCAACAGTTTCTAGAAAGATCAAATTCTGCAGGACACTCCCAGGAAAGTTTTATAGGTTACCCTGCCTGAGCGAACACCTCTAACATCAGAAAGATACTATCTTGCCCATCAAACCCTAAGCTTACTGTATATCTTTCTAATACTGTTTTGGATGTTTATAATGATTATTTTCTCCATCAAGAGCACAATGGTACCACTAGTTTTATAGCTTCATCACTTCTT
>NW_022631016.1:13787911-13866485 GCF_010015895.1 Lontra canadensis | reverse complement strand
AAGAAGTGATGAAGCTATAAAACTAGTGGTACCATTGTGCTCTTGATAAAGAGAATAATCATTATAAACATCCAAAACAGTATTAGAAAGATATACATTAAGCTTAGGGTTTGATAGCAAGATATATCTTTATGATGTTAGAGTAGTTGGCTCAGGCAGGATAATGTAAACAGATCTCCTCTGGGTATAGCTTATAGGGTTAATTTGTGAAGATTCTTAAAGAATGTGTAATATTTAGTTGAGAAACCACATTAGAGAGAGAATTCTTGGCAAAGAGAAAATGAAGGTGGAAAAGCCCCCAATGAAATGTTTCTCAAATATGTGACAAATTGCAGAAGCAAAAACTCAGAGGCCCAGAGACCAGTAATAAAGAGAAAAAAGTGAACAAGGCTGGCTCGCTCCATTGAGATTGACCTCTGCCTCTTGAAAGTGGCAGGGAGGTATTAAAGAGTTCCAAGTAAAAGAATTACATGGTTGCATTAACGGATGTCAGACATTCTTTGTAACTCAAACGCTATCATTCTGTAACCCCATATGATGGTACATTTCTTAATAATAGGTCAAATTTGGCAATCAGTTGACGTTATATAGATCCTACAGTATCGTTTTAATAACAGTCCATTTAATAAAAATGTTAATCATTCGATAATGTTAAGATTAATTCCATACACATGATTTTATGAGATCACATCTGGAATGCTGTTTTTATTTGGGGACAATATGTTTTAGGACAAATGTTATTAATCTGACAACAGTCACAAAGTGTTCAATATTATGAAATATTTAAAAAACCGTATCTTGGGAAGAAAGTACTTTCCCGTCTTCTGTCATATGAAAGAAAAACAGAGAGAGGCAATATAGTTTTAAAGCTTGTAGACTTAAGATGTACTTACAATCTGTAAATAACTTATAGGAAGCACAATTCCAGCTTAGTATACAAAAACAGAATGTGGCAACATTCATGTTTTTCAGGAAGGAACAAATGACCTTATAATATACAACCTCAAGCAGAAGTTAAAAACAATCTCTTCTTCCACAACTACAGCTGCCTTCTAGGCAGGGCATAAAGGAATAACCTGCCTTCTACCATAAAAATGAAACAAAATAACCTTGCCCTCTTGCCATAGAAAAATGGAGAACACATATGAGAAGTCAAGTTGAGACATGTATATTTACCTTTTGCATATATGAAAGCTTCTTGGAATAGTGGAAATACTAGATTTTTCTAACCATAGATTCTTCCATGGTAGTTTTATGATAAATGCAATAAAAGTGTTGCTGTCAAATTAATTATCTTTTAAAAATATTTTGTTTGGAAAACTGTATTTATGTGAAGAGACATAAAACCACAAATGCTTTGTATTACTAAGAAAGAGCCTGGGGAGAAGCAAGAAGGCCACAATCAATGTATTGTGTGATTATCAATGGAGGACACGATACTGGTGAGCATTAAATAATTTGGCATTACAAGCCTCCAAATGACTTTAACAATGATAAATGAGAGACATCAAATGGGTAGAAATTCTACCTAAGTGAGCCTTTGGAATATTCTATTCCTTAACTGTGTTTATTGAAATTTTCTTTGCATTTAGAATTTTCACTCACTTCTCAGTTAATTTTTGGTCATGATTCTCTAATGAACCACCTTTTAAGCCCCTCATTTGGACCAGTGTAGCAGGACGAGAAAAAAGTTCAATTACATTTATTATACACAGTGAGTTAAAATATCATAAACCACTTTACATGGCTAGTAGTACCAAGCTAAACTCTGTTAATGCTAGTGAGAAACATTCACAAAATATTCCCATCCCCTTTATATTTCTAGAATAATATCAAACATGGATTTTATGCTCTGAGGAGAGAAAGGATTAATAAATATTGAGCACCTATGTGGTTCAAGATATGTCATATATTTTGATGTGGTTTATCTATAAACCAAGAAAATGTGTTCAGGTATGCTTTACCTATATTTATGTATCCATTTGAAATGTTCTGATAATATCCTCATGGAAAAGATGGAGAAATGTGTTATGAATGATAATAAAAGTGGGCAAACATGTAATTGAATTAATGACCCTGTCCAAAGGTAATGACTGACTTAATGTAAAGAGATTTCTTACAGCTTCTTCTCAGTCATGGTCATACATTTTGAAGGATAGCTTTGATCTAAATATTGTTGTCATGCTTATAGAATTCCAAGGTAGTGGGAGGTGCAAAGAATAGCTAATATGATGGATGGCCAGACGACCTGAATTTATCAAATAAAATAAACTTGGAACAGATATAAATACCTATGACAGATTTTCAGTTGTCTATACAGGACAGGGGTACAGGAATTTTATATGAAAAAGTGAATGTGTAAGAGTTTTAGTAAATTCCAACTCCCAAAAGTCTTGAATTAGATCGCTAAAGGACCCCTTGAATTTTATTTAATGGAATCCAAAGTCTTCGTTTGATTTTCTACAAGCTCTTTATGGATCAACAGAGTAATATTGCTGCCCAGAATGCTTATGTCAACCTAACATGCATTTATAAAAATACTGTGCACAGAATACAAGAGCTCAGAGTAAGTGCAGCTCTAGCCTGCTTCATTCATTCAGTCTTGGGAAGTTTGTTCCACACGGTGCCTCTCTTAAAGGAACGTGAGAAACCGGGATGCATCTAGAAGACAAAGACCTACAAAGCACTACATATGTATTCCAAAGACTGATGAACTGATACTATTGATCCTGAACAGGAAAACTCTTGACATGTTCATTTAAATCCCCCAAGAAACAGTTGTCAAGATACAAGACATTTATGAGAAACTGTCTATGAGATAAAGAGGGAAAGACTGGGAGTAGGTAGGAATAGTCTTAATACAGTGACTCAGCACTGACACCTGGGAAGGACAGAAGAAAGAAAGAAAAGAGCTGCAAAACAGGGTAGAGTTCTTAAAAAAAAAAAAAAAAAAAAAAAAAAAAAAAGGGAAAAGTTCTTAAAAAAAAAAAAAAAAAAAAAAAAAAAGTATTGGCCAGACCTATGGAAAGTCCCTAAACCAAACCTGGCTAGAGGACTGGAGTGGCTTTAGTCTTGTATGGAAGGTGTGTTCAGTCATTGGGCAGGAGCAGCCTGGGAGAAGAATGCCTTCTCATCAGGGCTCCAGTGAAGCCCAAACTACAGCCATTGGAGAATGTCAACCCACTCAGCTCCTCCAGCACTTTCTTCAAAGGAATGCTTCCATGGCTGCTACACTTGGGTAGGCATAATAGGTATTTTTAGCTTTATCATAGAGCTGTAATATGAACAAAGATATAGATTTCTTCTACATGACTTCAAAGCACAGAAGAGGAACAGAGAGGTTTGCCTGGGTGGCTCAGTGAGTTAAGTGCCTACCTTTGACTTAGGTCATGATCCCAGGGTACTGCCCCCCATCCAGCTCCTTGCTCAATGGAGACCCTACTTCTCCCTTTTGCTCTGCATCCTGCTCCCCCTACTTGTGCTCTGTATATCTCTATGTCAAATAAATAAATAAAATCTCTCTATACATATACATATGACATTTATAATATATACAAATAATTTCTAATAATAAGAACTCAAAAGTGGAATGAGCAGTTTCATGAAATAATAAGTAGTAAAGTCCGAAGTTAGACCAGAAGGTCTGTTAAGCTCCCTCTCAATCTTGAAGTCTAGTATGATTCAGGAATAAAGGCAGTAAGGACAGGAGAAACTCAAAAAACAGTTAGGAAATATGGTTTGCTCTGGGGCACCTGGCTCAGAAGGTTAAGCCTCTGCCTTCAGCTCAAGTCATGGCTCAGGGTCCTGGGATCAAGCCCCAATGGGGCTCTCTGCTTAGTGGGGAGCCTGCTTCTCTCTCTCTCTCTGCCTGCTTCTCTGACTACTTGTGATCTCTCTCTGTGTCAAATAAATAAATAAAATCTTTTTTTTTTCCTAAAAAGAAAGAAATATGGTTTGTTCAAAAGAACCTGGATTGAGAAGCATTGATTTTTTCTTCTTTTATAATAATGGCACATTTTGCATTTCGATAGAAAACAGTAAGAAATATACTAAAAATCTACTGCCTCTAATTAGTGTGAACCAATTTCCCCCCTGTGTGGGATTAGAATCAGAGAACTATAAACTGGACTTAAATCATAACCCTTCTGATCCCCGATGTTCTGAACAACAATGTTTGTCTTCCTTTTAATTGTTTCTTTTAAAGCAATTTTCTTCACTTTCCTCATCGATACAGCTTTTGTCCCTGCAGTGGAGTTCTGTAGATTTCAGTCACATGATAGTTTCTGCTTCCTTTGCAGAATAAAAAATTAAAAATCTTTTGCACTGTATATTTTCTCAGGCCAATCACAGAGTTAAGTAAGCTACAGTAGAGTCCTGAACTTGAGAATTGAAAATCTGGCAACCAGCCCAGAGTCTGTTTCCAAAAAGAAGCAGATCTCCTAGGCCTGTACAAAGGAGGTGGTTGCCCTAGCAACAGTTTCTGATAAAAGAAAATATGGCCGACAGGTACACATACAGATTGCTCCAGAAAGAGAAAAATGGCTCAGCCGCTGCTGCACTTACCAGTAAGGAGTCCTTGAGCAAATCTCATGTTTTAAAGCTGAATCCCTTCATTTCTGAATGCAGACATTTTCTGTGGGATCTTTATCTAGGTCATGATCAATGTGTTTCATAATTCGGCATTTTGTGGTGATTTCTGAGAATGAATGTGTCTCCCAACCTAAATACAACCACCACAAAGATTGCCAAGATACATCAGCTAACTCAAAAGGCCACTTTCAAAAAAGATTTGCTCAAAATAAGCATTGATTTTTTTTTATCCAGTCTCTAATTACATTCTCTGATATGTCTCAGTTTCTTTTTTTTAAACTGTACAGAACTATGACTTTCATATGAAGCCTTCAAACTGCTCAAGGCCTTTGTTATTATAGTTTAATAATTAACTGTAATGTATACTGTCGTATTTTTTAATGAAAAACTGCACATTTCTCGGTGTCCTGTTCTTTTGACTGAATATTTCCTGACACATATTTTGTGGAAATAACCTTAGAGATTTTTGTAAGAGGCTCTGAAACAGCTGTGGTCAGTAATATTGTTTCCTGGATTTTAAAGGATGGACATTTTTCCTGAAAAGCTTGCAAGGATTGCTTACTAGAGTATCAGTTTCTAAAGGTACAATCTATTTATAGCTTTCCAGATAATTTATGAGTACAATGTTGGGTATTCACTCGTATAGCAATCAGAATCTCAGTAAGAAGGTCATAAGCCACTGTTTAGTAAACCAGTTTGTAGTACATGTACTTTCACCCCCACCAAATAGCCAGTGTTATTTTCAAAAATTAAATGACATAAGGAAAAAGACCCAGATTCTTTCAGGTCCTAATTCTCATATTTCTATTAGTTTATGAAATGGCAATAGTAGGGCCCTTCATCTCTTGAGATTTCAGAGATAACTTGATGCTTTTCATGTAAATGACAGTTCTTGGCTCTGCTGGTCCATGAAAGTAGCCTTGTATTGTACCGAACACAAGCAAAGGTTGTGTTTGGATCAATACATTAAATTTTGATTAAAGCTTCTTTATCAAGTTTTTGTTACAAGTTTTTTTTTTTTCCCCTGCACATACACTCTTGCTTTTCCTCAACAAATTAAATAATATCAGCTCTAAAACCATAGGTAAACAGTTCATTTTGTACAGTGAATGAAGAATTCTGGTAGACACTACTCAGGGGCATTTTAGTGCTTTTTGATCTGGCTGTTACTTGGATTAGAGTGTGAAATCCCCAGGACAAATCTAAAACCACACAGGAAGAATGTATCGATTGCATCCTAAAAATGTGTAATAGCAAAGGGTAAAATAAGGCAAAAATAGAAATAACTACTTATTCTTGACACTGGGGCATACTTACAGCTGATTTCAGGGTTTTTCATTATTAACGTGAACAGTTCTCTAACTTAATGTTTCTAAAATCTGAACAGAAACATTTTAAAGAAAAAAATATTAACCTACATACCCTCTGTTGATTTGCGGTACTTTGACTATACTTGTAAATGTGTATAAATATAAAATGAGGTATAAACATCTTATGTTCAGAAGACTTTCTCAATTATAGAAACAAATTTACAAATTCAATATGAACCAAACTATAAATTCAATAAAATTAAAATTAATATTAATGTGGTGAATCATCTTGTTGTACTGAAATTTAACATTTGAAATTCTAATAATGTACTACTACCACATCATGGTTTCAAAAGCACTTGGCAAGCTTATGCTGCCACGGCCATCTGTTAATTCAATTCACCTACCACTTTTCTCTACTCAACTCATGTGAAACATTTGTTTACATAGTACTTCATGACATCACTTGGCCTTCACTTCTGGGAAAACATGTTGAACTTTCGTGGTCTAGTCTTTATTTTTTTTTTTCTTGCTGATATCTATCCAAAGATGTAATCCAAATATCAACAAGACATGAGGGACAGTTCTAGAGTAGTCATCTATGGCATCTAACCTATGATCATATGATCCAACATTACTTTTTCTCTGTAATCATAAAATTAAAAACAGAAAATCAAGAAATCATGGTTGAATATTCACAAAACCCCAGCTGGATAAACAGAAGCCTCGGGAATAATTATGTCTAAAATAAGTTATGCCATTCTTGGTTTCCAAGGTAAGTATTCTCATGACCCAATCTCTTTATGTACTTGCGCTGTTGATTGATAAGCAAGCAGTAGTCCCCTCTCTTCTTTTGCCTTCTGACCTCCCCATGAAGATCTGAGAAGAGAAAGAAGCCAAATTATCATCTTCACAGAGTAGCAACATGATTTTATGTTGGCCAATGAAATGGAAGTGGAAGAGTGCTTTGGATTTGCTAGAAATATATTTTGCTTCCCTGATAAAAGTGATGGGTATGAAAGGATAAGTTGCTTATACTCCCTCTTCCTCTTTCTTTCTCTCTTGGTAAGGACATTTTTGTTTTGTTTTGTTTTGTTTTTTTTAATTACTGGAGATACCTCAAACATCTCATAACCATGAGAGGCCAAGACATTAAGTGTGGCAGAGAAAAAGAATAAAAAGATCCTGTGTCCTTTGTGATTTCTAGATTTTTTTCTAGATTTCTTATAAAATAAATATACGTCAATATGGTTTAAACCTCTGTTAATCAGGATTTCTATTTCTCATAGCCAGAAGCATTTCTGATACAGAGATCCTATATTGTCTTTCAAATCCTCTAATTTTTCATTAGGTGAAAATAACCATCGGGTCTGGTGTTGGAAACTTGATGAAATATGCCCTACTTATTATTCCATGAAGTATTTCACACGATATTTTATGTTTTATGTTCCCCAAATTTTGTATTACATTTGTTAGTTGTATTGGTTCCAATATTAGCTACCTGTTCTAGGATGTAACATTGATACTAACTTGCAATAGGAAAAGTGGCTCTTTTTTGCAGAGGTTATTGAAATGGTTTAAAATTCTTTGTCCTAACTCTGAATACATTTCCACCCCAAACCCCAGTACTGTCTATTCTATCTCGACACTTTAATCACACAATTGCCTTCTCTCATGTCTTAGGTGTGACATACTCCCTTCTTCTTGGATTTTTCATATGCTGTTCCTCTACCTGGCATGCTCCTTCTGATCCACTCTTCCTACCCCTGTATCAACTCTAATTTAGCCTTCAGATCTAAACTAAACTTTACTTCCTCAAGAAAACTCCATGAATCTCCCAGCCTAAACCAAGTCCTTTGATATAAGTCACAAAAACCCATGTTCCTTTCTTCCTAAGCACTTGTACCAACCTGAAAGGACATATTTATTACTTTATTTGAGTGTCAAACTCTCCTACCTGACTCTTTGCTTGAAACCTATCTGCTTTTTGCTCATTAATGCATTTCTATACTCGTGTAGTCTTGGGTCCCTGCTAGATACCTGATAAGTATTTGTTGAATGAATGCATAATTTAATGAATGAATAAATGAATGAATGGAAAACAACAGGAATAATTTAATGATATTTCAAAAATGTAGATCAGTGGGAACTGATTGCCTCTATGGGTTGCAATAAATCTTTGTTTCAGTGTGTTTATTAACACTACTAAACTCTAGATCCATAATATGGATACATACATTTTTGTTCATTTAGCAATCAGTGTCAGTGCTTTGGGAAATTCAGCAAGACACATAAGTGAAATTATGGTTCTATATCTCAATGTACAGAAAATTAGGTTCTCTGTGAAGCATACTAACTTGTCTATTACATACAGATTTTTCATTTTCTTCTTTTCTCTCTTTCCTTTGCTAAAACTAATCATGTTTATTTTAGATGCATCAGTGTCACGGGCAGAGCTTGTTGTAGAGGTCTTATGAGTTATTAAATAAAAACTAAATATCCTACCTAAGGTAATTTAAATGCCCCAGGAAGTTTTATTTCCTTTTTTTTTTTTTTTTAAATAGGCTCCACACTCAGCATGGAGCCCAATGCAGGACTTGAACTCATGACCCTGAGATCAAGACCTGAGCTGAAATCAAGAGTCTGACACTTAACCAACAGAGCCCCCCAGCTGCCCCAGAAAGTCTTATTTCTATTGAGTCTGAATCCTCTGAAAAGAATGAAGCTTTTAAGATTTACAGTTACCAATGCAAAGAATTCTCACCATAAATTATTTTGTAAATTTCTTCAATGTGATTTTTTTCTTCCATTATATCAGTTTGCAGTCTTAAATGAAAACCAAATATATCACTGTTTAATTTTTTCCACTTACAGATATCCTAAGACCCTTTACCTGATTCTTGGAATGAAAAGAACATTGTGATGACTTCTTCTAATCTCTTTTTAGTGCAGAAATCAGGAGGAATAAGATGTAAACTAAAAATTGGAGAACAAAAAAGTTAAGATGTAAAGCTGAAAGAGTAATGCTTGCAAGCTATTACTTTTAAAATTGTTAGTTTATATTTTGTTTTATATTAAACTACATATTTTGGGAAATAGTCCAAATAGATGTGAAGAAAATATTTGGCATAATCATTGATACAGAGAAACAGAGAACACAGCTGTGTTATTTTTTATTTATTTACTTATAAGCCTACTCACTACTTGTTTGTTTATATGCCACCACATAATTTGGTATTGGTTTAGTTTTTGTGATACCAAATAAGACCATATTTAGGGACCATGTACTGAAAGATGATAAATCTCCTTTTCATTTCATAATTTTAAACTTTATTCTATTTGTCCTGATTTTAAAGACCATCTAATTATCCAGGTATTTTTGTTGTAAAAACAATTCATCATTTCATCATTGGTCAGATATCCCCATATTAATAAAATTAGATCATTCCATATAGCATTAAATTATCAAATTGTATATAAACTAACTCTTACCACCAAGGAAATAGAATTGATCCATCAAAATAAATAACCACTAACTCAGATTAAGTCAATAGTACATATTGACTTGATAAAAAGTTGAACCACTAGGACATGTTATCCCATGAGAAGGCGCAGTCATGGAGGTGAGGGAAGGATGTGCCCCTGTGAATGTGTGTGTTATGAGCTTTATTATGGATAAAAAGTAATGGGTTTTAAGAGAGCTGGGTTTAGTATAAAGAGCATGGAGATTATGAGCTGGATAATAGGGGAAAAGAAGTCATATTAAGTCCAACTCAGTGGAAGGCCAGTCATTTCATTGGTATTTTACTGATACAAAAGCTTTTCTACTGTTCTCAAAGGGCCTCTGTGGTGGGATAAAAACATGGTATATTAAGAAACCAAAACAAAGCTTATGTGTCTGGAGGGGAGAGTCAGGGAAAGAAAAAGGTATTAGATTAGGAGAGCAAGAAAGGCAGACTCCAGATACTTCAGGGCTTTGTAGGCCCTGAGGTCGTTCTTTTGATGCTAAAGGTAATAGGATGTCATTGAAAGGATTTAAAGAAAGGTGATTGACCCAGTCAAAATATATTTATAAGAGATTATCTGTGCCATTACCACACTGTTCAACAATTGTGCTTTGGGGCATTTAATCCCAGATAAATGTGAATTTAGTTTCACACAAAAACCTATACATGAACATTCATTGAAGTTGTATTTGAAATAGCCCAAAACTGAAGACAGCACAAATGGACCTCAAAGATTGAATAGTTAAACAATGGTCCATCCATACCATGAAATGCCATGGAATACTATTCAGCAATAACAAGAAATAAATTATTGATACATGTAATAACTTGGGTGAATCTCAAGGAAATTATGCTAAGTGGAAAAAGCTACTCTCTAAATGTTACATATTGTATGATTCCATTACATAACTTTATTAAAATGACAGAATTATGGAAATGAAAACAGATTAGTGGCTGCTGGGGGTTGGGGCAGGGGAGGAATAAGTAAGGAGAATAAGTGGATGGTTATATCTTGGATCTGATACTGTACTATAGTTTTGCAAGTTTTGTCAATTACCATTCATGAAATGCTATTCACTCATTAGTCTCTACACTTCATGATACTGAAAAAGATTCCCTCCAAATACCAGGATTTAGTGTGTACCCATCTCATTGACTTATGACCTTAGATCTTCTGCTTCTGTGTACCTGTCTAAGCTCCCTAATGAGACAGAAAACTTCTAAAGACCAGACAAAAGTGTGTAGCTCCTATGACAGCCAATGACAGGCCTTAGGTGTCAGTTT
Source organism: Lontra canadensis (assembly GCF_010015895.1). NCBI lineage: Eukaryota > Metazoa > Chordata > Mammalia > Carnivora > Mustelidae > Lontra > Lontra canadensis. The sequence goes on along the minus strand of NW_022631016.1, from coordinate 13,855,795 downwards.
TCTATTTTTAAATGACTTACTGTATGCACACACACATACTAGGAGCGCACAGTCCTTTGAAACAATATGCTTTGGCTATAATTAGCTGCTACAATAAAACTATGTGTATTTTTTATTATATCCTTTGTTATACAATAAACTGGTAAACATAAGTAAAAATAAGTAAATAGATTAATTAATTGAATGATCAATTGATTGATTAAAATACCAGAAGAGATGAAGATTCTTGTTCTTACTGTTAGGTCTGAATAAAGCTCCATGGGCCGCTGACTGGAGTATTTATCTAGATCATAGTTCATTGACCCTGAAGTTAAAAGGGTGTCTTGGAAAGGCCTCATCATCTCTCTCCCTCATTTTTACAGAGTAGAAATGTCATGTGGCCTTCCTGAAGACCCACAGGCCAAAGGTGGTTGAGAAGCACTGACTGGATAACACAAGAGGTGATTTATTTGGAAGAGCATCGGGTTAGGAGAAACTCCTCTCAGTAAGGGATTAAAGTTGTTTGTAGCTGACTGAAAGCAGATCACTTTGTTGGCATCTCCTGAACAAGACTGTATGTATTTATTAGCAGATCAGTGATAGGTTTCACAGTGTTTGAGGACCATTGTACAAAGCCCTGATAAAACCAGAGAAACCAAAGAAGTCTTTGCATTTCCCACATTCTTGAGTGATCACTCACCTCTTGAAAACCCCCTTAGAGAGAAAATATATAGCAACAATGAAGTTTCTACTTCATAAAAAGCAATTTTCTTATTTTATCATAAAGGAAGTTAGAGGGAGACAATGTCACATCATAGTTTTCTTAGGCAACTAAGAAAAAACTATGAGAGAATTATTATAGAAATACTAAAAGATGATATCAGAATACAGTGGGGGTATTGTTACATAGATCAGTGGTTTTCATCAGGCTGCATGTTAGAATCACTTAAGGGTTTTAAAAATATCAGTGTCCAGACACAAACCTCATAGTCTTTGTTATTTATCCTGTTATTGCTAGTATTATTATTATTATCATCATCATCATCATTGCACCTCAGGAGTTTCTGATGTGCAGACAGGTCTGGGAACCACTCACATAAACCAAAGGCAAGATTATACATTCAAAATGCTCCATATTGTCCAGAAAAAATATTTTTCTCTATGCATCTTACTCTCTATCATTTTTATGAAACCATAGGCTTTCTATAAATCAAATTTCATGACTTGTTACCTTCAGTCTTTGCCTGGAATTCCAGAATCAAGATGAAAAAAAGTAGGTATCAATCTACAATTGTTATTTGATGCAAGACAAGGAAATTATTACAAATATAAATATTCCAACATAGGTTGTATTATCAAAAGCATGAAGAGAAAAATAAGTTAAGCTTTCAGATTTTTTTTTTTCTGCTCATAGTCCTGGACACCAAAGTGAATGAATCCCTTCAGTAGACTTAGTTCAAACTTAATGGCATAGTCATAAGCCTAGAGCTCATGTTGACCCTCTTCTTTTGAAAATGGTTCTAAACTCAGATTATTTAAGGTCGTACTAAGGTGTTTTCCAAGTCATGTAAATTATATAAATTATTCCAGTGCTTTTTATGACATCCCTAGACAATATTACATAAAGGAGTCTGTTTGCTTCCAAAAGGGAGAAGAGACCAAACCTTTGAAACAGAGGGATGTGTCCGCATCATGGCACGGTGAGGCCATGACCAAGGAAGCAGAACATTTGTAAGATAAAAGGAAAAATGACACCTCGTCATCACTGGATACCCTTCTGAGTAGGACTAACTCTCTGGGATGTAAAATGGACTTATGCCCCCCAGGAATCATTGCCAGGGTTTGTCATTTATTCCTCCTATGTTGTTTGGGGAAGCTTGGAGTATGAGAAATGAAAGTAGCCTGAATTTACTTGATGGCAATAAAATGAGAAAAAGCATAGAAATGTGTTATACCTTTGATAAGTTGGTATTTCTCCTTAGAAGCATGACTCAGAGTTAAAAGTTAATTCATTCAGTATCTCTTGAATCCTGAATAAGTCCTTTGGGACTGTGGGAAATACAAAGATCATTAGAAAGATTTTGTGACCTTAAATAGCTCATATTCTAGTGAAGAAATGGGAGTAATGATTGCAAAGGTATCTGTCTGTTTAAATGCTGGATCTTGAAAGGGTGCCAGGTGTCAGCAGCTGTGGAACAAGAAGGTAGAAACCATGAAAAATGCGAGAGTCTTGGAAGTGGCCCTCCCATTTCTTATGATGTCATTTGCCCCTGAGGAATGCCAGTCAATGCTACACAGTTTAATTTCATGGCAGAGAAGTCTCTATACCAGAAACTAATGATGGAACAGAAACTTTGACTATACTGTATGGGTTCTCCCAACAAAATGCTGGTCAGTGTGATTCAAAAAGGAATAAAGTCCCACGTGTTAGTTAATAGTTAGGATAGTTAGGATAGATAGGATAGTTAGGATAGAATGGAAGTCACAGAAACTGGTCACACATCTTGTCCATGAAGTAAATCTTTGAATTAATTTGCATTATTATCACATCATTTCAGAAGAATCTTCTGCTTTAGTTGTCCAGGTTGTGGAATCTCTTCTATTCTGTTCTAGAAAAATATGCATGACTTACTTGTCGAAGATAAAAAGGCAGTACAAAGGTAAATGTTACTGGCATATTTGAAAGAGAAGTAGATTTTCCAGGAAAAGTAGACATAGGGCAAGAATAGAAGAGGAAATAGAATTATAGAAACTTCATATCCTCTAGGTTATGTTAGCAACAGGTTATAGCAGTGAAGGTATCCTGCTGAGAGGGTCCATCCAGCAGCTGTCAGTGAGTAACTACCATAAAAACCTAACTAGTAAGATGTAAACATCTTTTTAAGTAATAAGAAAATTTCCTTTAGAAATAATGGGGTTGTAAAATCTTTATTATTGTAACACCAGCTTCATGAGCAGTCACACAAGAGCTCTAGATATGGATCAAGACCTGGAGAGCCAAGTGATGAATAGTTAAGATTCACTAACTTATCAAACCAGCAAACTCTTTTTTTAAAAGATTGTATTAAATCCACTGTTGGCAACACTTCAGGAAAAAAAAAATAATAACTTCTTAAGCTATCACTGGAACTTTGGCAAGATCCATCAAAATGTTAATGCCCATACTTTGACCAGAAATTCCATTTCTGAAAATGCATCCTAAGAAAGTAATCAGCGAATGTCTAAAGATATTTGTAGAACTGTACACATCTTCGTTTTACACATTATGTCAAAAATTGGGAATATCCCAAATGTTTATTAGGAGGAAATTAGTTACATAAATAAAAAGAGGAACAACAAAATCCCAGGTAACCATTGAAAGCATGTTGGTGATTTGGGAGTCTCGTGTACATAAAAAGATGTAAATAACACTTTTTATGATCAAGTTATGCCAACAAAAAATAGAATGCATAGTAAAATTTCATTTTTATTTTAACTATATATATACAGGAAAGTCTCCAGAAAGAATAAAATTAAATATTTAAGAACATACAACAAAGCATCAACAATAATTATCACTGGGCAAGGCACTGCAACTTAGGATACTTTATATCCTTCTGGACACATTTGTAGATTTACTTTTTTTATTTCATATTTCTGTATTTTCTGAAAATGTTCAATAACAATATATTATTTTGTCACTTAAAAAAACTATGATTCAATTCTGTTTTTTTGTTTTCTGTTTTAACTCTTAAGCTAACAGACTTAAATAGTCTGTGGTTATCAGAAGTCAGGAACAAGAGAAAGGTCAGCAATTCCCAGTGCCATGTCAATTAAGAACCAGCAGTCAGAGAATGGGGGGAATTTGGCCTAACTCTGCTCGGTCTGTCTGTAACTTTTGAACCGTTATTCATACTCTTCTTACCAGAAGTCCTTTCTTCCTTAACTTTGAATTCATCACTCTCGCCTGCAGAGTTAAAAGTTAACTCCAGTCCATGAATTTCTTCTTAGACTCTTCATGGTTCTTTTTATTTTCATCCTATGAAAATAAGCATTTCCTAGACTTTTCTCCATTAGCCTCCTTGTTATTTTTTTTTTTTTGGCACTGTTCCTGAATAATCTCTGCCATACTCAGTTACATATAGTCCTCACCAGCTTTGTCGACTGACTTTAGAACCCAAATCCAGATCATTTTCCTAAGCTCCTGCCCCATATACACATCTGTTCCTTAAACATATCCAATTACATGGCCCACAGAGTCTTAAACCAAAGTAAATATATTACCCACCTTCCTCCTCTCTCTCTCTCTCTCTCTCTCACACACACACACACACACACGCGCGCACTTCACATTCCACACATTATCCTTCCATGTTTTCTTATTGAGTAATACTGTCATCAACTTCTCCAAATACCGGACTTTTCAGAGTCAGTCTCAACCTTTTCTCCCTAATTACTCCACAAAGACTAAAATCTGTCTCTTAAACAACTCACATAAATGTTCTCTGCTTTCCATTTCCACTGACACTACATTGGTGTAGACTTTCTTTGCATTTATTTATACTTAGAACCCTTAAATGTACTCCAAACCTTACAGCAAGATAAGCTTTCTCCTCATATACATATCTACTAATGTCATTCCCCATTTAAATCCTTCATGGGATCATTATTGACTTAAATTTGTCATGACCTTTTCTTACCTTTTGAGACTCAACTACCCATATATCCACCTATATCTCCTTAAAGTCCCCTAAAAGTACTGTTCTTCCAATACTTCCATACTTTTTTTCATGTCATCTACTTTTAAGATTGAACTTGTCAAGGGATCCACTCCAGAGCCACTAGAAAGCTAACTATGAGTGCTCTACACAGACATGATTCTGTATCAAGAGAGTTATTGTTTCAGAAGTCTGAGATGACATAATCAAGTAGACAGCCAGAATCATTCTCAAGAAATATCCAGATTAGTGGAATTTAAGGAAGCTCATGGCAAAGCAATATTGCCCATAAAGAAAACAAAATAACAACAATAAAAAAAAAAAAAGGAAAAAAAGAACAAAATAGAAGAGGTTAATTTGTGGACAGGATGGGTCAAAGAAAAAGGAAATAAGATTTAGAAAATAGACCTTGACTAATAGTTGAGACTTGAAACAACAAACTGACAGTCAGTGTTGGCAAGGCACTGGAAACTAGATCCTTTCAGGGAAAATGAGGAAAAAACAACTGTGATTGCAGAACACAGGCTGGGGGTCAGGAGCTGGGACCCTTGGAATCAACCCCCAGTTGTCAGTTCTACCAGTTTTTCAGGCCATGGTTGATTGAGTCAAGTGTAGAAGGCATATGACCCAAGCTGGACCCAAAGGCTCTCCCTTAGGAATTTATAAAGTGGAACAGGGACAACTGGAGATGAGCAGCCATGTGGGCAGAGTTACATCATGGCAATAGCCTGTTGAGTTGTTGCTTTTGATCTCCCTAGAACAACCACGGTTTCCTTCCTTTTGGAGGTTTGGTTTGGACTGTCCAGGGATGTCACTAAACCAACTTTGTGAGCAGAATACATCTAAAGTTCTCTAAATTATTTGGGAACAAGAGAAGTTTGAGAATAATATGTTTAATATGATTTCTTATGCTTGAAATTCAGATTTAAAATAACAACAAAATAAATCTGAACTCCAAGAATATGTTGATTTTCAGTGTTAGTGGAAGGTGTCTGCTGAGTTTTGTGACCATAGCTAGCCGCTTTCCTGGTTGGTGTTAGTGGTCTCTAGCTGGCATCATGCAACTTGATTTATGTGTTACAAAAACACTCAACAGAGATGGGCTGATACCAGTGAAGAGTGGCATTTGATTAACAACAAGGTGTGTGTTAGTTGAAGCTACAATGCGTGTACTCCCCTTGAGAGGATCCCTTAGGAAGAAATGTTTCCTACACACCCCACCACTTGAAGTCAATGGATAGGTCAACAGTTTAGAGGTTTGCTTTCCACCAGGTAAGTAATTAAAGTGCAATGTTGGAGTAATTGTGCCAGGATTATCCTGGTAATAGAAGTAACCATACAATCATAACAATTAAACCATTCCAGGAGAGCCACATTCAAATGGACTTACATAGCCCAGGCAGAAAGGAAAACCAGAATTGAGAAAAACCAAGGTCATAACCACGAAGATGCACTCTGTGACACATCCAAAGTTTGGGATGAAAACAGGAAAGGGCATGATGGTGCTCAGCCTAGCAGACACCGAGGGTGAATCAGGATGAAGAGTGAGAAGGTGCTGGGGGAACCTCTGTGTTTAGAAACACTCTAATACGTCCCTCAATCCACAAGTTCATTACTCTATAAAACATTCACCCTACTGACCGTCTTGTAGATGTCCCCTGAAACACAGAGCTTAGTTCATGAAGGAGAGAGACTGCAGGTTCCTGTCTAGGTCCTCAGCCCTTAAGAGTATATCTGTCGCGGGCACCTGGGTGGCTCAGTGGGTTAAGCCTCTGCCTTCGGCTCAGGTCATGATCCCAGGGTTCTGCGATCAGGCCCCACATTGGGCTCTCCACCCCACAGGGAGCCGGCACCGCCCCGCCCCGCATCTCTACCTGCCTCTCTGCCTACTTGTGATCTCTGTCTGTCAAATAAATAAATAAAATTTAAGAGTGTATCTGTCGCAGTTGAGAACCTAAGTGGTTCCTGAAAGCCTGTTGAATGAACTGGGACATTAGCGTAAGATTTAGAGCATAAATAAATAAATAAATAGTATCGTAATCTAATCTAGATAACGTTGCAAGAGAAGAGCAGAAACAACACATTTAAATAAAGGTATTTCTGAAAATGCAAATTAGACGTTCTTCAGTTTCGTGAATAATTGTCTTATACAGAGAAACTTTCAAACATTAAATTGATGCTAGAAGTAGGAGAGAAAGAAGCAAATCCATTTTGCGTGTAGCAAATTACAGTATGCATTTTCTTCTTTTGCCAGTTCTAAGAAAATGATATCTTTGTGCTCTTCTTGCTTATTTATGATCTTCTAGGGAAGTGTTTGTTAATCTTTAGCCACAGCAGGGATCAGTCATGATATGCTTAACAAAGTATATCTTTGCCTTCACACCAAGTAAAATATTTGCACTGCTTTATCAGACACTGAGAACTATACCTTTTAAAAACATCTTCTTCATGGTGTCGTCCCAACTTAAGATGTCCCTGTACCTAGTAAAGAACTGTTTCTTTGAAAATATCTACTCCATCTTTGAAATCTCAGAATGCAGAATCAAAATCTGTAGAAATCAAAAATTGGAGTAAGTCTAATTATGTTAAGTTTTGTCCATGATCAAAATATGAGCCTAATTTGTCCCAGGGATCCTAGCGGTCCTCACTGGCAACAACGACAAATAAGATAGTAGCTAGATAAGCATGGGAAGTGCAATTTTAAAAAGTTTCTCTAGTATTTATAGAAAGATAATAAAAAATGTCAAAGGAATTGCTGTGTATGATGAAGTCTCCCTCTTAATGAATATGTTCAAAAGCTTTAGCACTGTAATAAATGAGGCAAACATTTATTGTGAAAAAAACCCAAATAAAAGAACAAGAAGTCCTCCAAGAGGCTTCATGTAAATGTTTTAATATTCCATTCGTTTTGGTTTTTTTCCCCCAAGATTTCAGTGTTCAGAAAGGACATGTCCTGTTAATACTGCTGAATAATTTCAGAGACCCTAGAGCATGTTGGAAAAGCATGGCTTGAGAAAGAACTAGAATCAAAAATGAGTTCCACCTTCGACAAATTATGTAATCCACTCAGTTGCAAGACAGGATCAATGACATCTGCCTCACTGAGTTGACAGAAAGAATGAAGCAAATGGGATAAAATGTAGCATTCCTGCTACAAGGTAGGTGCTAGAAGGAATTTATTTGTTTGAGGAGGCCCACTGTTCTTCTTTTGTTTCTTAATGCATGAAGATTTTGAATACAAAGAGGCAGCCCACTGAGTTGGAGAGGAAAGATAAATATGGTTGACAAAACAGAAGAATACAAACAGGCTGAGGTCTACATGTAACTTCTGTGTGAAAACCTGTGTTCGTTCCCTGGTATTACCATGGTTTGGGTTCAACCGTACTCCACCCCCAACCCCCCCCTCCGCCCCGTTCCACAGCCCTTTAGCATTCAGAAAATGATCACTGACTTTCCGGAATTTATGGGTTGATGAATCTGACTTAAAAAAACCTTTGCTAAATTGTTGCTCTTTCATGTCTCGTCACCTCTGCACAGTGAGAAAATCCTCACAGAAATAATAGCCGGAATAATTTTGGGGAAATAGCCTTTCTTTCACTGCCTTTTGGACCAAATTCTAAGAGTTTGTTTTTACATCTATTACCTTAGATGAACTCCTCTTGAGATTGAAAATTTTTTCAATTTTTTAAAAATTAGTTATCATTAGCATCCCTCCTTTTAGTTGTTATTTATGTGCCTTTAGGTTTGGACCTAAGTTTTTCAAACATCTGGAAAATGTACTGCTTAAATAAACAATATAATAATAGTATCTGTTAAATTCCACTAATCCTATCATCTTGACCAGAAATTTATAAAAGAAATTGAAGAAAGAAAGAAAGGAGGACAAGAAAAAAAAATTTTTTTTTCTCTTGTTCCTGCTCAGAGGAGCACTAATGGGTTATGAACCCTTTCAGAGTTATAGAGCAGAGAGAAAAATGGTTGCCTTGGTAACAGGGCAGACCAATCAGCTGCATACACTCTCCTGAGAGCATCTAATTTATTCAGCAAATGCAGGCTAGAACAGGTGGCTAACCTAAATGATGCCAAAAAGCTTTAGCTCTCAAACATCCCCACCCTCCAAATTTTCTTATACACAAAGTTTCATTCTTGTCCCTCATACAGACTTAACGAGGTACATTTCAGTGTGAAACATAACCTGTTAGTAATCAAAACAGCTCTCTGTATTTGTTACTTTTGAATTTTCTGACAAAAAGAAAGATACCTGATTTTTAAGAAATGATTGCACTGAGAGCTTAATTCTACCTGATCCTTTGAAAGTGGAGGCCGTCCTAACTCTTACTATAAAATTCCATTATTTGTAGTTTAAAAAATCAAGTATTATTGTGAGTTCTAATAGCAAGAGGGTTTATCCCTAGATTTCATAATTCTTGCTTCAGATAATAAATAGTCACAGAAGTTCCAATTCTGTAAGCCATCTGAAAGCACAGAGGTATTTGTAAATAATTGGATTCAAAATGGGAGAGAAAATAATACCCATCTAGTTAGAGCTCTGTTTAGTATAGGGTTAAGCAATGCATTAGCTATCCCTAAAGACAGAAAAGAAAAATCTGGAAAACTAACATTAAGGTAAATGTTTTAATACTCTATCAGGATATTTTTATGATCCAGGCCCATTTTCCTTTTTGAACCCCATGTCCACATCCCAAATATGTCCTGATCTTTGATCAACAGCACGCAGATGAAACCTGCCCTTCCTCTCGCTGCCCTTTGCATTTGCTGTCATCTCTGCATAGAATGTCCCTCCGACCTTGGGCTCCCTACTCAAAGCTTATCCTTTCTTCAAAGCTAAAAGCATTTTCTCTCCCCCAAAGCCTTTCCTCCTGCTCCCAGGAGGAATTATAAGGATCCCTCCCTGTTCCCTCTGCAAGTGCTTCCATTGTTTCCATGTCTACTTTCCTCACGAGATGGAGTCCCCCCAAACCTTCAATGCAGGGACTGTGTGCTATTCAGCTCTCACCTCCCGAGAAGCACCTGACTCCTAGTGTGAAATCATCAATAGTTGGTAAAAGAACAAGCAAACAAACAAATGAGTGAAACTGTGCATTATTGACACAAAAACTTCCCAAACCTAGTATGTGACATTTTCAGAAATTAAAATGAAAATTTCACCAAGTTAGACAAAGTATAATTAATTACATGTGCTTGTACAAATTAGGACTCTTTAATGAGTTGAACCTTTTCTTCAAATGAAGTATCACACACGGCTCCTCGCTTTCAGCTTGGACAGCGGGCCCTCATTTAGGCTGTTGATGTTGCTAATTGCCCCTTTTACAACATCTCTTCCCAAACCCCAGGCTTCCAAGAGTGCAGCTTAGAAATACTGGGCTCGACTTATTACACATTCAATTTTGCCTCCCTGCTTCCTAGTATGTAGTAATCACATAAGCAAGTGTTTGCTGCAAATGGCATTTAAAATAGGAGACAGCATTAGCGAGAAGTTCAGGTCTTATGCGTTTCTCTATTGATCTGCTTTTGAAGTCTTCCAATTGTCTCCAGAGGTGACCCTTGCCGCCTGAGCATGTTTCCTTGGCAACAGGGGTGACTGCTTCCAGCATATGAGAAAAGGCATCTCTGTTTGTTTGATACTCGACTACCACCCAGAGATGCGATATGGCTTCAAAGAAAGCGAGAACCCCTCATTTTTAAGTCCCAGGTCGTCTCTCCAGTTCATGGACTGCATATTACTCTGGAAAACAAGAGGTCATGATTATTACCTGGCAATAGTTTCATCATCTCATGAAAAAAAAAAGACACAACCTCTATATTGATGCATTTTCATTCTCCTTCCCTAATTATCCCATATGCCTGCCTGCCTGCGCGTGCGCGTGCGCACGCACACGCCCACACACACACACACACACACAGAAACACAAGCATATTTTTCTTTCTTACTTTTATTCATTCATTCTTTTTTCATTTTCTATATTTAAAGCTTTTTTCTTGCTATCAGTTCTCTGCTTTCTGTGTGATCTCTGTTTTACCTATTCTCTATTTCCTATAGCAGCTTCTTTGCACATCTCGGTTTCCAATATCTACCAATTATAAATCAGAGTTAAACATCAACCTATCGTCATCAAAAAAAAAAAAAAAAAAAAAAAGCCTGGTGAGAGCAAGTGAAATTTGATCAGCTCTCATAACCCCATATTATTATAAGATGAAATGAATAAAATAGACCTTGAAATTAATGTCATTTATGATCAATTCACCTTTAATTCACATTGCTCCTATATTCTTTTAAATGGTATGGTAACATTTTATTTGTCATGTTTTATGCCTCTTTAAAGCAATCTGAAAACATTTTTGTTGCAATCAATGAAACTTTTTAATATCTATTTCATACAATTGCATAGTCATGTCATACAAAGTCTAGAAAACCTAGTGCGTCAGACATACCTTCATATTAGTGGAATTATTTTGTCTGGACTTTGTCCTAACAAAAAGGGGGGAAATGAATGAGATTGTATAGAGTTGTGCTGGGAACACTTCTTCCTAAAAGATGCTTTTAAATATCTTTTATGCTAATTTCAGTAGGTAAATAAATAAATTAGGTTTACAGAGAGTGGATAATGGCATATCACATGTTCATACTCAGAGACCAGCTTTTTCAATATAAACTGTACAGAATCCTAAGTGTGAGCAGTGAAAGTACAACTTCTTTCATGCCCAGAGTATCCAAGGAATACAAATTTAAAAATATCATTCAACGGGTAGTGTTAAATCTATAGATTCAAAATACATTTTATTTTAATGAAGTTAATAATTTAGGCATCCTGGGCTCCTGGGTGGCTCAGTTGGTTGGGCGACTGCCTTCGGCTCAGGTCATGAACCCAGAGTCCTGATTTGGGCTCCCAACTCCATGGGGAGTCTGCTTCTCCCTCTGACCTTCTTCCCTCTCATGCTCTCTCTCTCTCTCAAATAAATAAATAAAATCTTTAAAAATAATAATAATTTAGGCATCCAATGAACTTTAGAAATAATGTAAACCCTTATTTTACATGAATACCAAGAAAGAGTAAAAAAAAAAAAAAAAGGCTATGAAAATTGGTTTCAGACCTTGGATGAATATCAGGAAGTCTTTTGATTCCTATTTGCTTACTACATAAAATGTTGCTATAAAATTCTTGAAGATGAGAATTGCATTTTGCCTTTATTGTTAAGTGTTCTATTTTATACCACAATGCTCAACTTTAACACTCTCTAATAAATTATTTATGCATGCGGTATCAGTTAGGAATGCTTCTACTAAAAATAACAGAAAACACCAGTGAGAATGACTTAATAGATATTGGTTTATTTTTCTGACATGGCAAGGAGTCTTGAGGGAGGCAGGTGGCATTGTTTTAGCCATGGTTGTTTTACCATGGCAGGACTAGCATACCTGAAATTTTCTCAGCATTTCCTCCTATCAGCCTCTTCCTGGTCACAAAATAACAGCACATGCTCTCAGCAGCCCATTCTGCCTTCAGGAAAGGGAAAAGGAACCATGCCAGATATGCCTTTCCTTTATATCAGGTAAATGAAATCCTTCACAGACCACTTTGCAAGACGTTGGTCATGTCTCAGTGCAGTCCAGTGTTATAACAGAGGTAACAATCAAAAAATGTATTTGGAATACCTGAGTGTGAGCTAAAAAAGATTAGATGCTTATTTTTAGACTGATAGATGATAGAGTAAACAGATAGATTATAGATAGATAGATAGATAGATAGATAAGAGAGACGTGAGATAAATATCAGGAAAGAACCAAAGATAGATACCAAGAAAGATATCAACAAAGAAAGTAGGGGAAGTGTTTTCCACTACAGTGTTAAAATAGAAAAAAAAAAAAAAAAAACAAGGTATCCAAAATGAGAAAGAGAGTGGATATAAATGTTTTCCAAATGCCTTCCATGGTGGAATCCCAGAAGCATGCTCAGTGAACAGTGTCACTAGTAACTAAAGCAGGTCAACGAGAAGATATAGCAATTTCAGGGGACATTAAGAATCTGTATATTTTGCCAGTTTGTGGGTCAAGAGAAAACACCAGGGAAACAATTGCTAAGAAACTTGATCGCTCAGGAGCATCAGGAAGTTAAAATCATTACACTGTGTGAATAATATAAAATGACTTTTACACAGTCTTCTTAGCACATAATTTAGAACAGTATTACAACAATTTGTTGCTGGATTTTTAAAGTTGCTTCCAAGTATTCTGAAGGTGCATACTAACATTCATAGAAGTTCTTTCTTTTCCTTTGGGTCATCTTAGTTCAATATGAGAACCAAATAGGTTCTTATATTGAATTGTTATAGTATCAAGTCACTAAGTTCAATTTCTGGGTCATTCTTGCCTCTTTACTTTTCCGAGAACAAGTATGAAAGTTTATGCTACCTCTTAAACCTTGGTCCCTGGTAGAAAGTAAGCTCCATGGTAAAGGCTCTGTTTTGCTTGCTGCTCTCTCCAAGTGCCTGGCACAATGTTGTGATTCAATAAATAGTTGTTGCCTTGGTAGGTAAAAATTAATCCTTCATATATCATTTACCCACCAGGCAAGTGTTACTCTACTTTGCGGTGAAATTCAACAGATTTTGCAAAATTCTCTTCCAAGATGAGTTGTACAGCAATGTAGTTAAATAACAGATCCTTCTTCAGAAAATAACTCTTTGATCAAAAGGATTAGGCTATAAATGTCTTGAGAGTGAGAACCACATGCTTATCTTTTTGTTGCCAAGCCCAGTGCCTGGCATATAATAAACGTTTATAAAATGAATTGCTGACCGGATTTTACAGCGAGTGATCACTAAAGTGGTAACAATCAATATTTTGGATCAAACCTTAAAATAAAACTGAATTAACATGTTTTCAATGAGCACTCAACCTCTGAAATTCATTCTTAAGAATATTATTCAGGCTCAAAGGTGTTGATCTTTCCAACCAGAAGGCTAATGAAAATCGGAGAGGAAATTCATAAGACCAAGGTCACTTAAGCTTACACTCACAGCTGCATGCACATGTCCACATACCACATAGCTTGTTTTCTCTTGTCATTCTGAGCTTGAAAAAATAAGTTGTTCTTAAAGAGAAAAAAGGGGTACAGCTAAGAACCCTTGTGGGCTTGTCTGTAAGAACATAGAACAAAGGAACTGTATGGAGAACAGGATTCTATAAAATCATGTTTGTTTATCTCTATGTATGCAATTGTAAACACAATTTGCAACAAGTATAAATGAAGATAATACATTTCTTTGTGGCTGGAAGATGAAGAATATTGCTTTGTGGAAATTAACTCTTTTTATTATTGTTCTTGTTAGTAAACAAACCAACCTTAAAGCGGACTCCCATTAACAAACACCATGGTAAACACCATTCTACACATAACAGAAAATGTAGGTGTTCTCAACATATCAGATGTTGCACTTACTGAAACACTTAAAACAGGCTCTACTCTTTCCAATTTGATAGTTTTACTGTCTCAGGCAAGCAGAGCTAAGTGAGCATGATCACACATTAATATCCTGTGGGTGTGCATGTACACATTTTTTTTAAAGCACTATAATTTCTCCAACTCTTACTGATTTCAGCAAAGCCCTGAGAAGTTCAGAATCCTTCTCCCATTACTGCAAACACAAAGATATTTTTAGTTTAAGCATTTTATTCCGTGAAATGAAAAGGAATACCACCACCACCAACAACAAAAAAGATCCAAAGCAAAAATTTAAAAAATAGAAATAAATCCGTCGGAAAACAGAAAACTGAAGCGTTAATTGAACATTACCTTTTTCTCATAGTGAGGAAGATGCATCCTGGTCATTTCTATCTTTTCTCACTGTGCTGATTTAAAACCCCCAACTGAGAAGGCAGCTGTGCAGAGCAAGAATCTGGTGCGCTACACAGCAGGAGCCCCGTATCCTAGTGCTACTCCCAGAAATTCATGCTTGCTTCCAGTTGCTGTGTTGTCATTAGTAATGCCAGAAATGTGAAATGCTGTCCTCTTTTCCACAGCAGAGCTGCAAAGATCACAGTGATCTTGTCTTTAAAGACTTCAGGAGCCTGGATCACCCTGTTTTTATTGTTATTTATTTTCAATGCAGCCTCCAAAGGGAAGGCGTTGGCTTCTTTTCAAGGTATTTAAAATTCTGGAGACTTTCATTCATCATCATGTTAATGGAATAGATGGCAAAGCAGACATAAAAGTTGAAGCATATGGAGAGGGAATGGGAAGGTTGCTTGCGGCCCCCTCCCAAGCTAAAAAAAAAAAAAAAAAAAAAGACTTCACTGTCAAATAGCATTTTTTTTTCCTAGATTGCAACAATGAAATCCTTATCCACAAAAAATGCTACATTGCACGCCTCTGGCAAAAGTAGCTATACAAAATTAACTTCAACCTAAAATAAAGAGACATTTCTTAAAGCTCTGGAAAATGGAATTAATTTATTTCTGTTTCCAGAGAGTGGCATTAAAAATATTTTATGAAGCACTCTGGAAACGACTTGAAAAATAATTACAGGGAGAGGACTGGGCGACATAATGGCTGCAGTTGCAACTGCAAAGACATGATTGATGTTACAACATTGTCACAAGTGAATAAAGCGCATCATGGGCAGAGCTAGGAATTCTGGTGGAGTTTAGTCTTCAAAATCAGAGGGTATAAATCGTTTGATTCTGAAGGTATAGATGTTAAATATATATTTTACAGAACATGTTCTGAAGACATAAATGTTAAATATATATATAAGAATATATATGCTTCAGGTATAAAATTACATTTATATGTATAAAATGTGCATCTATTTTGGTACTGTCAAGACCATAGGTCTCAATATTTGAAATAATATGTACTATATGTGCATATATATATGTGCTATAAGGGCATCAATATTTAAAATAATTATTAAAATATTTAAAATAAAACCTGAACCTCAATTTAAAATATATACTTCATTGGTAGATTTGCTTTTTACCTGAAGTTACAATTGGATATAAAAGTCAGTACAAAATAACAAATTAAGGGAAATAGGATGTAAGTCATTTTAGGAGTTTCTTCTGTTTATACTCAATTAATTTTGTAAGTCCATTTTGGGAAAGACAAAGAGCTGAAATACTAACATTTAAACATTCTTATTTACCTATGGATTACGTCATTTAGTAAGTATTTATGAAAATACACTTGGTGTCTAGAATTTTGCCATGCTGACTTAAACCCGGATGCATAAAACAAAAATTTGAGTCCATACAACTCTGAAGCATGTCCTCCTTACAGGAAGTATCTTTTGTTTTTCAAATAGTGTTCCAATGAAAAATACTTAGGAAAACAGAAAAGTGATACATTCTTTATTGCTGTAAGCCAAATGACCACAAATTTAGCAGCTTAAAACAAAACACAGTTGTCTTATTTTGGGAATTGAAATGCACTGATTTTAGAAAGAAGCATGCAACTCAGAAATGTTGCCTTAACATCTCATTGCATGTTTATATCCCTTTTATTTTTATTCATTTATTCATCCGTTTACAGTATCCATGGTTGTGATTTCCATCAATAGTTGAAATTTTTGCCCTAAAGAAACTGTTTAAGTATTTTGCCTACTAATACACCATTTCTAAAATTATCAAAAATTTAGTTTTACTCTCAACACATATATGAAAGTCTGCCCAGAGATGCTCTTCCATACGCAAACGTGAATATGATGCATGATCAGAAATTAAGTAGATAATATTTCAGGGATGCATGTTTCACCGTTTTTCAAAATAATTTTGGGTAGATTAAAGAGTTCAATTTGATGTTATAATCAAATTTGGAAGAATGAAAAGATGTATGAAAGTAAAAACCCAAGGTCAAAAGTTCAAAGGAAGAATATTGGCCAATTGAAATGTATATAATTTTTGATATGCTAAAATTATTTTTACAGTAGACTATAAAAATTTTTGGCTATTACTTGAAGAGATAATATAGATTCAGTAAGAAATATAAGATCCCAATGGGCTATTTGGAAAAAAAAAAAGAACAGATAATTTGAAAAAGTAAATGCAACCCATAAAGACACAGGTAAATAAATCCAATCTCACAAATAATTTAGAAACTCAAAAAGTTAAAAAATTATATTCCATTTTTGCCTATTAAAGAAGTCATGTTTAAAGTGTGCAGCTCATGAGGCACCTGGATGGCTCAGTGGGTTAAAGCCTCTGCCTTAGGCTCATGTCATGTTCCCTGGTCCTGGGATCAAGCCAGCTCAGCCGGGAGCCTGCTTCTTCCTCTCTCTGCCTGCCTCTCTGCCTACTTGTGATCTCTATCTGTCAAATAAATAAATTAAATCTTTAAATAAATAAATAAATAAAGTATGCAGCTCATTGGGCACCTGGGTGGCTCCGTGGGTTAAGTGTCTGCCTTCCGCTCAGGTTGTGATCTCAGGGTCCTGGGATTGAGCCCCATGTCAGGCTCCCGGCTCAGCCAGGAGTCTGCTTCTTCCTCTCCTTCTGCCCCTCCCACCCCTGCTTCTTCTCTCTGTGTCTTAAATAAAATCTTAAAAAAAAAAAAAAGATAAAGTGTGCAACTCACAATAATGAGGGAAGGACAGTATCATAGATTATTTGTTGATCATTCAAGCTGGTATATGGCAATTTGGCAGGAAAACAGTGGTAATAGAGATCAAAAGAAAAATGACTACAAATTGATGCTAATAGACATCTCTGGGAGATGTCTGTTTTAAAGAAAAAAAGAAAAATTGCTCTATATATAATGGTATTCAGCATATCACCTCATAGAATTGAAAAAGTGGAAAAACCTAAGTGTCTAACATTAAGCTAATGTTTTCAGAAAGTGAAAAGCAGCCCTGGTAGCAGGTGGTTAGAAACAGGCCATTATAGGGGCTCCTGGGTGGCTCAGTTGAATAAGAGACCGACTCTTGGTTTCAGCTCAGGTCACGATCTCAGGGTCATGAGGTTGAGCCCCTATTCCAGCTTCATACTCAGGGAAAGAATATGCTTGAGATACTTTCCCTCTGCCCTTCACCACCCAACACTTGCACTCTAAATAAATAAATCTTAAAAAAAAGAAAGAAAGAAAGAAAGAAAAGAACTAGGCTATCATAAACAGCACATGTGAAATCACACTCATCAGCTGTGGCTATAACTGAGTCTAATAAGACAGAGGCAAGGACACTCAGCAACCGCATAAAACAACTAAACAGCCCCCTCTTTGTACTCACCCAAGTGACTACTACTTATTTACCTATGACAACCAACACTGTTTTGATCTTCTCCCCTCTTACAAATAATTGCCAATACAGGGGCACCTTGGTGGCTCAGTCAGTAAAGTGTCTGCCTTCAGCTCAAGTCATGATCCCAAGGTCCTGAGATCGAGCCCCATGTCCAGCTCCCTGATCCTCAAGGAGTCTGCTTCTCCTTCTGCCCCTCCCCCTACTCACGCTCTCTCTCTGGCACACACTTTCTCTCAAACAAATAAATAAAATCATTTTAAAAATGGTAATAATTACCAAGATAGCCAATCCCTGAATTGCCCCTGAATTCTGACAGTTTCCAATTCAGATATGGCTTCCTCTTCTTTAAGCCATGCTTAGAAACACCCAACATAAGCCCACATCCTTTAGGAGACCTTTGCCAAAACCCTCCTACTGAGACTTCCACAGTTCCTCTGGAGAGAACTCTCACTCACTTCAGAGGCCTAAAGTTATCCTTATTTTGTTTCACACAGACATGTTATGACCTTTGGCTGGTGGATTTCAGTAAGTTAAACTGTGACAGCCTGCTACACTTAGAATACTGCAGCCATTCTAATGATAGTACACAACATGGTAAAGCATGATCATAACTACATGAAAAATGTGTGAATAAAATGTATCAGGTAAAGAGCACTGAGTTTATCAGTACTTTTCCTCCCAATAATTTTTTGCTTATTTTCTTTATTTCTTCACTTTCTTAACATTGAGTAAACGATTGCTAATGAAAATTTTGTTAAAAATTTGCAAAATATGAATGCCTTAATCCATTTGGGCTACTGTAACAAAAATACCATTGGATGACTTGTAAACAACAGACATTTATTTCTCACACTTTTAGGAGTTTGGGAAGTCCAAGATCAAACGGCTGGTATGTTCAGGGTCTGATGAGATCCCACTTCCTGGTGCAGACACAGCTGATTTTTCACGGTGTCCTCATGGCATCAAAGGAACAAGAGAGCGCTCTGAGGTGCCTTTTATAAGGGCACTAATACCATTCATGAGGGCGCTGCCATCATATTGGAGGTTAGGTTTCAAAATGTGAGTTTTTAAGGGACACAAACATCCATCTCGTCTCTACCAGGGAAAAAAACAAAATCCCCTCAGTTAAATAGGAGAGTTTATACATTCATCTTATACTCTTGTTTTTTTCTCCTTGATTTATTCAGCAAGAAATAAATGTGCACATAATCATTAATTGATTCATATTATTAATTGATTTGATGGTCCTAAGTTGATAAACATGATTTATTAGTTC
This sequence comes from Lontra canadensis, assembly GCF_010015895.1. Classification (NCBI taxonomy): domain Eukaryota; kingdom Metazoa; phylum Chordata; class Mammalia; order Carnivora; family Mustelidae; genus Lontra; species Lontra canadensis. The sequence continues at coordinate 13,836,589 of NW_022631016.1, read as the reverse complement.
ATATATGTAATTAGTTGATTAATTGATACATGTAATGAGTTAATTTATATGCATTGGTAATTATTTGATACATATGCAACGAGGCAATAATTCCTTTCCTTACATGTTCATTAATTTATTTTGTGTGTTCATTCAATTATTACTTCATCGAGTGCATATTGAACTTCTTTACTTGTCCAGACCCAGGGCTAGGTGTTGGTGAGGCAAAGCTGAACATGATTAACTGCCTGCTAGATGGGAGCTCACTCTGTACTAGAGAGGCAGAAAGGGCAAATATATTATCAAAGAGAGGGATACATGCTCTATTCTTATACAGATGATGCTGTGGGAGCAATGTCAAGGGGACACTTACTTCCTTGTGTGGCAGAAAGTGGGAGTGCTCAAGGATGACCTCAAGGATGAGATGACGCTTTACCATGAGTCTTTCATAACAAGAATATGTTTGTCAGGCAAAGGAGAGAAGGAACAGTATTCCAGGCAGTGTAAGAGTCTATAATTAAGAGCTAAAGTGAGAAAAACGATTACTGCTTTGAGAGATTAGAAAAGGGGATCCATGTGGGTTTAAACAGAGGGGCCTGTAAAAGAAACAATACTTGACCTAAATCTTAAAAAATGAAGAAGGTATAGAAGTGGAAAAAGAAGATTCAACTTCAGTAAACACATAAGACATTGCCCTAGTCTGGGATGTGGTGAGTGATATAAATTGGGACAAGATAGTTTACTTCTGTCCATAGAGTCATCAGATAAATTAGGAAACAAACTTTCAGTTTTGAAGCAATCACTCTAAGGACAGTTCCATTAATTACAAATTAAATCGGATCTCCCATGTGACAGAACTTCATTCTTGTAGTAATAGTCACTCGTTATAGTATCTTTCTTGAGCCAACGGAGGTTCCCACACAAAGAGCTGAAAAGCTTAGATGAGAACTTTCTGATCTACTCCAGTTGTCCCATGAAGACACCATCTATCTAACAGGATTGCCTTCACACCACTATAAAGAGATTTCTGAAACACTGCTGCATTTTTGTGTTCTCTAAACTCAGAGTTGGACCCAAACTGATCAAAGTAGGAGGAAATACATCTTTGAAATCAACTAGCTTTTTTTTTAAAAAAAAAAAAAAAGAAAGAAAGAAAAAGGAGATCGGTCAGATTTTGATAGAGAAAACTTATGCCAGTTTCAAAGGCATAGAAATGCAAAATACAGAGAAGGATATTTTTCAAACTTCAAATTGAGTCTGGAAATGTTGCAGGGATGGTTACATATGGCAGGCAAACAGAACACATGCCAAAAAAGGGAAAATGAGTGTGAGAAGGTGTGAAGATTGATCTGTGCATGTGAGGGAACATTAGCAAAAGAAAATATCTGTATAGGAAATGGGCCACACTTGTATAGAAAAGAGAGCTCAGTAGAGGGAGAAGTTTTGAACATTATTGGAGTAAGGAACCAAATTACAGCCTGACATTTTTAACTTCGACTTCATGTGATTTTTATTCCCCGCTCTGGTTTAAATAACACTCTTTTACTTCCTTATTTTTCTTCAGATTTTTTATTTAAATTCTAGTTAGTTAACATATAGTATAATATTGTTTTCAGGAGTAGAATTCAGTGATTTATCACTTACGTATAACACCCTGTGCTCAACATGACAAGTGCCCTCCTTTCTACCCATCACCCGTCTAGCATATTCCCCAACCACCTTCCTCCATTGACCATCACTGTTCTTTACTTCTTTACCTACAACCACCCATTCCTCTTTTCTATCCCATTAGCATCATGTGAAATAAACCTGCTCCTCTTGTAGAGTTAAAATATAGACACATCTAGGAGTAATCAAAAGGCACAACCAAACATTTATTTTGTCCCATTTCATTTTAAGGGTATATCTTTCTTTCTTTTTTCTTTTTTCTTTCTTTTTTTTTTCCCCCTTTAATGATTGGGAGTCAGTACCAATTTGGGGGAAAATCATATGAAAATGCAATAGAATGACTCATATGTTAAGGAATTCTCTTTGAAATATAGTAGTATGGGGCACCTGGGTGGCTCAGTCATTAAGCATCTGCCTTCAGCTCAGATCATGATCCCAGAGTCCTGGAATCAAGTTCCACATTGGGCTCCCTGCTCTGCAGGAAGCTTGCTTCTCCCTCTCCCACTCCCTCTGCTGTATTCCCTCTCTCACTGTGTTTCTCTCTGTCAAATAAATGAATAAAATCTTTAAAAAAATGAAATATAATAGTATAGAAAAGTATTATTATTCTGAAAATGCAGAAGGCATAACATTCTTTGTGTCTCGTTTCAAAATTCCTCTTTACAGAGATAACTCTCTTAACATGTACTGATGCAGGACAAAAGTATTTTCACAACATTTCAATATCATCCCTCTTATTTAAAAGCAGAAGTTCCAGGCATGTGGGTGGCACAGTTGGTTAAGTGTCTGGCTCTTGATCTCAGCTTGGGTCATGATCTCAGAGTTGTGAGTTTGAGCTCAGTGTCAGGCTCCACACCCAGTGGATTCTCTCTCCCTTTCCCTCTGCCCCTCCCCAATTGCTTGCTCTCTCTCTCTCTTAGAAGAAGAAGAAGAAGAAGAAGAAGAAGAAGGAGGAGGAGGAGGAGGAGGAGGAGGAGGAGGAGGAGGAGGAGGAGGAGGAGGGGGAGGAGGAGGAGGAGGAGGACTTCATCTGTGGCTTGGTTTTTGTTTTTGTTTTGTTATTTTCTGGTGACTTGGTTTTAATATTATATAAAATATATATGACAGGATTATGTAATGCTACATAACAAATTACCCCCAAATTGGGTATTTTAAAACAGCAAACATTTGTTATCTCACAGTTTCTGTGGGTCAGACTCCATGGCACAGTTTGGCTGGGTCCCCAGACTCACAGTCTCTCATAAAGCTGCAGTCATGTCAAGACCTGACTGACGGAAGTCATGATTCCTTAGCAATCATTGATTTGGCTTCTATTTCTGCAGTATTTCCTCTTCCAGAATCTCATATAACTGGAATCATAAAGTACACAGCATTCTAATACTTGCTTCTTTCACTTAACATACTCATTGAAGATTCACCTATGTCTTCACATGACTTGATAATGCATTCTTTTTATTGGTGAGTAATAGTCCATTGTATGGATATACCACAATTTGTTTTTCCATTCACCTTTTGAAAGACATACTGATTACTTCCAGGTTTGGGCAATTATGAATAGAACTCTTATGAACATTCATGTGTACAGGCTTTTGTGTGGGCCTAAGTTCTTGAGTCAGTTGGGTCAATGCCTAGAAGTACAAAATGATGGGTTATAAGGGAAGGTGAGGTTTGGCTTTATATCAACTTTTGAATCAATAATGTGTATGTATACTAAATTATATAAATTTTTAGAATGATATGCTTTATACATTTTTTTCTCACTGCCCCCTCCAAAAACGTGCTTTCTAGTAAACCATAAGAAAGTTGGGAGAGAACAAGGTCAACGGTTACTATAAGGTAGCATTTCTTAGATTGAATTCTACTGAGAAGGGAGTCAGTGGAGGAGAAAGATTTAAATGGAGAAAGAAAATGTCAGTTAAGTTGTAGAGATGAAAGAAGTATTTGAGGAAGTAGCCATCAGGAATGGCAGGATGTGTTTCATATCTGAATTTGGGTTTTAAAATGCAGACTGGAGAGGAATAGCAGAGAGTCTATTTTTAAAAAGATCAGTCCTGGGAAAAGAAAGACATATGAGAAAAGACAGGCACAGAGTAAGCAACTAGGAAGATAAAGAGCAGAGTGAAGAAACCACGAGAGTACAAGCTAGAGGTCCATCATGATGGCTGGGGAGGTGAGCTCTTGAATCAGAAGGATAAAGATTCTGGTGTGGTGTACCTCCTTGAGAGCAAGCCTAATGGCAATCTCAATTTCTTTGATTGGCAAGAGACTTCAATGAATATTTTTAAAAACTGTTCCTCCCTGTGCCATCACCCCTTTTCATGCCAATGTCTTTTATAGGAATGTTTAACAAGTGTTCACTGAATCTCCTCACACTCCACCCACATCCACTTCTCATCTATGTGGGGACTGATTATAAAAGTCATAAATGTAATAAAAAATGAAAAGGATCCAAAAAGTTGTTCTATAATCCAGTCTTCATGCAGAAATGTGATGTTTAAAATGTAATATATTGTGGCTTCTGAAATGTTCCTTCTAGGAGCATGTGAATGGATGGTGAATGAATATGTGGGCACTTAAATAATCAAATGATCATATGAGGAAAGAAGGCACAGAAATGTTTCATCAGCAGATGTGGTGGCATTGCTATAACCATCTCACACAGAAAAAAACATGCCTTCCTCGGAGTTGTTTTCTGCACATGCTACAAGGGAAGTTCTTGGCTTGCCCCCTTTGGTCTCTGAAATTGTGGTAGAACTATTTGCTTCTTAAAGTGTTCTGATAGTTGGGAGCCCAAATTAAGATACTTGTAATGGATGCATGATTAAACATGATTATTTTGTTTGTTTGTTTCTAAAATATATATTTCCATTATAAACTTCTAGAATATTCTCATGAGACTTGGTTTCTGTTTTGAGCCATCCTCACTTAAACACAATCTTAAGTCTCGATTGTCACCAGTATTTCTTCAGAACTCTGGAATACAAAGTACCAAAATTATCAACTGCAAAATATATGCATAATTGAGCTAACTCATAATTCTAGCACTGAAAAAATATAATGATCCATTTAACTTCCTTTAAAATCTTCTAATTAAATAGCAACAACCTTATTAAGTACAAGTTAGTGTATTCTTTTTTAACTATTGCTCCACCTCCACCATTTCCACTCTAGGATTATCTATATACAAAATGTGGAGGGAAAAATAAAATTTGAGTCCTTTTGTAATGGCTGTCTTGCGATATACCCCTAATATGTGTGTATTAACCTGTCATCATTACTTGATTCTAATTAGCTTCATATTACAAAGGCTTACAAAGTTACCACTGATATGAGAGACACAGAGACATATATATTTTAAATAACCAAAAATGCATAAGAAGCTGAGTCTAAAGGTAGTTCTCCATATCGCTGGACAGTGAAAATCAGTGGGACATTAAGCAGGCAGCATTCACTGCATTAGCAATGTAGGAGTCTTCTTTCATTAGGTAGAGGCACTAGATCATATAAGACAGGACCGCAGACTTGCAAGGACCCTCCGTAAAAACTCATCAATATTTTCAAAATGCATCACATTCTTCTTGAACTCCTTTGAGATACATTAGCAACCTTATTAGTTTCTCTGTTCTGAATTATCTCCCTGTCTTACTCCTTGACCTACTAATGTCTCAAAATGCATTAAGACAACAATTAGTTCCTTCTCTTTATGCTGATGGGGCATTTGGCACTCTCAAAAGCATAATACTACTCATTTTTCTTCTCCTGCTTCATGTGATAAGGCTTTTATTTTAAATAAGTGAATATAATTTACAGCATGATGCCTAACAAACCTCAGTGAGAAGACTATGGGAGTGGATATGGGATAAAGGGAGCAGGGGGAAGAAGAAAATATTGAATTGGGAGAATATTGATGATTCAAAATAATGTTATTTTAAACCTATTAAATAGAATAATTCTTAACCATCTTATTTTATGTCTGAAAAATTAATTTCAAGTCTTACATTTGAAGTCTACAGTTTGCTTTATTTTCACTATTTTTTTCCTTTGACTGATTTTCCAGTAAATAAGCTTTCTATTTCTTGTCACCACCCACAGATCCTTCTCTTTGATGTTTTGTGTTCTCAATAATATGTAATCACTTCTCTATGTATTTTAATGATCCAAATAAGAGTGTCAAAGTTCTATGTGTACACAAACATATATACACACATATATAATCATTATTACATATATTACATCTAAATGTAATTATACATGAAAACAGACATTCATGGAAACCAAAATTATTCTAAATTATTGCCAGTTCTTCCTTAGTCATGTGATAATTTTCCTGGGCCCTCAAAATCCCTCTCTACCTTCAAACTAGTCTTACCTATGAGCAGCTAGTATTACTTCCAGTCAGAAATGCAGTTACTAGGGTACCTGGGTGGCTCGGGTAATTAAGTGACTAACTCTTGATTTCAACTCAGGTCATGAATCTGCGGGTCTTGAGATCGAACCTCCCATCAGGCTCCATGCTGACCATGGAGTCTGCTTAAAATTCTCTCTCTCCCTTTCCTTTGTTCCTCTCTGAATGTTCTGTTTCTCTTTTAAAAATAAATGTAATTCCTAACCACTCAAATTTTCTTGAAGGATTTGTGCTCATATCACAGAGAAAGGAGAATGGAGCAGGAGCTCTGGACTTGATTGGAGAATTCAGAGGAACCTATGTACCAAATTTAGACAAATATTTTCACGTGTGAATCATCCTTTGACCCTGCCATTGAAAAAAGATCATCTTTGATTAATATCTGATTTATCTGGGCAAAACAGAAGGTCAAGTGAGTCTGATACTATTGATCCGAGCCAAGTGCAAAGACAGAGACAGAGACAGAGGGAGACAGCTGAATCTAGAATGAGAAACACTTTCACACTGGAGCCAGGCAAAAGGAAGCATTAATTTTCAATCTTTGAATTTGATTATTACTCTGGTCTAGACGTTCTAATGACTGAAGTGAAACTGTTCTCTGGAATTTTATTTGAGCTCTTTATTAACAGTGTAATTGAATAAAACTCTGAGGCACATCTAAGAGTCATTTAAGGGTAAGAAGGGGACTATCCTAGGATCCAAATAAAAAGGTTAGTGGCAGGAAAAATGAAGTTTATTTTCTATTTGCATCTCAAATTCCAGTCAGTAAAAAGATTACAATAGCAAGGTATCCAGTCTGAACTTCCACTGCCATTTGGACAGGGCTGGACTTGTCTGCTCCTTGGGTAGGAGGAGCCAAGGCCATTGTTTTGACCTGATGCTTTGTTGTATTTTATTTGGTTGGTTTGGGTTTTGTTTGGGGTCAGCACCAGAGAAGAAAAGATTATAGAAAACCAGAACTGCTCCATGATCAGTTGCATGAGCTCCTGACTGGGGTTTTAAGAAGAACATTTCAGGCAGAAGCAAGAGAATCTGTCTTCACCAAAGTCCACCTGAGAAGCAGGGTGTCTATTTTGGAGCATGAGGGGTGGTTGTCCCTCCTTGATATACACACTGGAATGGGCTCAGGCAGAGTGAAGATTCTAAGAGATTAACACCACATCAGAACTCTAGACCTCATACTTTGGGGCATATAGGAGATAAATTTGTGTCCTCGACTCAGGCCAGTCCTGACAGGCCTTGGCAGCAGTAGTCACTCTGAGGTGTCACCCAGGTGACTCTGAAGGAGCCAAAGTGACAGAACAAAGAGAACGTGAACCCACAGAATAGGTTACGTCAGCAGTTACTATACTTGTAGGCCCAGGGACACCTCCACGCTCTTATTTTATTATACACTACCAAAAATCATGTTCATTAATATCACCACTGTCTCAGTCCGCTCAGCTGCTGTAACAAAATATCACAGACTGAAACCACAGGCATTTACTTCTCACAGTTACAGAGTCTGAGAAGTCCAAGATCAAAGTTGCAATTAATTTGGTTCCAGGTGAGAATGCTCTTGCTGGCTTTCCTATGGCATCCCTCTCACTGTGTCCTTACAAAAATGACAGAGAGAGAGGGAAAGACAGAGGGAGAAAAAGATAGACAGAGGGTCTACAGTCTTTCAAATAATAGCCTCTATGTCACCGTCTCTTTCACTCTCTTTGCTATTGGCTTAGGTCAAAAACATCATACTCAACTGACCTTCTATTTTGCTGAAATAAATCAGGTACTAATCAAGGCTGATCTTTCATCAGAGGCAGAGCCTCATGATTCACATGTGAAAATACTTCTTTAACTTTGATAACATAGGTTACCCTGAGTTCTCCAGTCAAGTCAGCGGCCCCTGCTCCAGCCCCCACTGCCTGGGATTTTCCTCACTTTTCCACCATCCAGAGCACAGTCTGATCTCTCTTCCTTTTCTTCTAGAGCCTCTAACCCCATCATAAGAACCCATCCCCATACCTCATCCAAACCTCATCTAAACCAAATCACCTCATGAAAGCCCCACTTCTATGTACCATCACACTGGGAGGGTTAGGTCTTCAACATATGACTCTCAGGGTCCACAAATGTTCATCCATAACAAACCAATCTTATCAGATTAGTCTTTACATATTGCGAAGCTGTTAAACAGAGGTGAAAACCAGTCTTTTTGAAATACTTTTCTTCATTTGAAATATCCAATTTTGTCTCAGCTACAAATATTGTCTTTGGTTTTCCTTGAAGTGGCAGGCTCACTTAATTCGTTTTTCAAAAAAAAAAAAAAAAAGGCTCCCAAATATCCTAGTCTGAAATTCGGTTGGTCTGTTGGCTGGTCTCTAAGGTAGAATGAGTTTTCCATGAAAAAGCAACCAGTTCAGTCCATAACTCAAACAATTTTACAAGTGCCTTTCCCTCAGAAACCTTCACATATCATCACCAGCATAATAAAAAGACATGTACTCAAGAGTAGATTTAATAAACTTAATAACTTTCCGGCTTTGTCTAAGACATTCTCAAGTGAAACTATTTTTATTTTGGGGGGGGTGTTTTGTTTTGTTTTTTTAAATCCTGCAAGGGTATGGTGGTAAGGAAGGGAAGGATTGCTAGTCGAGTTTGGTCAACTGCTAGTCGACTGCCTGAGTCATGCTAAGGTCTACCAGTTTCCCACGCCAATGCCTTTACACCTTGAGTGAAAAAGACGTATTAAATCTATTTCGCTATTATTACGAAAGTAGTTTTTGATCTTTCGGTCCTCCCGAAAGAGTGCTGAGAATCCCACAGGATCCATGGCCTACATTTAAAACCTCTTGGACTATATTATAGAGTAATCAAGAGGAACAAATTCAGCGGCTCATGTGAGGGCGAGAGAGCATCCTGGTGTCTTGAGGTGAATTGGCGGAAGGAAAGTCACACGAAGCTGCCACTGGAACCCAGGCGCCTTGGCTGCAGATACGAGACAGGCTGTTTCACACCACAGTACACTCATGATTACTGCTCCACTCCTTGCTCATGAGGCTTAGTTAAAGCTACATGAACATACTCTCCCATCCTTACCATTTTTCAGTGCCTTACCAAAAAAAGAGAAAGGTGTCAGATAAGTTGATTATGCTGATTTAAACCACAGGATAAGATGCCTGTCCTGTGAGCCCTGTTGACAAATGCATTCAGGTAGGGAACTCAATACGCGTCAGGAGAGAATTTGCACTCTTAGAGCCACAGTCTCTCTCACCAGCTTGGTGACATGGTCTTAATAGAGCTCTCTGGCCACCAAGTGACAGGGAATGCACAGAAAGCCAGAACTGGCTTTTCGAAGAGGAGATAAAAATTAAAAAAAAGTTGGTTGCTTTTGTTTTATTAGAAAGCACCCTCCAATACCTGCAGGGGATGGTGTTCATCAGGCAGAGTTGGGTCCTTTATGAGCTGCAGAATGGAGGGCCTCCCTTTGGCAGGCACTAAAACCAAAAATACGTCCCTCACCTCTCTTGTTTATGAAGACAAACTAGAAGAAATCTGGAGCAGTTTAGCACCAGGAATAGAAAACGCTGTAGGGATGTGGAGGCGGGGTAAGTTGGGGGCAGAGTGGTGACAGATTTTGAACCCAGGAGGGGCTTGGTATTATGGTGTTAACACTTAGCTTACAAAATGTAAAAAAAACAGCCTGCTTTGCCTAATGATAGTGCAACTTGGGTTGGGGGCACCATTTGGGCTGAAAATATTCTCTGCTGATTGCATATGAAAGATGTGAGTAAGGGGAAATTTTCGAGGCAAAAAATGAATGTTATGTGTAAAGAAGGCATAAAATGCCAAGGGCACAAAGAAGTTGTAGTGTTTATAGTTTGTAGTTCGTACTTAGAATGTTCAGTCTATAGGACTGAAACAAAAGCCATGTACGTATTGGTTATATCATAGCAAACAGTCTGCAATAACCCAAAGCTTCAGCGATAACATAAAGAGATGGATATCCATTATTCAAAGGATCTTTTAAGCTTACTGTATAAATGTTACTTCTCACTCCTATTTCTCTCACCCGTTTGATTATTAAAAATTTAGAAGAGTTAAATAGTATATTTTATTGGACTTATAAGTACTGAAGTGTTTCCATGCTACTAGATTTGCCCAACAATTTTGAAGCTATTAATGATATCTGCTATATATTTATTTGTGAGAATTTATTAAAAGATTGTGCTTAATGATTTTTGATGTAACTATTCACTTTGGCTATATAAAATCATTTTTACTTACTAAAAATGGACAGTATAAAGACACAGCATGGGTCAGCAAAATTATTTGTTTAAACATATTGAAACAATTTTCAGTACCCCTGTGATTCTCTGTTTGAAAAATTCTATAGAGATGTTTCCTAAAGCAGTGTTTGTTGTGTTTCTAAATGTGGAAGAAGAGATCCATAAGGGGTCTACAGTCCTTTGATAAGCTTGTGTCAGGGTCAATGTCTGTGTCTTTCAGAATGTGCCATTTTTTCTAACACAAAACTAGTAACTATTATACATCACTTCTCTGTGTCATAAGTAAATTTGCACAGTGATATATACATGGTACAGTATGGTTAAACACAGCTCTTTGTGTGAAACAGGTGTAGCTATGAAATTCTGTGATTTTGACAAAACAGAATGATTTTCTTATGAATGTCTTTTATTTCAGAGAAATGTTTTAATAAACTTCTATGTTTTGTTTTCTCCCATGCATGCAAATTAACTGCAGAAATACTTATATATCAGGTATATCTAATGTCAGACTCTTGACAATGCCTTATCAAAGACAGTAAAAGACTTTAAGGTAATACTCAAATAAAGAGATGATACACTAATTAGGGTCCTATTTAAACAATGGCAAATGAAAGGAACTGGCCTTTCTATTCATATTTCATTTCAATGCATATGAGAAATAATTGATATTCAGGGCAAATGTGGAAGAGAACAAAATTGTTGATGACTTTATCAACATGCTCTTTATACAATCTTTATTCCAATAGTCCAGTTCTTGGGATTCTCAAAATAGCTTTTTGTTGACACCCATGAAAAGAGGAAATAAATAGTTTTACTTTCTTTTAGTACATTTAGAAATAATGCTTACTCAGCTACACTCAAGGAAAAACCTGTCCATCAAATTAAGAGGAAAAAAGAGGATCACCCACTGACCTGCTAATTGTAGAATTATGCTAATTTGTACAATACAACAATTAATGCCTCCGACTGACACTCTTGCTTCTATTCCACTGCATTCTTCCTTCCAAGTACAATAATCTGCTTCCCTTACTATTCTTTTTTTTATTATGTGATGTTAGTCACCATACATCATTAGTTTTTTTTTTTTTTTAAGATTTTATTTATTTATTTGACACAGAGAGAGAAATCACAAGTAGGCAGAGAGGCAGGCAGAGAGAGGGAGGGAAGCAGGCTCCCCACTGAGCAGAGAGCCCCATGTGGGGCTTGATCCCAGGACCCTGAGATCATGACCTGAGCTGAAGGCAGAGGCTTAACCCACTGAGCCACCCAGGTGCCCCACATCATTAGTTTTTGATGCAGTGTTCCATGATTCATTGTTTGCGTATAATACCCAGAGGTCCATGTAATCCGTGCCCTCCTTAATACCCACCACCATGCTTCCTGTAATATTCTACATGCTCTTGAACCACAATGCTTATCCTTCCATAGCCTTTAATTTTGCAAATAAGTCTACATTCAACACACCATTATTTTCCCATACAACAAGCTTTAAAGACAAACTCCTATTATCATTTCAATAATTACTTTCTTAGAGCCCGCTCCGTGGTTGGCATTGTTGGAGACATCAATTCTGATATTTCTGGCCAGGAGCTTTCCACTTTTCTGAGAAGGGCAGTCGCAGGGACACCTGAAATTAGTGACACAGTGAGGATTGGTTGGCATTATTAAAACCAATAAAGATGCATCACACTCAGAGTAATTTGCTAAAATGGTTACAAATTAAAAGAATTGACTGTTTGCTTTTTTTTTTTTTTAACTTTTTGCTAGGTAGGCAAGCCCATGTTAGTCATTTACAAACCATCCTTCTTTTTTTTTTTTAAGATATTATTTATTTATTTGACAGAGATCACAAGTAAGCAGAGACACAGGCAGAGAGAGAGAGGAGGAAGCAGGCTCCCCGCTGAGCAGAGAGCCCGATGCGATGCGGGGCTCAATCCCAGCACCCTGGGATCATGACCTGAGCCAAAGGCAGAGGCTTTAACCCACTGAGCCACCCAGGCGCCCCACAAACCATCCTTCTGATGAAAGTTATACCTTTGATCAACCCATCACTAATGAAGCAGCAGGAAACCCCCCACTTTCTATCACTGGAGATAGTACATTTCAAAATGACTATTAAAGTGTTTCTGATCACTATTATCTAAAATCTGAAATGGACAGCATCACTCTAAACTGCTAAAATAGTTCTCCTAGCACAGCTGTAGAGGCTTTCATTTTAACAGAAAATTTACCCCATTAAATATTTATGTGGTCCAAAACAACATGTTTCTGAAAGATAAAATCCTTTGGCCACATTCTCTGACTTGGACTTCTCTATTCCTATGCAAAAAGGAAACAAAATACACAGTGTCCAGTTCTCTTCTACCTTTCAGATTCTGTGACTTCTGTAATGTAAAATACATCCTTACTTATTCAAAATATCTAAAGATATACATTTTAGGCATAGTTTTACTCAATATATCATATACAATTCTTAGTAGGACAATACATATTATAGAATAAAAATGTCCATGTTAGTCTCTAAAATAATTTTTTTAATTTTATTTATTTATTTGACAGAGAGAGAGATCAAGATCACAAGTAGGCAGAGAGGAAAGCAGAGAAAGAGAAGGAAGCAGGCTCCCCGCCAAGCAGGGAGCCCAATGTGGGGTTCGATCCCAGGACCCCAAGATCACGACCTGAGCCTGAGGCAGAAGCCCAACCCACTGAGCCACCCAAGTGCCCTTCTAAAATAATTTTTAAAGAATAAACATTTTGCTCTAAGAAAATTGAAGCAAAATAAGATAAATTCATATCTATCTCATGTAGGAGTACATAAGCAAGAAGATGATTAACTTTAAGAACTTATACTTAGGGTTAGAACATTAGTATTTTCTCAAACCTGTACTTAATTTTCCTAGACAAAGATCCTAAAATAAATGTTAGAATGTTATCCCTACATAATAGAAACATAGCTTCTGCCATTATTAGGGCCAAGACTTTGGTATTCTCTTTACACACACACACACACACACAATCATTGCTATGCTTGTGTTTTCCAAAATTTCATGTTGAACCCTATCCCCAGATGTAATGGAATTAGGAGGAGAGGCCTTAAGGGATTGATTAGGATTCAATAAGGTCATGAGATTGGAATCCGCATGAATGGGATTAGTGCCTTTATAAGAGTCACAAGAGAAGTTTTTTTTCACTGCTCTTCTCTCTGTCATGTGAAAATACAATGGGAAATCATCTGTCTGCAACCTTGGAGAGGGCCCTCACTGGAACCTGACCATGTTGGCAACCTGAGGATGAATTCCCAGGACCCAGAACTGTGAGAAGAAAATTTCTGTTGTTTATAAGCCACCCAGTCTATGGTATTGTTACAGCACCTCAAGATAAGACAGTTACCTTAAGGGATATTCATGCATGCTTACATGGCTTTGCCCAAAAACATTTAATGAGCACCTATTATGATGAATCTTATGCAGGCTATTTGTTGAATAATAGTCATACTGGGATTCTGCTCGCTATAATATCCAATGAACCAGGATGCTGTAGACTCGACCAACTCATGATGCCAACCTCTCAACAAGAACCTTTAACTGTTTTCTGCAGCAGGGTTAACACTACTCTCCAACGATTTTTTTTTTTTTTTCTAAAAATGGCACATATCACTGTGCTCACATTTGGTTGTCAAAAGAAGGCACTTAGCCATGCCTGACTTTAAGGGTCAGGGGCATGTAATCCTCTAAGGAGTCAGGAATAAGGGGAACTAGGAATATTGGTGAGCAAGAGTAGTGTTTGTCATGAAACTCAAATTTAGCCAACATCCTAAAAGATACTTTGATGTTTGATGACATTCCACCTGTAACTTTATAATATACAATTTGATTGGAAGAGGGCATGTCATGTACTCTTGTATATTTCCCGAAGTGTTGGACAGTCATTGGAAACTCAAAATTACCAGAATTAATGAATTAATTAATTAATTACGGAACAAAACAAGCAGTGAACATTTCATTGTCATCTGGGCATGTGATTGCTACAGGGAGATGAGATTTTCTCTAACAAAGAATAACAGGAGCCACATGAGGTCAAGTGGTGCTAATCAGGGTTGGCTGCATGCCTAGGCTGAGTAAACAAAGCATCTGGAGTGAGTTGAGGGATGAAATCCTGTCTATCCAAAAAAACCCCTGCCATTTCCCTGTCAGGATACCTTTCACCTTCCAACAGCACCTAAAATAACCATTCCTAACCAGCAGATTTATGCCTCTTTCTCCAAATTTTTAAAAGCTAGGGGCATTGCCTTGAAATGGACAGAGTTAACGTTACTTACCATAAATGACTGTTGGACTGACTTTTTTGAATAATGATGAAGTTAACGAAAAAGAAACAAAAATGCAAGCTTTGGCTCTCTTAGTAGACATTAGGTATCAGAATGTGGAAGGTAAGAGGCTCACTTCTCAATGCTAACCAGTCCCCATCTGGAAGAGTGTGCTTGGGGAACTCTGCATTTAGGGAAGTTGTTAATATACTGAAGCTTACCGAAAGATGAAACGCTGGCAATCTATACTGTAAAAAATATAAAGGAAGCCTTGAAGTCTTGAGCATCTTTTATACCCGAAATGCCTGGAACCATCTTCTTCCAGAACCATCTTCATATGGTCTGTCTTAGTCAGTCTGGGCTGCTCTAACAAATTAGCTTAGACTAGTTGGGTTAAATGACAGATATTTATTTTTTACAGTTCTGGAGACTAAGGGGTACAAGGTTAATTGAGATCCTGCTGAAAAATTTGCAGACAGCCACCCTTTTCCTGTGTGTCCACATGTCTGAGAGGGCGCTAGTCTCTTTCTTTACCATAAAGGCGCCAATCCCATCATGGTGGATCCACTCTCATGACCTCATCTAAACCTAATTGCCTTCCAAAGACCTTACCTCCTAACAAACATCCCATTAGGGGGAGAGTTTCAACATATGAATTCTCAGGAGACACAAACATTCCATCCATAGCATGGCCTTATAACTCTTTTCTGGGGCAAAACAGCAGCTCTCTTATTCAACCAGCATTTATGCATTAGCTTCAGTGAGAGTGAACCCAGAGCAGCTGAGGACAGAACAACGCATCACAGGCATGTGCTCAGGTTATGAATTAAGAATCTAACCTGCCAGTTTGTTCCTCTCTGAAACCTAGTACAGATTTCAACCAAAACAGGATTATCAGAGTTCAATCTTAATATATATGCTTCAATAGTGCTAACATGATGTGCCAGCACTCATTTCTTGTTTCTGACATGACTTTCATTTTAATAATTCTGAAAAGCAGATATTACAGGGGAAATGAAATCATAAAAGAGAAAATTATATTTGAATATATTATTGTCCTGTATATCAAGGCCAGACTGTAGTGTCCCCTTCTCATATAAGATTCTAGTTTTCCTCTAAGCACCAAATTGATAGTGAATGGAGGAAATGACATGTCAGATTTGCAGAATCACTGTCTTTATAAATAAAAAGAAGTGCTTATATCTAAAGCGGCCAGACACAGAGGAACATGCAAATCAGTGATAATACATCAATTTAATAGAATTTCATTGCACATTTAAAATAAGAAGATCATGAGTCAATTTTTTATAATGTTAAGATTAAGGGCATACTATGTAAAATGAAGGCACATGTAATAAAGTGATGTTTGCATATGAAACATTATTAGAAGGGAACTTAGAGTAAAACAATTACATTAAAACAATTGATATTTTAATTAAATTAGATTAACTATGTTAGTCATATTCTACTACCAAACCTCTGCTGAGTTTCACTCATTCATCTAGAAGTCATTGTGCTAGGTTTGAGAAATACTGAGATATAATCACTTCTCTGAGAGCACCGGAAGCTCTTTGTAAGTAAAGGAAAAAAGAAGAATAAAAGAAAGCTTTTACAGTACAGTTTGGTAAGAATAATAGAAACAGAGACCTGCCTGAGGAACTAAGGGAATCTACAAAAGACACCTAACCTAATCTGGGGCAAGATGGATAGTGAAGATAGGGTGTAAACTTCACAGAAGTTAGGTTGCCTGACTGCAGTCTTAAGGCACAAATAGGAACTATCCAGGAAAAGAGATGGCTGTGGGAATGAATGATGTTGGGTGGCAAGGACCAGCAAGGACTTACCAGGACAATTGCAGGTGTTCCTCACACTTGGAGCTCAAGGGGAAGAAGAGGTAGCAAGCATGAGGAGAGTCTGGCAGGCACCTAATCACAAAGAGCTCACAGAGCTTGTTATTCTTCTAGGGACATAGGACCTCATCCAAGGCAGAAATGAATTCTACAAAGGGCATTCTGATGTACTAAGGAAGTGGTTTTTGATTCTTGTAGTAGTTCAAGAGGAACTACATAAGAGCTTGAATGAAGCCCGTGGCAGTGAGGATGGAAACAAAGAACCCAAGGCAGTAACACAGTGGATGAATGGAGCTTGAGAGGAGACCAAACTTTGGGACAGGAGAGAAAAGAAACTCCAGAATGAACTTTATGTGATACTTCAGTCAAATTGATTCCTCCAAGTTGGAAGTATAGGAAGAGATGCAGGATAGGGTGGAGGTGAGTTCTTTTTGGGTTTATCATAGGTCAGTGACCATGACAGAGGTTAGATAGATGACCTAGTGTGTGGGCAAAGATAAAGACTAGAAATAACAATTTGAGGGTCATTAGCATATAGGACATATTTGAAGGCATAACCTCTTATGGAGGTGAAGACCTCTCAAGGAGGTTTGGTTGTGCTAAGAAGGACATTGGGAAATCCTGGAGTAACTCTAACATTTAAAGAGAGGCTGGAAGGAGGGAGAAAAGTCCATAGGAAACTGGGAAGGAAGAACCAGAGAAGCAGAAGGAGAAGCTGGAGAAGGAGCTTTACTTATTTATCAACTACAGACAGAGTCTCAAAATTTAGGGGTGGAAAATAGAGTCAAATGAAGCAGAAAAGGCACTGTAAAATGTCTGTTGGCCTTGTAATGAAGAAAACATAGAAGCAGCCACAGGTACTTTCCCAGAGTGATGTGACAAAAGCCAATGCTCAGGGGCTCCCAGGATAAATAAGGAGACAGGAGGAAATGGGGAGTAGGAAAGGAGACAGCAATAAACTTCCTCATAAACTTGGATGTGAAGCCAAAAGAGATAAAGTGGGCCAGCAGAGGAGCAATGAGAATGGATGAAAAAATAGGAAAAGAGTGGAGTAATCAGATTTGCTTGACAGTGAAAAGGGAAATTACTTAACTTATCTTAAAACCATTCCATTTTCTCCATCCACAGTGACACAGTCTTATATCAGCTTGCTATGTTTGGGGCTGGGATGATGATAATGAGTCCGCATTCCTCTTGTGTCCATTAAATGGGCTGTAGAGGGAGATCTGTTTGGGTTTCCTTCTGTAGTTCTGTTTTCTAAAGATGACAGACTGTTGAGAAGGTGAAGGGTCAAGAGAAAAAAATCCAAGAACTGTGAAGAATGGAAAGACTAAACATTCTAGAAAAGGGGAAAACAGAGAGTGGGAAGAGTGGGCATCTGTAACAGAGGCCAACAATTCACTTCTGAGGAGGGACATTTCTATCTCTGAGCAAAAGAAAAGTGGACAAGGAAGGATACAGACAGATAGGCTTACAGGCAGGGAGGAGAAACAAAGTTGAAAAAAAAATGTCTTTTTTTTTTTTTTATGTAATCCTTTTGTTAAGCAGTCATTATCACAACCAATGATATAATGCAACAGATGCTTATTGATGCATGGCCCTGAAATCAAAAAGTTTAGTTTGGTGGTTGTAGGAAAACCCTAACAAAGCACTACACAGCATGTAATCATTGTCAGCAAGGCAACCAAGAGCTACAGGACAGCAATTCTAGCTAGACTGATCAAAGATACCCTTGAAAGGGAATCTTTAAATCATTTGTGAAAATTATTTTTTTTTATTTTAATGGGGAAAATAGTGCTATCTAATTTATAGGAAACTATCCAGTCTATGATTCCTAAAGATACATGTAGTGATTATATGGGCCCAGGGTGAGTCAGTGGAGATGAAGCGAATAGGAACAGAAAAGGACCAACTGGTGATAGGACAGCACAGGGGTAAGGAGGGGACAGAGCTCCAGAGAATGCCTCCCAGGACCCACACACTCTGTCACCTGTGACCACTGTCTCTGGTGACACAGTGGCCCCGTTCTGGGTCCATTCATGCATCCAGCAACCTCCTCACCTGCTGGGATTCGTCCTTGTCCGTTTCTCGCCTTGCCTTCCCTATTCTCACAGTGTTTATAACTAATTCATTTTCCTCCATCAGGCAGAACTGGTAATTAGAAGAAAATTTACCCATTGGTAGAAACCTCCATCCCACCATTTACACATGCTCAATAACCCTGTTTAGTCCAGGACAAAATTATGGAATGTTCCATATTCAGTTCCCCTGCCTTCCTTGTTCTTTGCTATTTTCCTACTCGAAATCTTTGACACTCTTCTTGAAGTGTCTGGATTTCATGTTATCGTCCAAATTCTCTGCTCCCAAATTATCCACGCTCCCATGTTATCCCTGTTCCCATGCAAGGAACTGGCAATGCCTTTAAAGTATTGGAGAATATATGATCTATAATTTGTTTTTTTTTAAAGATCAAAGTATTAATAAAAAGATATTCTAGGTAAATAGTTTATCCATGAGGAGGGGGAAGTGGTTTATCTGTTTTAGGAAAGGAGGTGGCCACCATAATAACCATGGAAAAAGCTTGAATTGAAGAGGAAAACATTTTTTAAATGAGAACTAAAGAGGAATTCCTGTTTAGGTAATGTTTTCACTTGCTCTCAAGGATTAAAAGAAAGAGTATGTAGAGTGCCCTGCACAGTGCTGGAACACAGCAGACCTTTCTAAACTTTTTTCTTTCCCTTTCTTTGCTAAGCATTGCCGGTAACCATAGCCACAACAATATGTGTACCCACTACAAAAGGAAACCTTTTGCACAAAACTACCAACTCTACAATATCATAAGCAAAAAGTGCACAGTCCCTAGTAATGTCTGGACTGTTGGCATTTTTTTAAACCAGGACAAGTGATAATTAGCAACAAACAAAAATTCAGCATGAAACTAAAACATTCAAAAAATATCTCCGGGAAAAGATTTTTAAAAAGATAAAACAATGGAAGAAGGGGGGGTGCGGGAAGAGCTGAAAATACTCAGGCAAGAAAATGAAATTTACTACAGACATAAAAATCACATAAGGAGCAACAAAAGGAGATTAGACAGTACAGAAAATATGCAGTTAGGGACATGGAGGTCAGGCTTGACAAAATGAGAGGCCATGACCACACTTTGAGTCATGTACTGAATTATATTCTAAATAATGCTTCGGTTTAAATTTTTTTTTAAGATTTTATTTATTTATTTGACAGAGAGAGATCACAAGTAGGCAGAGAGGCAGGCAGAGTGAAAGGGGGAAGCAGGCTCCCCGCTGAGCAGAGAGCCCAATGTGGGGCTCGATCCCAGGACCCTGGAATCATGACCTGAGCCGAAGGCAGAGACTCTAACTCACTGAGCCACCCAGCTGCCCCTAAAATTTATTTTTGACCACTATCTGGCTCCCCTTAGGAGGTGTGATAATTTTTGTTCAGGTTATTAATAGTCTTCTCCAGAGTCTCTGTTTCTTTCAGGGCTTCCCCTGATGGTAACTTCCCTCTCTGGCTGTGGGCTTCCTTAGGTCAGACATCCACCAGCTGGGGGCCTTTACCTGCAGTCCTGGAGAGAGTGATGAAAATGTAGCCTTCTTTCCTCTGAAGGGCAACAAAATTCTAGGACTTTTCCATCAAGGTACAGAAAGAAGCCTTCCTATCTTTTTATCTATAGCTTTGAGAATGTAGAGGACTCTGCTTGTGACTTTAATTTCTTTTCAAGGCCCCAAGGGCAGGAAGGGGACAAAAGAAAGATACAGAGGGACCAAAGCTGACATTCCTCCTGAAGAATCAAGAATCTGACAAATGCATGGTCTTTCCCCCAAGTTTCTACTATATTAGCATGCAATCTCTCACCCACGTGAAAGGAAAGAAGTCTCACTCCCCTTCAGAGAAAGCAATAGGTCAGAACTTCTTGGCTCAGGGGAGTAGATGCATTTAAAAGAATTGAGATTGGACAATCCAGAATCCACCTAAAGAGATTATCTAAAGGTGATAAAGAAAAGCAGATAAGAAGTATACCAGGCAAATCCGAGTTGCAGAGAATGACAGAAAAAATGGTGAAATTGTGTCAATTTTCTCATCTTTACAGGGAAGGGCAGTAGTTGTTTTCTAAATGAAAAAAAAAAAATCTGAACTAAGATTCTATATTCCAAAAACAAATTGAAATAATTCTAAATTATTAAAAAAAATCAAAATTGAACTACCAAAAACTGACAAAGATAGTTAATTCTAAGCAAAAGCAAGGAAGGAATATAGGATAGAAAAGGATATAGGATATAGGATAGGATAGAAGAAAATATCTCATTTACAACAGCAACTCAAAGAAAGCACAAGAGACCGAATAAAGAATAAACCCAATAAGGCCTATGTAATAGGTCTTTCTGTGAAGAAAATATAAAAACTCTCCTGAGATACATAACAGAAGATATCAATACATGAAAATAAGTATTGTGTTCTCATGAAGGAAAAGTAAATATTTTAAGTGACCCAATTATCCCAAAATTTATTGATCTGTTTAATATTCCCAATACAATGCTATAAAAGAAGGTTTAAAAAAATCAACAACCTTATTCTAAAGCTTATATGAGAAAACAATGTGTAGGAATACCCATAAAATTTGGTATTTCCATGAAAAAATGGTAATAAAGATAAACCTGCCAGGTAGTAAAATAACAATCAAAACATTTCAGTACTGGAGACCAAATAGATCAAGGCATAGAGTAGAGAATTCAGAAATATCTCCAAAATAAATAAATAAATAAAAGTAAAAATAAAATCATGGAAGGATTTACTTGTAGAAAGATTGAGTAAGGGGCGCCTGGGTGGCTCAGTGGGTTAAAGCCTCTGCCTTCGGCTCAGGTCATGATCCCAGGGTCCTGGGATGGAGCCCCGCATCAGGCTCTCTGATCAGCGGGGAGCCTTCTTCCTCCTCTCTCTGCCTGCCTCTCTGCCTACTTGTGATCTCTGTCTGTCAAATAAATAAAATCTTTATTAAAAAAAAAAAAAGAAAGAAAGATTGAGTAAACACACTTTCCAAATACTTTCACTAAGTACCTTTTAAAACTCTAGTCATTATCTATAAAACAGAGATTAGAAAACTTTGAAATGAGGACTAGAAGGTTGATGGCTATGAACTACAGGACATGTGAAATCACTCAGTGGTGAGTTCCTTGAATTTTTTTTGCCTAATATATTACAGACTTGGAGCTGAAGCAGCCAAAGTTGACAATCTGGGAATACTAAAGGATCCAGAACAACAACAAAAAAAAAACCCCAGGAAAGACACCTAGTAAGGTAGAAACTTTTTTTTTTTTCATTTAAATATTTATTTATTTATTTGAGAGAGAGGGAGGGAGAGAGAGATTGAGAGAGCACACAAGCAGGGGGAGGGGCAGAGGGAGAGAAGCAGACTCTCCACTGAGCAGGAAGCTTGACATGGGGCTAGATCTCACGAACCTGAGATCATGATCTGAGCAGAAATCAAGAGTCAGATGCCCAGCTGGATGGGTCACCCAGGAGCTCCAGTGAGAAACTTTTAGACAAAAAGCACTCTATGCCAGCCAAATACTACACCAAAAAAAAAAAAAAAAATCTTCGTCTTCACACCACATGCTTCAGTGGGGACTGGAATGAAAAATGTAGACTTCCACCCCTTTTAGGCTGTAACAAGAGACCTTACCCATGACTGGTTTAGGGAGTAACAGAGAGAGACCAGTCTTCCACCCGCAGCTGGAACTAAGAAGCCACTGTCATACCTCTGTGAGAGTGTGGTGTCAGGCGAGGTCTGATGGAGTCAGGACTTTCCCTACTACCCAGCAGTCATGAGGCCACCCCACTCCTCTGTGGTATCAGTGACCATGTGGGCAGTACTAATGAGTTACTCCTAACCCTCCCATCCAGAGAGCCTTCAACAAAGACCTACAGGGGATCCCAGCCATAGCAAAGAACTCCAACACCAACAGGACAGAGATGTCAGGATTATCTGAGGAAGACTTTGAGTCAGGCATCATAAATATTCTTCAGTGAGCAATTATAAACTCACTTGCAACTAATGAAAAATAGAAAATAGGAATAAAGAAATGAAGTCTATAGAAAAGAACCCAATGGGAATTTCTTTTTATTTTAATTCCGGTATAGTCAACATACACTGTTATGTTAATTTCAGTGTAAAATTAGTGATCTGACAATTCTATACGTTACTCAGTGCTCATTGTGATAAGTGTGGTTTTAATTCTCTTCATCCAAATAAGAATTTCAGAACAGAAAAATACAATAACTGAAATAAAATCTCAGTGGGTGGGCTCAACAGCAGAATGAAGGGAGCAGAGGAAAGAATCAATGAACTTGAAGCTAAATCAATATAATTTTCAAAATCTGTATAAAAAGAGAGAGAAAATCAATTGACAAAAGAAGAAACTAAGCCTTAGAGAAAATATGACTTACCTAATATTATATAATTAGTAAGTTTTGGATTCATAACCAGCTGGTCTAACTTTCAATTCAGGATTATCTTCACCAACATCTAATTTTTTTTTTAAGATTTTATTTATTTGAGAGAGAAAAAGAGAGAGAGAGAATGAGCAGGGGGAGCGACAGAGGCAGAGAGAGATGCAGACTCCCCATTGAGCAAGGAGCCCCAGACATAGGGTTCTGCCCCAGGACCTTGAGATCATGACCTGAAGTGAAGTCAGATGCTTAACAGACTGAGCCACCCAGGTGCCCCTACACCTAAAATTTTTAATTAGCTGATGTTATCATGTTAATTCAAAATTGTTGTTGTTATCATTTTAATTCAAAATTGTTACAGAATTTTATATAAAAATATCTTTAAAATATAGCCCCTCTATTTTATTTCTTCTTAAATGCACATAATTCAGAAATAGATGTGCCTGCTATGAGGAAGCCACCATCCCATGTAGACACGTGGTTGAAGAGAAACATGGTTTCTGGTTCTTATTTAGCATGGTGGTTCATGAATTAACTGTCAGAAATTCCCAAAATACAAACTTGTGAAGGCTATATAATTGACACTCTCAGGTAATTTATGTAAGGGAAAGTTTACTACTTCTCCCCTAGAGTCCATCTTAGAGTATCAGGAGATGTTTGGGAGTTGCTCTAAAACTCGTGTGTCAAATGATTTGAAGGAGTTTGTCCAGCTTTAAGGTCCATTAAGAATAATAGAATAATAAATACTTCTTCCACAAGAAAACTTTTTTAATTTATCAGTTAGTGCCATGATATCAGTAGTCTGGCTCCAAATGGAGAGATGAACTCAAGCAAATTTGCTATTGAATTGCTGTTACTTTGAACATCTTTCTCTCTGTTGGCTCAACATGGTAAGCAGCAAAATACAGACATTTTCTGTCATTCTGTCACATTAGGGGCACCAGAGATTCCTTCTTGTTCCCCAGAGCTTTGAAAAGCTGGGGACCCATCACTGCAAAAAGTCTCCTTACTGGGCCACTAGCAAATGGCAAGGGAAACTTTTTGACATGTCTGCTAATGGACTACTATGTCAACTCATGGCAGCAAGAGTAGCCTAATAAAAATATCTGATTATTAACTAAATACAATGCTAATTCCTTTATGAATTTTGTGCAGAGTACAGAAAAATAACACCACTGAGGACTGTGTGATAAAACTGTGCTATACAAACAAAAATAAAATCTAAGCTTCTCCTTTAGGTATAACCACATATCTAGAACTATCTTAACAAACTATAGACTGTAATGACAGTCACTGAAGAATTTAACTGAGCTTTGTGGTGAGCTGTGGAGCTCTTTGCCAAAATATTTAACCTGGATTCACAGTGACAAATTATCTGTATTTCCCATAGCCACCATAATGAACCTAGAAGGAAATATGGCTCCCATAGCAGGCAAGCTGTTAAAGTGAATAATAAGTAGGAAAGTTCATAAATTCAGTAAAAATGACCTGTTATGGAAAAACCAGCCACCTTCTGACAAATTTAAGAGCGTTTCCGGGGGTTTGTCAGTCAACAATTATTTATTGAGCACTTACTGTGTACAGACAATGTTGCTGGAACAGGGGATACAGAAGTAAACAAAATAGTGGGTATATCAATCCTTTACAAATTTATATCCTCAGGGGTGTGAGGAGAGTGGCAGCTAATATTCTCAGACACTACGAAGAGCTATGGTTAAAGATAATATCCTACCAATGTGGAGTAGTCAGAAAGGTACTTTCTGAAGGGTGACAGCTATGTTAAGAAAGGACATTCATAATGGTGGAGGGGTGAGTAAATATCCCAAGAGAGAGCAAGTTCAAAGACAATTTCTGAAACCAGAATAACCTTCCGAATTTTTTTGTCATTGTTAATTGAATCTCATGTTGACTGTACCCCCCGCCCCTGGCCTGGATTATGAAGTGCTTCCATATATAGGAATTTAGCTAGTTCTCACGGCAACCCTGAGACATGCATACTGTCCTCCCTATTTTGCTAAACAGTGATATTTAGCAACTTTCTCAAGATTACATATGCACCCGTAGCACAGCCTGAATGTAAACCCACTCTCTTAATCTCAAATCCTATGTAACACATCATCTTTCATAGATGTCAAAGCACTAGTGGGTTAAGAAAAAATGGGAACATTTGTAAGATTTCTTGGAGTCATTATTATTATTATTATTATCCAGGATAATAAATATGTCCTTTGACATATCTTTGCTGTCACTATCAAAGAAAGAAAAAATAAGGTTTTGGTTTCTTTAAGAAACCAGGTGTTACAGCTGAGTACCTGACCTAAGGAGGACTCCCCTGGAGCATAGAGTAGCTCAAGCAGTTGACATTTCATTGTATTTGTCACTTGTGAAAAGACAGTTTGGATTCTTCGTGGAAGCAAAAGAGATAATTAAGAAGAAAAGGGCAGAACTACAGGAGTGCAGAAATTTAAATTTCAGATGAGAAGAGGACATCATAGATCCAAAGAACATGGAAACCATTTGGATCAGTTGAAGTTTAGAATCGTCCACAAAGACTCCTTCAGTGTTGTATTCAATGTGGCAGAATTCCTGAGCACTTACTTTTTGTTTACTTTCACCAGGGCTCAAAACCATAGTGATGAGACTGAAAAAAAAAGAAAAAAAATTAAAAAGGAGAAAGGAAAGAATTCAAAGACATAGAAAATTGTCATTAGCACAGCAAGACAGTACTATTCCATGGTATGATTTGGGTGGTATGCAGCTTTTTTTTTTTCCTAATCTGAATTTTTAAACATAAATCTAAGACACATATATTGAAGATATACCTTCTCCTGTCAATTAACCATTTCTGAAGTCAAACTACCCACATGACTGTGTAACCCTCATATGCCCTTATCTTTCACATGGGAGCAGATTGTGATGGTAAAATCATAGTGCCAAAGAGGAATCACATACTTTAGAATCTAAAGGTCTGTTTGATCTTAAATTTAAATTAATAAGATAAAATGAAAATTTAGTTCCCCAGTCATACTAGCTGTATTGCAAGAGCTCAGCACACAGGTAATTCAAAGCTCTTGTATCACGCAGCATAGAATAGAACGTTTCCACATCCCAGAAAGTTCTACAGGACATGACTGGACCAGATGGCATTTGTGCAATGACATAAATCTCACATTCTCTCTATACAGTCTCTCACATGCCACATGTTTTTCACTCCAAAAATCTCCTTGCCCCACATCTCATTCTGGTCTAATTTTGATGTGTTATCTTTAATCTCTTTGCCATATTAGTCATAGCATAAAAAATTTAGATATAGTTGTGAATTTAATTGCATTTGCTTCAATACCATTATTTAATACATGAGGAATGCCTGCCTATTGTAGTGAAATGTATCCATTAATTTAGTAAATATTTAATTAGTTTCTATATATTCTAAGCATGAGGGACAGACCAAAACCTGACCCTCATGGAACTTAAAATTGAATGCAAAGGACAGACAATAAAAAGATAACAAACAAAAAACTGTATAAGGCTAGGTAGGAAGTAAATGCAGGACAAAGGGACAGAGGGAGGGGATGGGGGCAAAAAGAAGGGAAGTGGAGAGAGTAGCTGTAGCTCCTCCATGGAGAGAGGCCAGAGAGAGATTTTGTGCAAAGGTGATACTTGAAGCAAGACCTGAAAATGTGAAAGGATAAGCCATGTGAAGATCTAGGGTAAGAGCATTCCAAACACAGGGAGCAGCAAGCACAAAGTCCAAGGATTGAAATAAGCTTGATGTGTCCAAGAAGAATAAATAAGGGCAGGGTTTCTGGAGAAAAATGAGCAAGGGGAACGTGAAGGGAGGTGAGGTCTGAAAAACAGTCAAGGACAATCTGCTAGGGCCGTGTCTTTGTTATCTACTGCTGTGTAATAATTAACCCAAGATGTAGTAGGTTGAAATGGCATTTATTATTATTCCACAGTTGCTGTAGGTCAGAAATCTGGGTAAAACTGGGCTGGATACTCTGCTTCAGAATCTCTCACAGGCTGCAATTCAGGTGTTGGCAAGAGCAGGGGTCATCTGAAGTCTCAAGAAGGGTCCATGTTAAGCTCATTTACACAGTTGTTGAAAACATTCAGGTTTTGGGGGGTTTGGTTTGGTTTTGTTTTATTCTGTTTTGTTTTCTTTTTGTGGTCTTCAGTTTCTCAGTGGTTCTTGGTCATCAGGCTACCCTGATGGAAGTCACAGGCTTTGTGATCTAATTATAGAAGTCAGGTCCCATTATTTTTGCCTTATTCTATTTGTCAAAACAAATGGCCAGGTCTAGCCAACACAGGAGGGGAGGAAATTACACAAGAGTGTGAATAGCAGGAGGAGGGCATCATCAAAATACATTTTAGAAGTTTGCCCAACACAGGTCTTGTGAACCAGGGTAAGGAGTTGGAATTTTATGTAAGGAGGGACTGGAGGCATTGGAGAGCTTTGATCAAGACACTGATATAATCTCATCTTCAGTTCAGGACTGGCTGTCATATGGAAAAGAGATGTAGCAGGCCAACTGAAAATAGAGACAATGTAAGAAGCTATTGCAACTGCTCAAGTGACTGAGTTAAGAAGATAGTGATACACGACCAAATTTTGAGATCTGTTTTTAAGATAGAGACTATGGTATTTGGTGATGGGTTGGACATGGAGTAGGAGAGAAGGAGAAAGAGACTATCACAAGAAAGCTTGAAATAGATGGACAAGTCCCCACAGAAAGATTTCCCTAGAAAATCTTCCAAAACATCTACTTCATGTTCCCTTGGATTTTCTCTTTTCATTCTCCTTATATCTCCTTTAACACTTATCTGATGATCAAAGTCACTTCATAGTGTTGATGCTTAGGAAAATCTAGAACTTCCACACTTTTAATATGCTACAATAGAAGTCACAGTTTAAGAGCTGCAGAGAAGGGGGAGCATCAAAAATATAGATGGTCCCCAATTTATGATGGTGATTCAGTTCCTGAATTTTTGATTAAAGGATTGTGAGAAAGTAATGCACACTCAGTAGAAATCATACTTTGAAGCTTGTATTTGGATCTTTTCCCAGACCAGTGACATGTGGCCTGATGCTCTCTCATGATGCTGGGTAGTGGGGCAGCTCGCAGTCAGCCTCGTGATCACAAGAGTCAGCAACTGATACACTGACAACCATCTGTCCCCATACAATCACACTGTTTCGCACTTTCAGCACAGTAGTCAATAAATGATGCGAGTTAATCAACATTACCTTAAAAAGTAGTCTTTATGTTAGATGATTTTGCCCAACTATAGGCTTATGGAAGTGTTCTGAACGTGTTTAAGGTAGGCTGGGCTAACTTGCGATGTTTGGTAGATTAGGTATGTTAAATGAATTTTTGACTTATGATATAGTCAGCCTGTAACAGGCTTACAAAAATTACCCCATTGTAAGTCAAGGAAACTCTGTAGTTGTCATTACTCATTACTAAAAATATGAGACCAACTTTCTAAGTTTGTGCCCCAGTTTCTCATATTCATTAGGAGATTTAACGTGCCCTCAACATTCTTGTTTTCTTTAAAAACTGAAAATACTTTCATTGTCTTAAGAAAAAAAAATCTAATAGAGAAAATGAATTGCTTTCTCAAATATAATAGGAAGTTGATTATACATTTTTAATATTTTGACTTCAATAAAAAATTGCTGTACTCTCTGAATTCATTAACTTATAGGAGATTCTGACTTACAGCGCCCAACCTCCCTACACCCACTAAGAAGAACCCAACAGGTTTAAAGGGTTAATGGACATATCTCATGGGCCACCCTAATTCACTCGCTGATGTATTGTCTTAAGCTGACACTGTGTAGTCAAATACCAAATAAACAAAACTTAAATAGGTCATAGTTAATAGGAAACAATACATTTTTTTCTTCCCCAGGTGTAATAATTAACCCAGATTACTCACGACTAAAGCAACTGAGACCATCTTTGCCCTCAGCTGAATACAATTTCACTTGGGAATTGGTTCACTTTCCCTTCATGCTTCTTTCTCATATCTGTCCTACTCACTCCCTATACACAAGGTCCTATCTTGGGTTTGTGTTCCTTATTGGGAATAGAATCTCCCCAAAACAATTAAGACCTGCAGGAAGAAATACTCCATAGAGCCTGAGCTTCTCCCATCACTCATCCTTAATGTCACCAGACAGGTAACATTGGCAGATAACTGAAAGCATTGGACATCCTCCATTTTATATGAAACATGTACACTCATCAAATCTCTGTGACAATTCCTTTGTGTATTCTAGTAAAAGTGAAATTTGACCTAATAACAAGGGAACACATTTTTCCTGATTTCCATATTATGTCCCTTCAGGAAGAACAAAAAACAAAAAACAAAAAATCAATTCCTTAAAAAGATACATCTTATGCCTTTAATTTTTACTGCCAATATTGATGGTGAGCAGCTAGACATGTCTTTTAAGTAACACATACAGTGTCAGGTCTGGAGAACACAAAGACGGATAGGACCCCTTGAAGTCCTCTATTTCAAGCCCCTCTGCAATTCGATCCTGTTTTCCATGCCCCATCAACAGACACCCCAAGAGACCAGCCTCTCCACACTGGCTTCAGTCTCACTGTTCTCAAATCTACCTTTCACGCCAAGTCAGCTCAGATATACAACTTTTCTCTGCCCTGCCTTAAAACACTTTTCTTCCCATTTCCTATGTTTCTATTTGCTCTTCTGCCACTTTTCCACATGGACCTAAAACCTTCTTATGTTTCTGTACCTAACCTTCCATCTTGCCACTGCACTAACATTACACAGTCTCTTCCTTTTTCCCATATGCCATTCTTCACGGGGTCTCCCTTACAAAAGTCCACTCGTACTTCAAGATGCAGGCCAAATCTCATCCCTCAAACGACCTTCTTTCAGGCCTGCATTTTCACTGGACTATTTATCACATGATATTATAATCAGTAATTTATATGTCTATCTTCCCACTGTATTACAAATCTTTCATAGGAAAGAATGGACCTTAATTCATTCCCAATGCCTAGACTAACTACCTAGCCCTTTGTCAATAGCCAGTACAATTTTCTAAATGAAATAATTCATGGTGATAGTTAAAGAAAACAACAGGTAATATTTATTGAGAACCAACAACATTGTAGGCATCTCTATAAGTGCTTTTCATAATTCATTTAATCCAATCCTCATATCAAGCTTATGAAGTAGGAGCCATTATTATCCCCATATTACAAATAAAGAAACCGGAGAGCAAAGTTAAATCACCCAAGGCCACAAAGCTAGGAAATGAAAAAGGCGGAATTCAAACCTAGGCACTCTTAACCACTGGGCAATTTGCTGCCTGTGGATGAGGCATCAGCAAACTTTTTCTTAAGGGACCACATAATAAATAGCTCTGGTTTTGTGGGATAGATATAACTATTCAACTTTGCTGTTACAACAGGAAAATGGCTGGAGACGATATATAAATGAATGAGTGTGGTCATGTTCCAATAAAACTTTATTTGTAAAAATGGTCATTGGCCTGATTTAGCTCAAGGCATGCAGTTTCCTGACCTTTACTGTAGACTCTGCCTTATGTATCCAATACTGTGCATTGAAAAGATCTAGAGAGCACATTCAAATACTTGAGTACTAAAAATAAACCCACTGGGTCCATCATAGAAAAGTAAGAGACATTTCTGATTAGCAGAAGAGAAAATAGTTGCAATGCCGAAGACCTTTTCTGCAATTTCATCTTGGTGTGGCTAAGGATGGGGCCTCCAGGACAGCCATGCTGCTCAGCATCCAATGGCTACATGCCTAGAAGATGAATTAGGATGAATGCCAAGAAAATGTCTTAGACTCTTTCCTAGCACTCAACAATGGCTTTGCTCAGAGCTATTGCAAGCTTGGCCACATGGAACTTCCAGGCCAGGCTGGCAGAGGCCCAAAGGCCACATGTCACAAAACAAAAGCAATAAAATTGTTATATATATACATATTCTGCAGGTGGAAGGGGAATGACTACTGGTGGCCTCCCTACCAGATTTTCAGATTCCTGAGGAAAAGAAATCAGCCCTGATCTCCAATATCTCTTTATAACCTGTGCATTGAACCCACCATACAACCAGTGCTCTTTGTCCCATGTTTGAGGAGCCTGCCCTGCTGCTCACCTTCTAGACCTGTGCTGTCCATTGAAATGAACTGGCTTGAACCACGGTTGGTTCAACACTCCTTGACTCTGGGCAGCAGAAACCCCTGACTCTGTATTCTTGCTGTCAAGCCCCTGCCTGTTCTTTGTTAAACCCATTCGGTTCCTTTAAGCAGGACCACTGTCTTCAAAGATTTCTGCCTCTCTGCCTTTGCAGATTGAACTCCTGAACGGATTGGCTCCCCCTGTAGCAGACCTCCTCATGTTGTCCCAATCTCCTGCATCCCCCTGTCTCTCATTCACTCCCCTACTTGTCCAGTTTGACGAAATCCCTCCTTTCTGGAGTCTCGCCTTTTTCCTTGCTTTCCTGATTTGGCTTTTATCTTTTCTTCTGGTCTTAGTATTTTTATAACCATTCTGACAGCCATGCTTTCTCATCTCAGCCCAGTTCCTCCCCTTCCAACGGGATTCCCTGGGGGCATTTGCCATTATCATTCCTCAGTTTGGGATAGAGAACAGAAACTGTATCGACCTTCTGCCACCTCTTATCTTGTAGGCATGGTTCAGTCTCCCACCTGCCATGTTCCAGTCCATCTGCACCATTAATTGTGCTTTACAACCTTCTATGTGGAGGACCCTTCAAGGCTTTTTTTATATTATTATTGCTCTTCAGATCTTGTTATTCCCTGTCCAAATTCTAACCAAGAAAAAAAATAGGTTCACTGAATATTTAAGAAAACTAGTGGCTCGATGTGTGCAATTAGAAATAAAGAAAACCTCACTGTTTGCTGTCAGTCAGTATTTGCCTATAAGGGCAGGAAAAAAAAAATGACACTTTTTATTGTTTACATCTTTTTCTGTAAAGAATACAGATAAAATGGGTTTAATGACCCATTCAATGAAAATGTTGTTCAGGTACTTGCTTGTACATTAAGGAATAGCTCTAGGAAGTCCACATTTTATGCCCACTTACTGGAGGCACAAAAAATTAACTCAGATGGGAGCCATTGCTGATTTTATTTTATCCTTTTATCTGTTTTTTTAATCTGTAACATGATCCAAAAGACATGAGCATATATTTGTTCTCAGTTAATTTTCAGATCACTCCAAAAAATGTCCAATATTGTGTTTCTTTGTGCATTGTTCAGAGGCAGCTCTGGTGGTTTGAAAGAGACAAAAGACATCCCCTAGTGAACACTGCCGTTCCTTTAGGGGAAAGCTCTACCCATCTAATAGCTATTTTAAGATGTTGAAGATGCATTACCACAGGCTGCAATTACTCTGTGAATTCCAGTTTGAATTGAAGTATCATCTCTCAAGGGTGTAATCCTAGGGTCACATTTCCTTTTCCAGGCAAAGTAAACCATCTCTTTGACTATTCAGGCCACTATAAGAAATCTCAGACTGTCAAAGTTCGTCTTTATTTTTAAGTAAATAACATTATATTTTAAATACAAGCAATTTGGAATTCACAAAAACAACAGCCTACAGTGACTAAAGGAGCAAATCAGCCACAAATAATCACTAATTATGGTCAAATATTGAATAAAGATCACGCGTAACTAAGGAAGATCCTTTAAGCATCATATCTATGTGGTACAGAAAGAAATCATACAGAAACCTATCTATGATCTTTAAAACTTCGAATGGGCTTTTATAAACCAACGGTGTTATGTCTTTATGCAACAGTTACTATTTACTGTATTTGTCTTCTTCCAAAATTAGTGTTCCAAATGACTTAATGCCTTTTTTAATCAAGTAGGCAGGAGATACAAACCTGAAATGCCCGCTCAGCTTTTTGATCCTCAGCTACTTCAAAGGAGAGCGCAAAAGACCCTGGCTCTGCATGAAACCTGTCCAACAGCATTATATTCACGGACTCAGGAAGGCACATATATTAAGCACAGTCTGGCATCTTGTTTTGATTTTGTTCCCAAGGGAAACAGCAAATTTACAGATTACCAGAAAGGTATCACCTATATTTACATTTCCTTTTTTTTTTTTCCCAGCCTCCTCAATTTTTTTTAAAGATTTCATTTATTTATTTGACAGGGAGATAGAGAGAGAGAGCACAAGTAGGCAGAGCAGCAGGCAGAGGGAGGGGGAAAAACAGATTCCCGGCTGAGCAGGGAGCCCGATACGGGGCTCCATCCCAGGGTCCTGAGATCATGACCTGAGCCACAGGCAGATGGTTAACTGACTGAGCCACCTGGGCACCCCATGCCTCCTCAATCATAACAGAGGCTAATCAATTTTGCTAAAAGGAAAAACTAAACTATAGTTCTCAAAAATAAATTATCAAAAATTACTAGTTTTACAAAGATGATACAACAGACCTGAATAGAAACAGATTTTTACCTGTGTCTTCTGACTGCAAAGACTTTCTGTTTTGGATCTTTTCTTGTTCTCCCAGACCCATGTAACAAAGAGTTTACCTGAATGACACCATTTTTTTTCCCCAAATCCCTGAGCCACCACCTAAGGTCAGGTGACCATCCTCTCTTGCGCAGATTACTGTACCACCTTCTAACTGGCCTCCCGAGCCCTAGTCCTGTCCCCCCTTGCACAGTAACCCGTTCTCTACACTTCATTCATGATGAGAACGCCAAACCCTCTAACCAGTTAATTGAGCCTCTCACATTCTAGCCTCTTCTCACACCGGCAGCCTCATCAAAACATCCTCCCTGCTTCATAATCCAAGCCCTGGGAAAACTGCAATTCGTTTTGCTCCTAGAACATGTCACATTCTCTTCCCCGTAGCTTTGCAGCTGTTGTGCTGCAGTCTGCCTGAACACTACTGCCCTCCACACTCCTGGGCCCAGCCCTTTTACACCTTTGAAATCTCAACATAGTGTTCATTTCCTCCCCCATGCTTTTCTAGATCCTTCTTCCCCGCCTAAAGGCCTCTACTCTGAGAAGTACCAGAGACATATTTTTTCTATCCCATTTTATTTGACAGACTTCATATTCTCTTCTTCCCAAGAGAGCAGGGCCTTTCTTTTTTGCACACTGTTATATAACTAGAACACAGGCTAGTATTTACAGAATGAATGACTGGCTTATCAGCTGGTTGAAAGGATGGATGGATGGATGGATGGACGGATGGATGGATGAATAGATTTTTTTTAATAAATGGAGTTAGGGTGACTATTGAGAAAATCAGAGACAACACAGCTGGTTGTTGCATCTTTAAAAACATTAATGCATCTTTAAAAACATTCCACTGCACATTGCTTTGATAGAAGACATATTAATTATAAAAAATGTTTATGACCTCATTTATGTAATCAAGTTTTAAAGAAGTAATTTAAAAATATTTATGTATTTAAAAAAGAAGAAAAAAATAAAAATATTTATGTATTCACTTTAGGTATAGGATAGTGACGGAGCTCGTAGCTCATGATAATTAGATAAATTTCATTGTTTCTTTCTCTAAGAAACTTACAGCCTAGGTATGTGCTATACGATGAACTTAATAAAGAAAAATATAGTTTTTTTAAAGAAAAAAATAAGCCACAAGAATTCTATATTTGTCTTTAAAAAACAGTTTTACTAATCACTTTTTTAAAGTCTTAGAGAATAGTAAAAATGGTTTTGACTGGGAAAAAAACATGAATTTTTAACTTTAAACTCAAAGATATTTCTTATTTCTCAAGTATTCAATCTTATGAATTCTATAAAAATTAACTAAAGCTTTTTTTTTTTTTTTTTTAGATCTCAAAAAAGATCACAAGTAGGCAGAGAGGCAGGCAGAGAGAGAGGAGAAAGCAGGCTCCCCACTGAGCAGAGAGCCTGATGTGGGGCTCGATCCCAGGACCCTGGGATCATGACCTGAGCCGAAGGCAAAGGCTTTAACCCACTGAGCCACCCAGGTGCCCCTAACTAAAGCTTATTATCTATGTGAGGAAAAGAGCAAAATAAATGTGGAGGAGGAAGACTTGAGAACTGGGACATAGGAAAAATGATCTGGAAGGGCTGAGAGCAGAATCTCACCTAAGGAAATGCTCTCCTGTGGTGTGCTGAGTACAATACTCCCTCACTGTCTCTTGAAGGTAATGAACCCTATCACTTTCAATATGGAAGACAGGAGCTAGAGGAAGTAGCCCTGCCATTTTGGGTGATGTATAGATGGTGCTTTCCAGTGATGTGGGAGAGGCTTAGGTTTCCCAGAATAACTCAAAGAACAGTGAGCACTGAACAGAGAACCCACACAGAGCCAGACTGTCTAGAAGCATCTCACAAGGGAAAGCAGGTGATTTCAACAGTGCTTATTAGGTTGTCACAAAAATGTGGTTGTAGCAAAAACAGGAAGGACTATAAGAAGTGCTGCTCTTGAGTACCTTCCAGTCCAAACAACAGCCAGTGCATTTGTGATCAGCCGTGCTGATCACAGAATGAAAAGAGAGCCTGTGAATTTTATCTTCATCATGATCTGCTACAAAGCATAGCACAGTCTGAAAGAAAGGGGAGGAATCTGAATTCAGCTAGCCATCTCAGCTAAATCTTCCTTTTCCTCTTCTTTCTCCCCTCATGCCATCCTTCCTGGATGACTTACAACCCCTTACATGTGCTCCCACAGTAACTATGCCAATTTCTGTACTGGCTCTGCTTTATCCAGTGGCTTGCTGGAAAAGGTTTAACAACCTGCTCTTGTAGGAAAAATGCATCTATGTACATAATTCTATTATAATCTCTACCGATGCAAACGGGTGTTAGTACACAGTTTAGGAAAATAGTAAGATACATAATAATCTTTATTGTAAATATGACATAGCTAATTTATCCTCCCAGAATACTTAGCCTGGTTTTTGCTGAACTCTTGCATTTGTAGCCAAAGTATGATTACAATTCAACCATGATTTCACAAAATTAGACTATGAATAAATGTTTGATTACTTCCCAGTTCAGTAGTTGTTCATGCTGACAAAATAATATAGTTCTGATATAAATATTAGTTGATATTTCCATTTATCCTAATGAATAAAACAAAAGGGGGAAAACTGTGGATGTATGGACAACTTCACTCATTCATCAATGATATGAGGATTTATTTGTCAGAGACTAGTTTTAAAA
This sequence comes from Lontra canadensis, assembly GCF_010015895.1. Taxonomy (NCBI): domain Eukaryota; kingdom Metazoa; phylum Chordata; class Mammalia; order Carnivora; family Mustelidae; genus Lontra; species Lontra canadensis. The sequence goes on along the minus strand of NW_022631016.1, from coordinate 13,800,426 downwards.
CCCTGGAACGATATTTCATCAATTTTTTGGTGTTATTTGTCATGTAATGGCTGGAGACATGACATCATATATTTAAGTTTCATCTACATTATTAACATTTTCTCTATTACTTCCTTACATCTAGATAATCAACAAAACAATAAAGCTAATCCTGACAAAGTGAGATGAGGGGGGAACATTTCCCAATTTCTGTGCTATAAATACTGCTGTCATGACGAATTTCGGGCACCAATGTGATGTCACTGACACAGAGATCAGGAGATATGCACAGCAGCACAAACTTTATGAGAACTACATCAAGACAGAGCTAACAGACATGAAGAATCTCTAGAGCATAAATAAGAGCAAAATAGTCAGGAATTGATGAGTTTTGAGTCTGTATTAACTTTGTTTTTAATACAATTTATTTAATGGTAAGTTTATATAACTTAATTTTTAATAACACCTGCGTTTAGCAACAATGTGACAAGGCTTCTGAGAAATTATGAGCCACTCCAGCACACCAGTGGATAATTCTTCCTGGGTCATCCACGTCCTCTCTTATGAGTTGTCACAGGCATTATGCTATGTAATGACTGTTTACTTATTTGTTTTCTCCTGAATACCAGAGAATTGGGAATGAGATCTTCCTTCTCTGGGTCACAGGTCCTTGCAGCTCCTGGAATGTCATCAAGCCTTTGGTGGATGTTCAGAAGACACATAGTGAGTACATGCAACTCTCAACAGTCACCCATTGCTGGCCCCGAAGCTGGGGAAATATTGCTGCACACTTCCCAGACTTCACCTCTTATTTTTATCTCATCAGCAACTCAGCTTAACAAAAACCACTCTCTCCACATCGCTTCCTATTAGAGGAAGCACATACAAATATTAATTAGGCACTTTCCGTATGATGCTCCCATCTGGTACTCACCTCAGAGTATTGTATTGTAACAGAAAGGACCCCTGCACAAAGTAAGCTACTGAAGTTTCTCACACTGGTTACTCTTTGGATCCACCCACCCTTAGTAAATCTTTATAGAAACTGCCCAGATTTCCACCCCGACCCCGTCAAGACTGAGGCGCTCATTCCTCTAGCTCCTGAGGGTTTTCAAAACCAAAGGTTCTCAGGTGAGTTTCTCTCCAGAAACTCTCCTTGTCTGAACAAAGCTACCCAGCCCAAGATCACTCCTCTCCACCTGTGTCAGCCTGTAAGAAATGACTGGGCACTTCAAGGGCATGAGGAACTGCCCTCCTGCTGTGATTTGGGACACCTCTAGAGGGCCATCCTTAGTTACAGTGCTCTCCGGTGAACCAGTCTTCTCCATCTGCCCAGTTCTGCTTCCTTAATTCCTTGATCAACTAGTAAACAAAAAACTTCACCTCAGGATCTCTTCCTTGAGGATCCCATGGTTCTGTGGCCCTCCATACTGCATAATGCTCCTCAATGCATACATTTTAATACACTCTCATGCCAAAAGGATGCGTATTGTGAAAAATATTGAAGTAAAAACCTGGAGCATAACATTAATGAATAGAACAAATAATCGATCGCAATAGAATTTACAGCTGATTTAATAGAACCATCTCAGTTCTAAAACTATGATTTTTAAATGCATCTTTATAGAAATAAAACTCTATATTAGCTTAAATACTACATCTTCTTCTAACTCTTGATTTTGTTTCCCAATATAGAAGTCTTTCAGTGTGTTGTAAGAGTTATTTCAAGGCTTTCATGAAAGAGAAAACTCTAATCCAAATAACAGAGTTATACTGAGAGTATTATTCATTTGCTTTACCAATGCAGTGTTGGGAAGATTGAGGTGAGCTGAAATTGGGCATACAAATAAGAACTTGCTTAGCTAACATTAATAATCATTAAAAGGCAAAAATGACCTTAATTTCTAAAAAGGAAGGGTATAGTTAATGATCCCTTTTTAGCAAATTTCCATCTTATACAATTACCACATAGGCAGCTCCAGAGAGAAAATATGGCTGAACAATCACCACTCTCAGGTGAAAAGCATTTCAGGTAGCATGGTTCCTTCATTTAAAGAGGTTTTTAGTTCCAAGATGTGAAAAGACAAAGCTAAAAAGCATTCTCTTAAAATTCTATCCCAATTAGCCATATTTGAACTCTAAATGACCACATGCTATAAACCAATTAAATCTGTTATATTTACATAACCACTTAACACAGAAGAAGAGAGACGACAGGTGACCTACAACTTAGTTATTTTTTGTCATGACCACATAGACATTTCAAAAGTTTTGCACTCTTTAGGCATTAAGAGATGACAAACATTTAGATAAGTGTAGATTACTCAATTTATATTCACCCCTCTCAAAAATGGTTGAAAGAAATTCACTGAAATTTTTACAGATAGGAGAAATTGCACTGAGGCCAAATATGAAATGTTAATATCCCAAAGTAAATTTAAGACACTCTGAGTGATTTAAAATAATGTCTCTCATTTTTTTATCCTTGACACAAACTATAAAAGTACGTTCTTTCAAATTGTTTTTGACAGCTTTCTGAATACTTTCTTTTTAATTCCAGAAAATACAATTTTATTAACCCAGTAATTGAGGACCCCATCCCTTTCTACACCCGTCCCCCTCAAAAGGATAGGGTTGGGTAAGGGAGAAAGAAACCTGGGGTGGAAATGTCCCCTATCCCTCAAAGGGGAAGACAGGAGGAAGAGGGACTGTGCAATTAGGTCTCAAGAGGAGAGGGGAGCTGGAGAAGGGTATCAGATCAAGACAACAGCAGAAGAGGAAGAAGAGGATGGAGATGGTGATGGAGCTATTGAAGACCCAGGAAAAACAAGGGGGGCTGGGGCTAGGGAGCCAAAGGATGTGGGAAGTGTGAGGCTGGAGCCCAGAAGGGGGGTTCGTTCTGTGGCAGGGTGGTCTCTAGGCTCCCCTTCTTCAACACCCTCTTGCCCCTGAGTTGCTTCCTCCTGCTCCCCTTCTCCGGGACCCCTGTGAACAGGCTGCTTGCAGATGGGGCAGGTCTTCCGGGTCTGAGTGAGCCAGGGGTCCACACAGCGGCTGTGATAAGCATGAGCACAGGGAAGTACCCTCAGCTTGTCTCCATCCTCATATTCGTCCAGGCAGATGGCACAGACATCGTACTGGTCTCCCTTCTGATAGTCATGTATAGGAATCTGCTTCAGTTGCTCTTTGGTCAGCCGATTCTGCTGGAGCTGTTTCTGGTACTGGATAAAACGAACTATCAGCCCTGCTCCCATGGCCAAAATCAGCAGTCCCATAAACCCTGTGAAAGGGATGAGGCAATAGCCCAGGAGGAAGTTACTGTCTGGGACCAGGAGCACTTGAGCTCCCTTCTCGTAGACAAAGAGAGCACGCAGGTACTTGGAACTCCTTTCCCCAATAAACACAGATGGGATCCAGATCTGCTGCTGGATTTCCTCACTGTTCCACACCATATTCAGAAGTTCATTGGAATTTACATTGTGTACCACAGCTGCACCATACCCAGCCTTCTGAACGTTTAGGACCTTGAGATCAAAGTTGCAGTCGAATCTCCGAAGAAGTGCAATAAAGACTGACCCATTGACCGCAACTGGGGGTGGCGAGGCAACGGGGCTGCAGGCGTTGGCCGGCTGAGCCTCCACAAGGAACCCCTGAAGTCCCTCATGTCTCAAGGCAGACCCAAAGAGAGCTGGAAGGTCTGCAAAGTCCATGCTGTTATTGTGGTCAGAAATTGCTCGAACGAGCCCCCGGACGGGGGCCGCTCCCCACAGCAAAGTGGCCACAAGAGTGCAAAGCAGGAAGGCCGCTGGGTGCATGGCGGAGGGGGAAGCCGCGTCTGGTAGCAGACGCAGAAGGTGGATTCTGTGCCCTCTCTGCCCTTCCTTCAATGTCCCAGGAGTCCAGACATCCCCAGGCCCCACTTCCCAGCTACAGAGGGGCGTGAGGCAGGAACCCCAGCTCCGGGAATGAGATATCCAACAGGTTCAGCAGAGGTAGTGGGGGAGACACTAAGAGTATTCTTTTCTACTATAAGGATGCAACAAGGAAAGGGAGCAAAGGCAAGCACAAATGACAGATAAACTGGAAGAGCAGGAAAGGCCAAGGAGACGGGACCTCCAGCCAGGGGGCCGGCTTCCTGTTTCCCGGAAAAAAAACGGTTTCCCACAGTGAAAGTTGGTGCCCTATCAGCACAGGGCCTGATCTCAAGATGAAGGACTTCCGGTCCTCCTCTGCTCCCTGTGGATGCTGGGGCTGTGGTATCTTCAGGTCTCGCGAGAGTGTTCCCCACTCTTCCATCCCACCCGCTGAAAGCTTAGTACGCCTATCGCGAGAAGTCTTACTGGCTTATCTGATACCCCGGAAGTGACTAGGAAGGAGGGGCCACAGTAAAAAAAATTTCAATATTACTTTCAATGTAGGTTTTATTGCCAATGAGTTCAATGTAAGAGTGCACATCAGTATCTACAAGTGTGAGTTCTTTGTTGGCCTACTGAATAGGGGGAGGGGGGAGGAGCGAGTGTGTGAAATCTGAGATAATTCACAAACACCCCAATATCATACGGATAACCAAGGATCAAAAGTGTTTAACATTTTAATAATTTAATCCCAGTAACTCAGTACAATCTTTTAAACTAATAAGCTTCTATTTCCATTCCAGCTACGACATGAATGGAAATTCTTATCTCCATAAAAACTTACTTCTTTATGAGGACCAGTTCAGGCTAGAAGTTAACCGCTGGGTATTTGGATGGTAAATTTTTCTAACCCATTGTAGAGGCCCGGAGAGTATGCTATGGATTCCAATCCCCATGACCAAGGAAATCACTGGATTATTAAATCATGGGAAACCAAGATAGATTTTTTTCTTATGGGCCCATTTACAACATGAAGAAGTATCCATTGGTTCTTAGACTTGACATTTCCTTACAGCTACTCTTTCTGTCTTTAAGGGTAATACCTAGAAGTCAAAACCTAGATTAGAAAAGGAAATTATAGACCGCTTTAAATAAAGATGTGCCTGATTGGCCAGGTCAGAAATGGAAAGGTTTTATTCTGAGCACCCTGCCCTCCAGAACTGGGTGGCCACCTTCTCACATGATGGGAGTATCCTGCCATTTTTGTACCACTGGTGCCATATGCCAAAATGTTCTTTCAGACTTGTTTCATCTCCATATCCCTGTGTTTTCCAATTTGGGAGTGTGACAGGTTATCACAGGCCATTGTTTCTGCTTCAGCTTAATCTTGCTAAGGTAAAGCACAAAACAATAAGCTTTAAGTACACTTACTTTCGAAGACAAGTGCTAAAGCACTCCTTCAGGATTTTTTAAGTGGAGTGGAGGAGAGGCGACAGCAGTCCCATACTGGTCCTGCTGGTGTGAGCTGGTTGCTGACCTCAGTCTAAAAAGATTGAAGGACGGAGAAGATCTCTTCAGAGAGAGTTATCAGTGAGCTGTGTTGGCCCACACACACCCATGGGGAAGCAGAGGTGATGTTTCCCCTTAATCTCAAGCCAAAAGAAAGTGACTTGAGAAATTCAAGGCCTACAGAAAAAGAGAAGGGAGTGTATTAGGTCAAGCTGCATTTCCATGGCCAGAGAAGTTTCTCAAAATCCAAACGTAGACTTGCCACGGGATGCCCTTAAAAAGACATCCCTTGAAGGGTTCTATCTGAAAAGGCAGAGGGAGGCCAAAACAGAGAGTGGGTACCAGAACAAACCTAGGGGTGGAGGAGGAGTCATAGGTGACCAGCCCACAGAAGACACTGTCTTCATCAGTTGAGATGCAGAGAAACTTCAGAAGAAAATACTGCCAAGAAATACACAAAAGCTCTCACTGTGTAAGAATGAAGGGGTAAGTTTGGGATGATTCGCTATGCCAACAGACACCCATTCCATATCGCTGCTGCACCAGCCACTTGTGCTTATTTCCCCTGAGGCCAGTCCTAGAGAGGTCAAGAGCAGAAGCTAACCAGAGCAGGAGGGAAGCAAAGATAAGAGAAGCCTATAGTACCTGCGCCCACACACCAAACACCCTGAAACTTTCAAATCTGAATTGGAACCGAGCTGGGGCAGGAGAGAGACTATAAAATGAGTCTAGGGTTTTATATTATATCAGACTACACTAGCATTATGCATTCTGAACAGCACATGTAAAATAATCAAAGGCAGGGATGGATTCAGGCATTTCTAGTCCTGGAGTTTATCCACTTGAAAACCTCCTTCAATCAAAAAGACAAAACATGGCTATCAGACACATGAAAAAATGTTCATCATCACTAGCCATCAGGGAGATTCAAATTAAAACCACATTGAGATATCACCTTACACCAGTTAGAATGGCCAAAATTAGCAAGACAGGAAACAACATGTGTTGGAGGGGATGTGGAGAAAGGGGAACCCTCTTACACTGTTGGTGGAAATGCAAGTTGGTGCAGCCACTTCGGAGAACAGCATGGAGATTCCTCAAGAAATTAAAAATAGAGCTTCCCTATGACCCTGCAATTGCTCTACTGGGTATTTACCCCAAAGATACAGATGTAGTGAAAAGAAGGGCCATCTGTACCCCAATGTTTATAGCAGTCATGGCCATGGTCGCCAAACTGTGGAAAGAACCAAGATGCCCTTCAACGGATGAATGGATAAGGAAGATGTGGTCCATATACACTATGGAGTATTATGCTTCCATCAGAAAGGATGAATACCCAACTTTTGTAGCAACATGGATGGGACTGGAATAGATTATGCTGAGTGAAATAAGTCAAGCAGAGAGAGTCAATTATCATATGGTTTCACTTATTTGTGGAGCATAACAAATAGCATGGAGGACAAGGGGAGTTAGAGAGGAGAAGGGAGTTGGGGGAAATTGGAAGGGGAGGTGAACCATGAGAGACTATGGACTCTGAAAAACAATCTGAGGGGTTTGAAGGGGCGGGGGGTGGGAGGTTGGGGGAACCAGGTGGTGGGTATTAGAGAGGGCACGGATTTTATGGAGCACTGGGTGTGGTGCAAAAACAATGAATACTGTTATGCTGAAAATAAATTTAAAAAAATAAATAAATACCCCAAACCGAGTTCTTGTTATTTTTCCTGAGACCAACTCATCCTCAGTCCTTGTTATCATAAACAATAACAATTCCATTATCTCTCTCCAAACTCCCAAATTGTCCATCAAAAATAATCCCATTGATGCTGCCTTCAAAATATATTCAAGATCCTGCCCCTTCATATGACCCCTTATCATCAACCAAAATACCATTATTTCATGAATTATTGTAGAAGTCTTCTGATTGAGTTGCTTGTGTCTACCTATGCCTCCCTTCACTCTAGTTCTTCTTTTCTCAACTCACAGTCTGTTAAAACATAAGTTAGTGTCACTCCTTTACTCAGAAATTCCCAATGACCTCCACTTCATGCAGAATAAAAAGACTATTATATGTAAAGTCACATGAATTCGCTGATCCTTTTTTTTTTTTGTGCTGAGCCCTTTTCTTACAAACCTTCCTCTCTACTCTCTCCATCAGCCACAGAAGCTTCCTTTCCCATTCTTGGACATGCCAGAATTACTCTACACACAGATTTTTTTGTACTTGGTGTTCCCTCAACCCTCAATGCTTTCTCCTCATTTATTTCCATGGCTTGTTTTTTTATCTTGGCAGTCCCCTTCTCAGCAAGAACTCCAATGGCCACCACTCCTTCTAATAGACATTGTAGACTCATTATTGCTGTTTTGGTTCTTATTATTTATTACTATCTATTATTTATAACTGTATGTATTTTACTTATGCATCTTTTCTATTGTCTCTTTCCCCCACTAGAATGAATAGCAGAGGATCGTGAGGACAAGACTGCTTTTCAGGTTTATCCACCAGTATATCTTCTTCATTCATCAATCTGCTTCAGAGGTCGTTTATGTTTAACAAATATCTGTTGCTATTTATTGGGCTTAGAAAAGATTTGGGTGGAGATTGAGATGGGAATGGAGACAGATTTGGAAGTTGGAGAGTGAGGGATATTGAGAAGCAGCCATAGGCTATGGAAGATATTGGTAGAGGAAAGAGTGGAGGAGAGGATTTTAAGATGTGTTACTACAGTTAGCAGATTAGTTCCCCTCCACCATTTTTAATATCAATTCAATCTCTTTTAATTAATTTTTAGGACTGGACTGCATTTCTGTTAATGTGATCTATGCAGACAATATACCACTTAAGGCCAGGTTTTTTAATTAAATAAAATCTAACTGTAATGTTTACTTTTGTGTGTATCTATATATCTATATCTATCTATATCTATATATATATAGAGAGAGAGATATTTACCCTTTTTGCAAAGCTTAATTCTGTTTGACCTCTGTGTACCCTAACTCAGATTTCAGCTCCTTCACCAGCTTCTGTAAGAAATCCAACTGCACCTAGATTATGGTAAAATTGGGGTAGGAATGTTGGAAGTTTGCTTCCACAGGATCCCTTGGATGCCACTATAAAGAAATCCTCATGGAACTGTCTCTCTTCCTAAGTGCATGCTTTCCATTCCCAGCCATTTGCTGCCCCTCCCTTATGCCCCTGCACCACTGTACCCCTTCCCTTCCCGCACACTCCCCCTCCTTTATTATAGCAATGAGCCCTCTTCTTCCTCTGAAACCTACACTTGGGAAGTGTCTTTGCAGTAAAGTTGATCTCCCCCTACAATGACTATCTCTAAGAGCTGCTAAAAATATTTGCTCCATGTTTGTCCACTGAGAATGAAACAAAATCAGAAAAATTATTGATCAAAAAAAGAGAAAGAGAGGGAACCTGGGTGGCTCAGTTGGTTAAGCAACTGCCTTTGGCTCAGGTCATGAATTTGGAGTCTTGGGATCAAGTCCCGCATTGGGCTCCCTGCTCCACGGGGAGTCTGCTTTTCCCTCTGACCCTCCCCACTCTCATGCTCGCTGGCGCATGCAGGCTCACACTCTCTCTCTCTCTCTCTCTCTCAAATAAATAAATAAAATCTCTAAAAAAAAGAGAGAGAGAGAGAGAGAGAGAGAGAGAGACACATTGACTTGTCCTAAAATCAACAGTGATTTTAACTGTAAACTATTTGTAAACTGCACAAATTTCAGAAACCGTCACAAAAACACTTACACTAACATTTTTTTTTTTACTATTATTAAATGGATTTAAAACCTTGGCACTGAAACTCCCAAAGTTTGGAATTTATAGGAATGTACTAGGTTGCTCAGGATTTTTGGAGCTAATGTAAAATTCATTAAAATGACATTATTCACAGGATGAGAGTGTATCGAGGGATTAAATTAAACATAGATTTATTTTTAGGAATAACTCATTATAGGAAAAAAAAATAATGGCCATCAGCCAAAAACTTAATCTAATGTGCTAAAATTAAGTAAATATCACTAACTGTTATAAGGAACCATCCCGTGAATATGCAATGTTTCTTTAGTTTGAAATTTAAGCTCCTTAAAATCATGAAAGTTACAAACCTGACACTGTAATACCATAGAAGCAAAATTAGCTAATGTTTACTAATAATAACTAAACTAATAGGTTGCAACTCAAAGTAATTGTTTTTCAATAAAGAAAGAAATGGAAATATAGAATGTTACAGATCATTTCTTAATTAACGGTGTGATATCATTTGCTCTATATTAACCTTATTCCTAAATCAGTTACTCCACTTTAAAACTACAAAGAAAAAAAATCCTTCTAATTCTTTCTTTAATTCAGTTGTTGTCAGTACTCAAGACTCTTGTAGACTGCTCTTCAGTACTCAAGACTCTTGTAGTCTGCTCTGTGGTCTTTAGGATATATTTCATGTGTAATTTCTAAAATAATAGTAGTTTATTGCTATAATTTAGAGATAATGTGGTCTATACCCTCAAGGATATTAAATCTCAAAGTAACTTAAAAAATTAATGTACATTCAACAAAATTCCCATATTCAGGCCATATGTCAAAAATTTCCTTGAGGGGGCCATATAGGACACAAAGCCCATAAGCTAAAATGTGTCCCTATACCCTCATTTTGCTAAATCTTAACCTAGAACTACTATATTTAAATAATGAGTGTGACTTTTAATTTGAATTTAAGAGCCTTCATTCAATACAATGAATAAATATGAGCAGAGATAGAATTTTAGGAAGTAATAAGATGGATCCCAAAAGGAGAGATAATCTGTAAAGTGGAGATTACATGTCCAAGAAGGCCCTGAGTCAAAATGAATAAGCTTCCCCCAAAAAAGCTTAACCCATGAATATAATGAAAGTGTCAAAACCAGCAGAAAGAACTTGAACTCCCCAACCCTGAATATGACACAAAGTTTCTGTTAACCACATATTTGTCCCTCAGAAACCAAGAACCCTGACTGTGGGAATAAGGTGGCTGTGTCTATGCTTCAGCACATTCATGTAGGTAGTGACTCTGTTACAGACAGACAGCCTGTTAAGCCACGTGGTCTTCCTCTGACTTTTGTCCCTTTTAACACTCCCTTCATCTCTTTTCCAGCGGAGCAATTTAGCTTCCCCTTGCTCAACCTTGCCTGAGTAGACTGGCCATAATCTCAGTGCTCTCTTTATTCAGTAAAAAGCCCCAACAATAAGTAGTTTCAGGGCACCCTGCTTCTGCCTTGGGAAGGAGTTTGTCTCTCCCCGGACTCACAAGGAGCTAGTCAGTATCCATTTTGGTCCTTAAGACAGCAATTTTATTTTCTACCACTCAGGTAAGCACTATCTGCTATGACTTAGTGATTCTACGTTCTATCAAGATCTAACCAGGAATAGCATTAGATGAATCAATCAGGGTTGTGCTAGGAGAATATTTTAGTGTTTGGGGGGAATATCAGACTGCAGAGCCACACAACACCCTAAGTGTGGGGTGTACGAATTGGTACTTATAGTGGTATGGTTGCCATTGGAAGGAACTTAAACAGCTTAAACAAGAACAGCAATGTATTGATTCATGGAATTGATGGAACAGATAAAACAGTGGAACTGGGGGTGCAGGTGTCAATTCCATGGGCTTATACAGCGCAGGGTTATATCTGCTCCTGATTTCTGTATCTCTGTGTTCATTAGCCTCATTCTCCTTCACTGCAGACTAGCTGCCTTCACACAGCAAGAGAAACAGCCCCTGACAGCTCCTGAGTTCAGCTTCTTTCTGCTTAGCAGAAAGAATATAGGTTTAAGTAGTAAACCTCCCCAATATAGGTTTAAGTAGTAAACCTCTGATACCAGCTCTGATTACTGGTCTTTGCTTTACCAAGTTCGGCTGGGATGACTCAGAGCATTTCCTTGGCACCTTACCTCAGACTCCTGGTGCATGTAAGCAATATATTTTATATCGTTGCCCTTATTTGATATTATGCTAGTTAATACAAAAACAAGACCTATTCTTATATCCTGGATTCTACTTATGTTTTATGCCCTTTTGCCCTTTTGATAAAAGAGCATGAAATTTCTTGGAATCAAATATATGATTATAAGTTGAATATTTTAGGAGGCACCTGCCGGCTCAGTGAGTTAAGCAGCCAGCTTTTGATTTTGGTTCAGGTCATGATCTCAGGGTCCTGTGATCAAGCCTCACTCAGTAGGGAGTCTGTTTGAGGATTCTCTCTCTCCCTCTCCCCCTGTGTCTCTCCCCACTCATGTTCATGAGCTTGCTTGCTCTCCTTCTCTCTCATAAATAAATAAATAAATAAATAAATCTTTGAAAAAGAGTAAATTGAATGCTTTAAATCTTGTTAACTTTACATATAGGTAAGAAAATAATATCTTATTATTTATTTTCTACAGTATTGTATTTTTTATTTTTACATCATAATATCATATGGATTTTCTTTTCAACTGGCAGGTTTATTTAGAAAATGTGAGATTTCAGCATTGCATCATGTTTCTTTCTTCTGTCATTACAAACCAAGAAATCACTAAAAATAAAGATAAGGTCATTTTTTTCAGTTTGTATTTTTAGTAGTAAAATGGACTTTGTACTATACGCATGATCTGGTTTCTTTTTTTGTTGATGAGTTTCAAGTTAAATAAAAACATACTGGCACTAATGATCACAAGAATGATGAGGGAGCAGAAGGCTAGTTGAGGACAGGCAGAAGCTCACACCCCCCACCATCCCCACCCCCCAGCCCCCCACCATGGGGTATATATGACAATGCTCAGGCACCCCTGGCTGCCCTAAGGGAAAAATAAAGAGTTAATTTATAGAGATTACAATCCTGCAAGACATGAGTCTCCCTCAGTCTACAAAAGTCTTAGCAATTGACAAGAACAGAGCATTTCTATCAATTGCCTAGCTTCCAGAAGGGAATATAAATACAGTTAAATGTCCTTATCATCTTCAGCCCATTGCTTCCTCCAGGAAGTTCCCAACTATCTTATGGTTAATGCCTTACTAGAAGGAAAAACAACCTTAACTTGAGGATGGCAAGGCCTCCATCTTCTAGGTCCTCTTTAGCATATGAAAATCCTTTTGAAACTTCCCTTTGTCCTTACTTCCCCAACCCCATAGTACCTAACCAGCCACCCTTCACAAC
>NW_022631016.1:13730844-13787811 GCF_010015895.1 Lontra canadensis | reverse complement strand
GGGGGGGGGGGGCAGCAGCTCTTTCTGCCCTGGAATTCTGTCCCTGTGCCTTAATAAACCACCATTTTGGACCAAAAACATCTCAAGAATTCTTTCTTGGTCATGGGCTCCCGACTCCACCCCACTGAACCTCACCTATATTCCAAAACCCCATCAAGAAGAATTATATTCATGTGATTTAAGTCAATAAATACACTCCTCAAGCTTACTCTTCATGCCCTCCACCACCCCAAACTTCCTACTCACGTCTCTGTGATTTAACTTTGCAGAAAACCATCAGGAAACCTGCCGATCATTGTATGCCAACCCCTGGAATTTTAATTTCTAGGGGGAAATAATGCAGATCTCTTACTGTTCTTAGAGAAATCACTTTATTAGTTTCTCTACTAATTTTTCTGAAGTAATGAATTAGAGAAGGAAGGAAAGAAAATGGTCTGAAATATCTAAGCTTTGTTTGGTATCAAGGCCCTAAACGATTCATTCATGTTATACACATTTATAGGAGAGTAATCCAATCAGTGTCACAGACACCTCCATAAATTAGGCTTTGAAAGTTGAATCCTCTCAGATCACATGAGAAACTGATTATCCACCAGGCTCCCAAGGAGACTGCAAAGGGAGCGGGCATCTCCTCAGTGCTCCTCCCCTCAGTGGGGTGGTTTTGTTGCTGAAGGAAAAAGAAAACTGAAGGCCAGACACAGAGAGAGTCAAGCACATACATCTTTTTGCAACACTTCCATGTGTTTTCTCCTCAAATTCTATCTACCTTCCTCATGCCTGAGGTCCCATCTTCCTCATGGGAACATACACACACTTTATGGGAAGTCATTGAAATAATTCAATAATGTTTTTTAATCAACCATTTTTAAAAGGATAGAAAAAACTAGCTCAGTGTTTTCATTTTGTTTTTGTTTTGTTTTTGTTTTTAAGTTTCAGCTAGACTGAGGTATGACTGACAAAACTAAAATATTTCAAGTGTACATCGTGGTGATTTGACAAGTTTATGTATTGTGAAAGGATTTCCCCATCTAGTTAGCACACCCATCACCTCACCTTCAGCTTTTTTTCTGAAAATACTAATGAGTAAGAGCTCTGGTCAACCAACCTTACTTGGCTGGTACTCACCACTTACTCTGAGTCAAGTCAAACCAACATATGTTGGTTTCTTCCGTGTGGTATCTTCCGTGTGGAAAGAGCAAAAGGAGCCCCACTTTAAGGAGACTCTGAAAACTTAAAGGATAGGGGCCAAAAGATCATTGTATAGATTCTTTCTCTAAAAAAATACATTTTAATGTTCTTCTGAAAGACAAAAATTATTTCTCAGATTTGCCATTAAGTTCTGTTTATCAGGGCACCTGGGTGGCACAGCCTTAAGCATCTGCCTTCACCTCAGGTCATGATCCCAGAGCCCCAGGAATGAGTCCTGCAAAGGCTTTCCCTCAGTGGAGAGTCTGCTTCTCCCTCTGACCCTCCCTCCTGTGCTCTCTCTCTCTCTCACTCACTCTCTCTCTCTCAAATAAATAAGTAAAATCTTGAGAAAAAATCCTGTTTTAATAAAACATTACTCTAAAAGAGAAGAATTTTGCCCAAGAAGTTATTACAAAATCAACTCATGAAAAGGTTAAGGCAACAACAGTGGCAATGATTTGAGTCACTGAAGGGCAGTGACTTAGAAAAAGATAGTCAATTCCTTTTTTTAATGTTTCTTTTGAAATGCAAATTTTGTTCCACCACAGTTGATATGTTAGGGGAAAATTTGAGCATAACAAGGGTCTTGAATTTCTCATTTGCTTGTCGTTTACTCTGCAAGAAACACTAGGTGAAAGCAGAAAATCTAAACTGCAATGAGCTGAGTAGAAATACAGAAAACTCACAAACAAGCAACTATCAGCTACCTCAGTCTACCCGCAGTTTCAGAGGCATGCCCATCCACATGTGGAGTCAACCTTCCCGTGCCTTCGCAATAACTGTCCTTCCACACATCACAGGTACACAAGCTTTAACAAGTCTATGAGCAAACTTAAGATTAAAGTGGCATATTTATTGTATTTATGCCTCATATATGTATTTGTGTATTTCCTAACCCTTTATTATGTATGACATCATACTACCTATTTTATCCAGTTTCTATCTTTTTATGTGTCAGTGATGAAGCTTTTGAGGGTTATACACCTAAACCTCATTTTCCCCACAAATTCTGTCTCTTATTTCATGTGATTTTTGCATAGGAGGGTTTCTTACAGGAACATGTATGTCATATTATAACAGAACTGACTGTACTCAGAATTTTCATATTTAAGGAAAGTTTATCAAAATAAAAAATATTGAACAACCCAACGACATGCTCTAGAGTGATGGGTAACGTAAGGTCCCCTCTTGAAGCACGTCAGGGACCGCTCACTTATTTCACTGAGAAATCCTGTTCTATAGTGATCATATGTAAGTTGGATCCACAGCTTGAACCCAGACACATTTTAGAGCACGACTCAAATGTAACCCTAAATGTCATTATGTTTTTCATGATTCAGATAATTCTTCTACTTTTCTGAAGAACATCCTTGAGAAATAATCTGTACTATGAACATCAGGATAGGAACAGATGTGTAGATTGGTGAAAACAAAGGCTTAAAATCTCTTTAGTGCCACTAAAATGAAATTAAACACTTTGATTCATGTTTGATTACTGAACAAAGGAGAGCCATTTGCAAATAGCCCATTCTCATGCATTTGCAGATTTTAGTTCCTAAAGTCATATCTTATGCAACACAACCTGGTGGAAGAGCTTATGCCATGAAGCAGCTTATTTCACTCTAATGATTTGGATGGTTTTGGTTTTGGTTTTTGGTCTTCTGCTACTTTATCTTGGGTACAAGTGAAAAAAACCTGGCAACTAAACAACTAGTCTATTTCTTGTCTTACTAAGAATGTAATAATGTCTGGGTTTGAATTTATAAGGCAATGGATATATATATATATATATATATTTATATATAAAATCCAATGGTTTACTATTACTCTAAGGACAAAAGTTGGATTTGTTAACAAAATCTCTCTGAAGTCAGTGATACAACCACTCTGAAAGCTATTTACAGTTTTATTTTTCTTTGGAGAGGGGTGTAATGTTTTTAAAAATAAAATTTTTATTTTATTCTGTCAGACTAGGGCAGAAAAGGAAAAATACGGGCACGCCTATCAGTTAAGATTGTCATTAAACCTTTATAAGAAAAAATGTTTCTGTGCCCCAATTTGCTTCCTTCATATTAGAAAGAAGGGTAAACTAGACAAGAAGCAAAGTGAAAATTTCCCCTTCTCTGCTGGTTCCATCAACCAGGACAAGACTGGGTTTTCTAGAAAGAATTAGCCACACTCATGTGTCAGATCTTTTCTCCAAACCTCAGGCATCCATGTCTTTGGTTTATATTAGATCTAACTCACACCATCAGGTTCTCACCAGAACAGACCTATCAGTCACCTGCATTGGTATTTGCCCACCACCATGGATTTGGGCATAATATGTATTGAGGTAAATTCTTTATAGCAATAGTCTGGTATCCTACAGCCACCCAAGCTGAATCCACACCAGTGATATTCTCCCTAGGTGTTCCTAATCCAAACTCAGTCTGGTTTTTCCTGTGACTAGAGACTTCTCTTGATTTCCAATATCTTTTTTGAAGACCTTGTCACTTGCACCCGAAGTACTCAGTAGTTGCCACCATACCCTGCCCCACCAACGATGACCAGGATTTGTCTCCTTATTGCTCACAAGCAAAACTTAAGTAGTCATCAATGAAGCAGGAAAAGAAGAAAATATTTCTAAGAAGTCATCACATTTTTCAAGATCACATTAAGGCCCTAAGCCTAAAGGATCTCAGGAGGATCAGACGGAGTTCGTTCATAAATCCAAAGAAAGAATATGATGCTCCAAGGTGGGGTTTGGTCAAATACGGAAGCTGCAAAGAAGAGAAAGAAAGGTATATATAAACTACTCATCAAAACATTTTGAACAAGCAGCAAGCTTAGCCCGCAGAACCAGAATCCTATAGTCCGTTGACAAGATCTTTCTTACACTTGTGAAAACAATAGACTAATTTAGCCTATTGACAAGAAACACTGCAGTACATCAAATTAACTTTGTATGTTCTGATGATCAAAATTTAGCTTGCCTTACAAGCTGACATACAGGGAGAAAATGCTAAGGTCTTGAGTACTCTTGTTCCTATGACAATTACATCCTTCATGGCAAATGAATAAGTTTACTTTCTATGTCCATATATGAACCTCAAGGTCTATTACTATAAACCTGAGCCTTAAAGATAGATGATTCTCAATTGCCTGACAAAACTAAGTTTCCAAGAGGCTAAGTACCTTAATAACTCCTGAGGGTGATGCCTCCCTGGCAGGTATCTAGGAGAGAAGTGCGCAGACATAAAGTTGTTTGGAGTGAGTCATTTGCAAATGACTATTGAGATTTCTAAATTCCAACCAGTTCATTCGTTGTGTCCATGTTGCTACCTACTTCCCTGACTTCATACACGAAGGGCCATTTGAATGTTCTGCTGTATAGATATTGACTCACTATCACTACCATTATCACCGTGTTCAGCTTCTTGTCACCAGTACCTTCTGAAATCAAATATAAATTTACCGTAGTTGTTGGTATAACAAAAATGTATTCCTACTTGAGACTGTCACCTGCAATAGGGTCAATTCTTATTTCTTTGCCTGATTCCTAACCCTCTTCTTTTGGCAAAATTGTACATAGGGTGTACATACAGCAATAAGTAGCTTTAAGACAAAATGCTCTAAGAGGTGCTGCCTACCTGCCTGTAGCCCTTCCTAGATGGAAAATATTGACTTTACTACCATAGTTTGTATCCCATCAGGTGTCTGTACGAAGAGTACCTATAGAACATTATGAACGTGACGAATAATGTAAATGGGAAAGGTTGATCCCATACACTACCATGAAAACAACCAAGAGTTTATTAATATGATGAGTATTGCAATGGAATGTACTCTAAGTATGTATTTCAGATTCAAGTTCCTCCCAAAGGATGGGTGATTATTCTCAGCCTGTTATAGATAACAAAAGTTTCTGGAACAGCTTAGATGTTTTCAATGTTTCCCTTATTACACTTGTCCTATGACTTCTGCATTGGACTATCTACTACTTGCTTCAGGAAGCTTATTAAAAAAATCTTAGTCTTACTAATATACTTGATCAAAATACTACTTTTTAGAAGGGAATGTTTACCAACAAACTTTAATGAAAAGCTTTGCTTCTCTTAAACATGAGCACCCAGTGTTAGCTTTGGCTCTGTCTCTAAAACCCAGGTATGTCCTGCTCTTTTCATTCTCTTTGACATTAAGGTTTTCTCCAACCCAATCAAGTTTCCCATTTGGGATTAGCATTCCTTCTGCTTTATGGACAGTACTGGGCTGGCTACGATGGTAAGAAGAGGTGAAAAGTTAAGCCTTGCCCTCAGCGAGCTTCCACTCTATAGGGATATCAGGCAGAGTCATATAAAACAATTCTATCTAGAAAGAGGAACTAAGTCAGTGCCAAGGGATTGGTAATAAATAAAATGCATCTGTAACAGGAGAGATAATTTTGAGGAAGAATTGCCCTTAAAAGATTTCTTAGAAAAAAAGCAAGTGATTTGCATCTCAAAAGATTATTCGCACCTCAAAGGATGTGTAGGTTTTTAGATAAACAGAGGATAAAGAGGAAAGAATAGCTAGGGCAAAGACAATGTTAAGAGGGGTGGCAGAGAAATGATATTTGTCAGACATGTTTGGGACGTGATAATATAACTGGCAGAATCCATTTGTTGGTCATCTCCCCATGAATTCACTGATTTTTGCAAATTTCCATGCATTGCTGAAAAGACTCCATTCTTTCCAACTGCATTACTGAGCAAGGTAAGGTTGGCAGGAGGTTTTTTTAGAGACAATAGTGTGTGGGGCATAATGGTTTTCATGATACAATCACCAATACACAAATACATACCTCCAGTCAAATGGTTTCTTGTGTGGGAAATTTTACTGCCTGAGAAGCCAAGAATCTTTCTTCCTGAGACTGTACCCCTGGGGCACTGCCTTGTGGCACCCCCTCCTTTACCTTTTTTTGTTCTATAGAACTTCCCTATTTCTCTCCTTATCTGAGTGCCTTCCTAAGGATCACTTCTCCCTTTTAGGGGGACTCATCGAGACCTCCTCTTCAAACAGTCTGCCATTCTCCTTTCCAATGCTAAGAAAATGAACTTTTCCCCACCTCTACAACTCCATTAATTAGACAGAAAGAGCATTCACTTAGTGAAAGCATGAAAAAATAAGGATGGAAAGTCAGATTTTGGCCAAAACATAGATGGTTCTTATAATTCAAACACTACTAGGGACCATTTAGAAATATATAAGTACAGTCACAATGAAAAGTGTTTTATGGAAATTGCTCCAGGGTCTGTGGTCAGCATCATGGGTATGCCACCTGTGCAGTCAGCCACCCAGGCCTTGGGCCCCACACATGGTCTAATGCCCTGTTCTTGCCAGGTTGAAATTCTTAATTATTTTGAAACTTGGGGCCATGCATTTTCATTTCACACCGGGTCCCTCAAATATGTTGCTCTTCTTGCCAGAGACAGGCTGGTGCCCAGCCCTTAGCAAAACATCTGGTACGTATAGTTACAGATTTGCTAAATGAAAGAACAGGTATTTTCTCAATAAATTGTGGACAGGAAATTGAAAAGGGAAGTTATCAAAATCCAGAGCCCTTTTGCAGATGTCCCAGTAGAGGGCAATATGGCCTGACCAAGGAGAGGTCATATGGCGTAGTGGTCAAGGCAGAGAACTGAGTATCAGAAGACACAGGCTCTAGAAGCCAACCCAAGTCAACTTTCTGAGGTTTGATTTCCTCATAGGTAGATGGGATGACCTCCAGCCTCACTGGGGACTTTCCTAATAACATTTGAGTATAGTCTCTGAGAAAGAGAACTATGGAAGATATTGCAAAAAATACATATGTACATATATGCACATACACATATATAATATGTATAGTCATTTTAAAATATATACAATTTGAGAAATAAGGATTTGAGGCCCACAAAAGAGGAAAGAAACCAAATTTGCCACAAGAAAATAAAGCTTTGGGACCAGGTCAAGTCCCACCTAATGAGCCACTGACACAACCCAAGGAAAGCGTCCAACAGAAAAGAGGCACTCAATAAACTGTTGCTTGAACCACATATTTTCATCTTTAAACATCTAACAAAAGCTGCA
This sequence comes from Lontra canadensis, assembly GCF_010015895.1. NCBI lineage: Eukaryota > Metazoa > Chordata > Mammalia > Carnivora > Mustelidae > Lontra > Lontra canadensis. Next base: position 13,780,533 of record NW_022631016.1, on the reverse strand, counting down.
GTTACAATTTCTGGTCACAGTTAACCACATGCTTCCTTTCTCCCTTCATTTATAAGTCCAGAGACATCTATTATTTATGGTTTGGGCTTATTTACATTCAACTCCCTAAAATGTTATTTGCGAAGAGACATTTGATGCTCGAGAAGATTTGAGAGCCTCTTTAAAGAATATTTATTTTCAGAACTCATGGTGCAGTGTGATGCCAAATCCATAAACATCCAGACCTACTGTCTAAACTTAGCACTGGGTCTTTCCATCTCAAAATGGACTTGAAGTTGGCAGAGGGTCCATCTCTGCCTTGAGTCTTTACTGACGTCCAAAATGCCTTGAAGAGGATAATAAATATTCATCTATAATGGGCAAAAATTTACTGCAGAGTAGATATTGAATTTGGTCTGTGGTGTTGGAGCCATATGTCCTATTAAAGCATGCGGAATATCAAAGTTCGTGCCCGCCCTGGTTCTGCTAGTCCAGATGAAGTTTTCTGGCCATGTTGAATGCACGGTTAACAGCAGAAATCCAAGTGTAAACATGTGGTTCCTAGCCTAGCTGTTTAATCAAATCCTGATATCCCCGCATTTTGTTCATCTCAAAATTCGCGTTCATAGCTACTAATATATTGTTGATGTTTCCAATCTACTTAATAGGTTCCATAACTGTTTTAGAAACCAGCACTAAGTTTTACTTCAAACATTTCAATCTATCACTAATGTAATTTTTTAAAATGAAAGTTATTAGTTTCATACAATCAAGTCAAACCTCAAGAGTGCAAGAACACCTAGAATCTATTAAGCCCTCAATTAGGAAATGTCCCCAGTAACCAATTATTATGTTTTGTGCTTGCAGGAAAATGCCATTTCCAATTAAAACAAACACACACACACACACACACACACACACACACACACACAAACTCTGCTTATTCCAGACCATGAACCTAGTACTAAATACCAGCCCATCTGTGTACTATATTATTATTTGCATGCTTATAATGAGCATTAGTACCTTCCTCACCTATTTATGCCCATTTCTGTTCATTCTGTTATAAGTTTGATTTTAAAATTTTCTCTACTTTGGTACCATTTCAAAATGTCCTAATTAATACTATGTACTTCTCCATCTTTATCATTAAAATGAATGTAGATATGAAGCTCAAGATCAGGATTAGAGAATGCAATTTGGCAGAAAATTTTCCTGAAAATTATGATGTCCTTTGTCTATCAGTGCAAAAGAGTCCTTGAGCCTCCTCTGATATCACCCTTCCACTTTTGCTGGCCATAGCATCCTTAGCACTTCCAAACAGAACTTATACAGTACTCCCGTTTTCTCAGCAACATTCGCTTTTGTGACAGTATTCTCTCAGAAATGAAACTTGGTTTGGTAGCTCTATGTCTTGTTTCAAATAGCTGAGGAAATATTTAGAAGCTAAGAATAGGTAAATATGCAAACAGAGCACTTTCTACTTCTAACACCTTCTAATCACTAATGTTTGCAATGACTTCAATGAAGGAAAAAGTCTTCATCCAACATTTAGATAAGAACTTACATTTCACTATACTAGAAAGGAATAGCTTAGTGTCTTAAACTCAGAGGAGAGTAATTATTATATGTGCCCATAAGCGCATGGTCCTAGGTTCCTTCACTGTGGTATAGAATGAAATGCACCCATCACAAAGGGCCTAAGTGCTGCTTTCAGGTAGCAATTGGAAAAATTGTGAACTCCCTCAAAACTGACTGGTTTTGACTAAAGCCAGCCCTCAGAATGAATATAACATTCAATCTGAACCAAAATCAGTGGACATGGTCTTACGGCGTTTGCCACCCCGAGGCCCCCTGCTCGTGCATGAGCTGCATCAGTTGACTGCTCAGGATAACCTGCTTCATCATGGAAATTGCCAGACTCATCAAGCTCACCACAGGCCACCAATGAAAAGACCATTCTATACGCTTAATTCTGTATCCTCATGCCCAAATGGACAACAATATGATTCAGTGTTCCATGCACCACTGTAAGTGTGGAGCCATTAAACAATAAAACCCCAGTGAAGCAGAAAACAGATGGCCTTTAATCTCAGCTCTCAGAGCCAATAGGATGTTTGATCTCCAGAGCGGGGGATGCATCCCAGAGTGCACAAAGCAAAGCCATTTATGGGACTAGGAGAGAAAAACGCTAGAACATCTATTTTTATTATCTTGACCTTTTAAAATTCTGTTACCTGTGTGTTTAGAATGTGCACAGTAATGCATGCATATAACTTATGATTTTACATATACAAAAAGTATATATATGCATATATATACACATGTGAGACTATAAGTAGGTATGATGATAAGATTTAGGAGCCCATGCCCCTAGGACCAGAGTTCTGTACAAAAATCCAAGTTTTCTAGGCACACTTTAACTCAAACTCTTTTCCCATCAAAATTCAAGACATTTGCAAACCCCTCATCACCACAGTATTTCAGAACACTCATACACATTTGAGAGAAGCATCTGCCCTATTGCCTTATTTTTTGAGAGCACTTCTCAGGAGAATATGTCACATTTGAGAAGAGTGACACTCCCAGTTTTCCACAGGATTTGAATTGGCAAATAAAAACAAAAATGGAACAGTATAAAAACAACAAGTGAACAACTGTGCCAAAAAGGGAGGAATGATGGAAGTGGCTGGGAGAGAAGACTCAACCTTTGTATCAGTGGAACCCAAGAAAAAAATAGGTTGCTCTCAACCTGGTATTAGTAGTACCAGGAATCTACCAGATTTATGTATGACAAGCACCCAGTCAAGGTGTATCAATCAGCAGATGATTGAAACAAGCAGAAAAACAAAAAAGAGCTAAGTCAAAAATCTGCACAAATATCTTACCCTAGACATCCCCCTCAGAGGTGTTTAGCACTAACCTAAGATAATTGTGGTCCGAATATCATGCCAGTTTCCTGTAGCACTCCTATGGGCCAGAGACAATGTCCATCACCTGTGTCTCATTTTCCTGTAAATATCAGTCAGCTCTTATCAAAAAATTTGGTCAGATTTAGAAGATATTTCAAGTGCAATTAAAAGATACTTGAATCTATTGGTTCCCAGTGATATTGGAAGGCATATTCTTGTATTGATAAATGGCACTTCTTGGTGAATTTCTGAAAGACGTTCATTAACATGTGATTGAGTCACATCTTGGAGAATGGCCATAGAATTTGAAATATTTTGAAAATGTGTTTTGCTCTACTATGTCATTCTCTACTCTGCAATGCTAGGCAAGTGTGTATGTTATTTATATTTGCTGTGTTTGGGCCACATGAAACCACAGGGCTTTGTCATCTCACTTCATCAGCTCCTCACGATTCAAGCCAGGGGTCGACAAACCAGCCTATAGTCCAGTGCTGTCCTGCTACCTGTGTTTATATGGCCCGCAAATTAAGAATGGTTTTCACATCTTTTAATGGTTTGGGGAAAAAAATCAAAAGAAGAATAATATGTCATGATATGTAAAAATTATATAAAATTCAAATTTATCAGCATCCATTTATAGTTTTACTGAACGCAGTTACGCGTATTACTTTACACAATGTCTACAAATGCTCCCACACTATCATGGCAGAGGTGAGTTGTTGTAACACAGACTGACGGCCCCCAGGCCTAAAATATTTATGCCATGGCTTCTTATTAAAAAAGCAGGCTGACACCCAATCTAAGCAGACTAAAATCTGAGACCATGATTTTTCACCTCTCATTTTAAGTCAGGCTGCACTTGCTTGCCTTTTTAAAATCTATTTGAGTCTTTTAATAATTTTTCAAAGGAGATAAATTTGGAAAGGCTTTACTGCGATGAGGCAGGAAAAGAAAGGCAGATTTATCTTACATATCTAGAACTATTCAAATTGCCCACATGGGCCATTTGCTCTAATGCCCGCCTTTACCTTAATTAATTTTAGTGGGTAATTAAGATGCTAATTGATCCCACAATTGTGCCACCCTCTGCAGCATTTATCTGATACAGCTGATACCTGAGCCAGACCTGCTGATTTAAGTCTTATCAAAATGAGCTTAAGGACATGTTAAAATGGAATTAGATTAGCAGAGGTGATATTTTGTTCCCCTCTAAACACCAGCATGTCTCCCCTTTCCAAAATAGTATCCTCACAAGTGTTAAGCAATCCTAGATTGGGGGCACCTTCAGAAATACTACTTGCATGAAATTATTCCAGAAACATGGTTTCTTCACATGGCACATGATCTGATAGGAAAGCAGACTATCACCCAGCAGCTCCGGCTCCTTAAAAAAAAAAAAAAGAAAAGAAAAACACACACACACACACACAAGGGACAAAAAATGGCAATAAAGCAAACAAGATGCCATGAAACATATAGAACAGATATGGGGTCTATGTCTTTTATCTTTATGGTTTTTCTCTTCCCTTTGATTTTTCCCTTCCTGGAATGTCCTCTTCTCTTTCTCTCCCAGCACAGTGCTACTTCAGGTCAGAGCTCACATCATTGCCATTATGGTGTCCTGTCTCTGTTAAGCCAAAACATATTGCATATGTCCTTATGGAAACATTTGTTGTGTGATGCTACAGCTACTTTTTGCTGTGCTGCATTTTTAATTTGTCTGTATCTTTAGTTGGATGATTCGCTTTTTAGAGGAGGACCCATGTTCTTTGTACCTTTGGTCCTCAACACCAGCCCAGTGTCAGGAGCATAGCAAGCAAAAAGTGGGTGAAATGACTTAACATTTTTCTCTTTTACAATTGTAAATATTTCTTTCAATAGTCAGTCATTCCTCATTATCATTCCCACCAGTGAGATATTGATTGCAACCTTACTCAAAGCAAATATTTAGCTATAAAATGGAAAAAAAAAACTGATGTATTTCAATGAAGTAATTTATCATGAAAAGAATAAATTCTACTTATAATATCATAGTGATTAACTGTTAGAAGGGAAACTAGTATTCTCACTATCTCTCTCTCTGTCTCTTGCCCCCCCACCACCTTCCAAATCCCCTCCCCAAGTAAATAAACACATTGTGCATTGGTAGGAAAGCCTGAGACAGCCCAATCCTTTCATAAACCAGGGCTGGTTAGGAGCTTCCTTTCTCCCATGTGTTGTGTGTCTGGGGAGAGCCTGTGCCATCCACCACACAGGCCAGATTGTTGGCCCCCAGCCCCATGCAGCCTGCTGAAACTGAGCAGACCCCTCTCCTGGACCCTTGACTTTCCAGGGAGAAGCACAGGATTTGAGGATGGATGGATGCTGTTGGCCATAGTGACAGTGTCCAGGCTGCTCCTGCTAGGTGAATCAAGGTGCAAATCCTGATGCCAGAGTTGTGGCCTGTCTTGGTTCTCGGCCATTCCCAGATCTGGCCTTCCAGCGTTGCTCTGACTCCATCCAGAAAATTCCTAAGATGACAAGTGTTGTCTTCTCTGGCTCACAAACAAAAGTCTTGGCTGATAAAGGTGGTACCAGATAAGACTATGCAAGCTATGCTCAAATTGAGCTGAGTCTAGAAAAATGTCAATGTATTTAGTGAATAATAATAATTAATTTTTAGTAGTAATTATTTATTATTTCATCTCATTTCATCATTATAGTTTATATTATTGTTGTTGTAGTTTATGCATGGTAACCCTTCACTATATGCACTGAATCCTCACAGAAGCCCTTTGAGGTGAGGCAGTTCCCTCATTATCATCTTCTGTGGGTAAGAAAATGAAGGCAGAGAAAAGTTAAATCAGTGGCTCATAAGGATGGAGCTTGGCCCAAATCTAGGCTACCTGTCCTAACATTATTCATTCTTAATAATAATAATAATAATAATGTAAACATTATTATTAATACCTGATATTTATTATGCACTTACTATGTATAAGTGGTGATAATTTATTCTTTATAATCTTATGTACCTTATAAAGTCTCTTCTAATCTTATCATGTATAATCCTTATGTTACACTAAGAAAACTGAAAAATAATAAGATTGAATGACCGGCCCAATTTGCCATGCTAGGAATTGGTAAAACCAAGATCTGAACTCAAGCCATCCCCACACATACACACCCGCAGGCCCTCATGGACGCTCAGGAGCTTTGCTCTGTGAAGACTCAAGCTCTGAGCCTACACTTGCATGAAACAGCTGTGTGACTTCAGCTGTAACTTAGTTTTTTCAACTGTGAGATGGAAATAACATTAGCAACAACTAAGATAACATACAAAGCTTTTATGAAAGTAAAATGTGATTTTCAAGTGTTTTGAAAACTTCTATTTGTATGAACAGTTATTAGATATTTTTGAGCTGTATGTTTAGAACTTTGAAAGGCTTTGTCAACATTGTTTATTGTTGTTGGGTTGGGGTAGCTAAAAGAAATGTAGCATGGACGAGATTGATTTATAAAACATCACTGAGTGCATTTTAGAGAGCTGGAACATTCCAGAAAGCATAGGACAGTTCTCACAACAAAGAACTATCCTGAACAAAAAGTCAATAAAGTTATACCTGGGTGACTCAGTCAGCTAAGCATCTGACTTTGGCTCAGCTCATGATCTCAGGGTTCTGAGATCAAGCGCTGCATTGGGATCCCTGCTCAGCAGGGAGTCAGCTTCTCTCTCTCTCCCTCTGCCCCTCTGCTCACTCATACTTGCTCTCTGTCTCTCAAATAAATAAATACATAAATAAATATTTTTTTAAAATGTCAATAGTGACAAATTAGAGAATCTCTGGTTAAGCCCTTACAATGCTGGTATTTAGAACTTTGTTCCAGAAGACACTTTTGGCTAAGAACAGTGTATTTCTGTTTTGCTCTGTGCTTTTCCCTGAATTGGCATCTGGAGATTTTAAAGGACACATATCCATTTGAGTTGCATGTGGATAATTGGGAATTACTCAACATAATTGCTTTTATGCAGGGCTTCTTGTCCAAATAACTAGATACAAATGCTACAGATGAATCACTTGATACATGATACCAAATTTCAATCAGGCAAATTGAAAGAAAATTCAAGTGGGAAAATTATTGTTTTGTTTTGTTTTGTTTTGTTTTGTTTTTCTGAAACATTAGAACAAACACCAAAATAGTCAGTAAGGACTTCAAGATGAAGTGGGGAGAACTGTAAGGTGAAGAGAGAGGAATGAAAATATTTCCCGTTAGCCCTGAAAAGTAAGAAAGAAGAAAGGAAGGCTCAGTTTCCTAAAATAGACTCCTAAAATAAGATTCCTCTCCTAACCCAGAAGCAATCTTTTTTATTCGAACTCCCAATTTTTTCTCTCAGTACATACAATCCAAATGACCAACACCGGGACTGAAACTCAAAAAGTGCATGACATTGACTACAGATTCTCAGTCCTCACCTCCAATACGTAACTGCTGTTGAGATTCTGATGGTGCCACCGCTGTCCTTGGTCCTGAGTCTCAGTTTCTCCATCCTCATCCCCGATGTCAGCGTTGGTCCCAATGTGCCATTATGGTATGTTAATGCTGGCAACTACTTAGACCACGAGCAGGTACTTACTAAGGCTGGGCTCCCAGAGAAGTGTCTGAGTATAGATAGAATGAGTCCACTGTTCACTGAGTGCAGACACATCCACTAAAAAGTACTAAAGTAAAATAATTCTTCCATGCCTTAAAATCTGTAGCTTCATCATGAAAATGTCAAGGTAAGCATCAATATAATTTGGAAACTATGTGAGAGATGAATGCTGAATAACTAACTTGTTCATTATCCTTCTATATCATATCAAATTGTATACCTATAAGATGGGTTGAAATATCTTGAAGACTTACTTAAAAGAAAAACATGCTATTTTCTTAAAGAAATTAAATACTGACACTAATAAAATTTATAATAGGAAAGATGTAGTACAATACAAATATCTTAAACTTTATTTGGAAATACGGTTGCAAATAAAAACCATTTTTCTTTCTTTCTTTCTTTTTTTAAAATAAGCCCATGCCAGCTTTATTGCCAGATGTTAGCTTTCATGTACCTATTTCCTGGCTCTGTGGAATCATTCTGTAGAATAATAGGGCTATTAGGAACAGGAGTTTTGCAGAAGGCTACCCACCTTCCAAGCCTTCTCTGACATTTATGAGCTGTGTGATCTTGGACTTTCCTTAATCTTCTGCATCTTTGTAATTTTATCTGCCAGATAGGGATAATAATAGCAGTTCACAGGTTGTCATTAAGATCAAGTGAGTGATTTGGAGAAAGTGCTTAGAACGAGGCCAGGCACATAGTATTTCATCTTGTGTTAGTGGTTGTAGTGATAGTAGTGGTAGGAATAGTGGTGGCAGAGAGAATAGTAGTAACAGCATTATTACCACCCACATTAGCATTCCTGTTTTCCATTCAAGACATCTTATCTTACTGCAAGACCTTCATCTCCGCTGCAGATGCCACTTAAAATATCATGCTCTTCCATTGTCGTTGTTCCTATCCAGTGAATGCTAGAGGAATCACTGTCTAGTCTCCCGTGTTCATTTCCTTCTGAACATGGTAACTAACTCTTTTTCATTCCCTATTTACAAGTGGAATCAGGTGACAAATTTTTATAGGCTCTGCTGGTGGTCAGACACCATAGATGGGGTACAGAGTGAGCAGAACAATTTATAGCTTACAGACCTGGCAGCTGCTTCCGTTTGAACAGTGATATTATTGCTCCCATCACATGCCCAATACTCCCTTCCCTGGATCAACTCCAGAAGTCTTCATGCTTGAACATCTAGAATCAGACTCACTCCTAACCCCCAAGTAAAGAGATGTTTTTTTACCTTGACTTTGTTTCATGTCCTTCTCCCAAATCCCTCTTTCAAAATGACTGACAATAGCGGAGCTTGGGTGGCTCAGTTGGTTAAGCCTCTGCCTTCAGCACAGGTCATGATCCTAGGGTCCCAGGGATTGAGCCCCTGAGTTGGGTTCCCCACTCAGAGGGGATCGGGAGCCTGCTTCTCCCTCTCCTTTTCACTCATGCTGTCTCGCTATCTCTGTCTCTCTCAAATAAATAATTAAAAAAAAAAAACTTTAAAAAAATGGCTGAGAAAAAAAACTGTCCTTGGGAAGCATGATAGCAGAATGGTCTAACAGTATAAACTGAAAGATACAAGTAACACTTCCTATTAAACTCTCCAAACTTAGAACAGAGTCTCATAAAGCTGGAAAAATGGGTCAATTTGGAAGAAAGTTATACTTCAGTTTTCCAACTCTTACTACCTGGTGTCCAAAATTCAGAACATGAATAGATTCAAATAATTCACAATGGTCCTTGTTACCTAAACTTACTACTGGAACTCTCATATCCCACCTTAGAGACTGAATAGATTTGAATAGCAAGGGATAAATTCATTATAATAATATCATAGTTTAAAGTTGGTGTATTTCCTACAATCTAAATTTTTTCATTCTTATTTATGTTCCCCTTATTAAGGTAGAATATACAAATTTACTTAATGAAGCTAGCATACTATAACATAGAACTCTAGAAAAGAGAGCCCACCAAAAGGAGAAAGAAAGAAAAAAGAAGAGGAAATATAAAAAATAATAGGTCCCCAATGCTTGTTATCTTTTGTTAAATGAGCATAATTTTGGATTACTACTTCCTCACAGATAAAAAGTTAAAGATAATCAAGTATAATATCTCACAATATATGCTCCTGTTCTTTCAAATGCCCGTTCCTAAGAGAAAAAAGATTAAAAATTCTGCACAACATTTGAGGCCAAAAAATCCTTAATTAAAAAATCTTTCTGGTTTATTCTGTTTTTCAGATTGTATCTTCAATCGGCCTTTACCAAAATTTAGGTTTGGATTTATGCCATGTTTTGGATTTTTTCAGTGTGATGATAAAAATACATCAATCTAAGAATGAATGTGGAAGGGACTCACTTTGCTGAAATTAGCTAAAACAACACCATTTAGAAAATTTTTAATAATTTTTTCAGTAGTTAAATAATAGAGCTAATGTATATTCATGTGTGCATGAGCCATGGGACAAGAATAATTAGTAGTACCAGTAGAAATCATGGCCATTGTAAACCTTCTGGTCTCCCCTGAGCCAAGTGATTCTTAGGACTCAGTCCCTTGAGTCAGTGGGTAGATCAGCCGGCTTAAACTTAGTGAGTCAGATGGGAAGTAAGGATTCAGATCCCTGGGAAGGAACACAAACCATGTAGAACAGATGCCCACACAGATGGAGGAGAGCAGACGACCAGTGACTGAAGTATTCAGAGGACTTCAGGGTTTCTTGGACACAATAAGCTAATTGAACACATTAGACAAATAAGCAATAGAATAGAAACATGACACCTGTGTCACCATAGGCAAATGATTTAACCTACACAACGCTCATTTTCTCACCAGTTAAGTAAGGAAATTAGACTAGATGAACTGTAACTCTCCTTTTTAATTCTAAAATTCAACAGTCTTATATGAATAACTTCCTTTTACTCATCTGCCTATAAAAACTGCCAAGGATATTGGTTAGTAGAGGAAAATGTGAACTACAAGATTGAAAAAATCATCTCTAATGAGCTTTGGTTATCATGGTATTAAGGCATGTATGGCAATAACTTTCTATTGTGTTTTAATTACATTATTTTTTGAATTAGCAATTTCATATCAAGAATGAATTGAAAAAGACTAGGTGACCCAGAAGCAAATGAGTAAGAGAAAGTGAAAAGAATAAACAAATCTGTGTTTGTGTCACAACCTTCTCATAAGTCATTACAAAAACCCATAAATTATGAGCTGCTTTATCTCGTCATTGACCTTTAGATGTTGTCCATTCCATGTTGATAAAAATTCATCTGTTTATAAAAAAGCCACTATTTCCTGAAGCACCTTGCCATCATTGCTTCATTAACAATGAAGTGGAAATGAAGGCAATTGATTAAAGGTTTTCATATAAAAAGAAATATATAATATTTTTAACTTCCCATAAATTCAGTCTAAAGGTATAGTTTCAAGATCATAAAGGAAAGATAAATGTAACATCAAATTAGGTGGAAGAAAATTAGATAGCAGATCCATTTATTTGAACTTGATTTATTATGCAACCAATATATTAATCTACTCATCTTCTGTCCTGCGGTCACAGAATTTGTTTAAATTTGCACCATTTAAAGAACAAAGGATAGCTTTTCCACTCTCATAATGGTTTCTGTAGAATCATTTGTTCTCTGAGTCTCATTTTGTTACAGAGTATTGAAAGCAAGTTAGAGTATATCAACTGCTGGTTTTCATTGGCCATATCCAAACCAGTCCTACAGAATGTTGGCTCTTTATGGTACATTGCAGTAAAAAGAAGTGTCTTTTTCTCCTTATTTTTTAGTAGAAATTTACATATTATTACTTGAACTACTTTGACATTGTACTTTATGTTATTTAAACTGCTTTCACTTTGGCATGCGGCCTTCTGGGCTAGCTGAATGATCCTACTACTTCATTTTTATGAATGTCAGAATATCATTTTGTTAAAGGAAATCTCATTTTTATTTCCTAGGTCCAACAAATGAAGTGGTTGCAAATGTGTTATGGGCAAGCCGTAGGTGCTAATAAAATCCATTTTCTGGAAGGAATGAAAGCACACATAATAAGTCATCGTTTCTTTACAGGTATTAGAACCAGAGCCACATACCCGAGCAAGGGCAGAGAAGGGATAGTAGTAAGGTAAATAATTTCCTGGAAACTCAGAGTGCTCCCTTCAAAATATAAGCAAAAGAGCAAGCATTCTGAAAAGACAAATATATTTCAACCAAGTGATTTTCTTCTGTTCTCTCTTCGGTGTCTTCATTACTTAACTGATAAGTTTGTTTTTCTTGATCAGTTCTTTAGTGTTCCTGCGATGTTCATTTTAGAGGGACTTTAAGCAAAATGTTCAGATTTTCATATAAGTCCACAAAGTCTCCTTTTACTTTGTCATCGAATGAATGTCTACACGTTTAAATCCCGAGAGGTTTCTGGATAAGATTTTTGAACACGTCCTTTAGACAGGTTTGGGAAAATTGAGTTCCCATGCTTTGCTTGACCCCACTTTCTGCACCAGGCTCCTTCCACACATAACTGCTTTTAAAAAGCTGTGAATGTTTCTTTTAATCATGGCAACAGAATTTTCTTTCCAAATACCCTTCTCTGACTTTGCTCCCAGAGAAAAATGTGTCATGGTAGATGAAGCATAAAAAGAAAATTTCTTTTGAAAATTCTTCAAACACCAAACACCTCTTAGAAGCTTCATCTAAAGGTAAAGAAAAATAATTAGAGGTATATAATACATCATTTTCTCCAATCATGCTCCTAATTAGCAAAATCCTTTCCCCTCTGGTGCTACTAAAGGAAAAAACTCTAGAAAGTATTTATTAACACAGTCTACACTGGTGGGTGCTGATCAGAAGTCATTCATGAATATCAGCAATATCATATTTTTTTAAGGCATTGCTAGTCACCGACACAAAGAGTTAGATGAGAGCTACTGTGTTTCTCTCCTGCAATTAGCAGTCACAAGATTGCTTTCAGTGAAAGAAGTCTCTGGTGGAATTCAGCCAGGCGGACTGGAAGGTAAAAATGGTTACATATCCCTTCACACATACAGTCATGTACCTGTTCTGAAAACCAAATCAAGTCTTTACTCTCTGATCTTAAAGACACACAGGGCCCACTTTGTCGAATAAGTTCATTCAAAGCAGACGTGTCAATATTCTGGTGGCAGGATTTTGGCTAATGAGCGAGGCAGAATGAAACTCCAAGATCCTCCACACACAGCAGCCAGGGAAATGATTGGAATCGTAAGCCTACAGCACTATCTAGCAATCTGTCTAAGATTGCTAAGAATCTAGCAATAGGCACACTAGATTCTTAGACCTGTTCACACAAGGGGGATCATCACTGCATAATATTCCTACCAAAATTCCAATGGTATTTTTTTACAGAAAAATTTTTTTAAAAATCCTAAAATTTGTGTTAAAACACAAAAGACCCTGAATAGCTAAAGCAATCCTGAGAAAAAGGAACAAAACTGGAAGCATCACATTTCCTGATTTCAAACTATACTACAAACCTATAGTAACCAAAACAGTGTGGTGCTGGCAGAAAAATAGACACATGAACCAATGGAACAGAATTAAGACCCAAAAAATTAACCCCTGCATATACAGTCAAGTAATATTTGACCAATAAGCCAAGAATACTCAGTAGGAAAAGGATAATCTCCTCAAGAAGTGGTGTTGGGGAAACTGGACAACCACATGTAGAAAAATGGAAGTGGACTCCTATCTTACACCACTCACAAAAAATAACTCAAAATGGACTAAAGACTTAACATAAGACTCGACATCATGAAACTCTTAGAAAAAAATAAAAAAGACAGCTCCCTGACATTGGTCTCATCAATGATTTTTAGATATGACACCAATGCACAAACAACAAAGAAAAATTTAATAAGTGGAATTACATCAAAAAGCTTCTGCACTGCAAAAGAAACAATCAATAAAATGAAAAGGCAACCTACCAGATGGGACAAAATACTTGCAAGCCATGCATCTGGTAAGGGGTTAATATCCAAAAAATATAAAGAACTAATATAATTCAGTAGCAAAAAAAAAAAATTTTTTTTTTTGAAAATCAATTTAAAAATGGAGATGGGCACCTGAGTGGCTCAGTTGCATAAGTGACCAACTCTTGATTTTGGCTTGGATCATGATCTCAGGGTCCTGAGATCCAGCTCACTACCAAGCTCCAATGCCCCACCTTTCCATCCTCCAAAGCCCTGCCTCAGGCTCCATGCTGGGAGTGAAGCCTACTTAAGATTCTCTCTGTACTTTCCCTGCTAGCAGTCTTTTTCTTAAAAAAAAAAAAAAAAAAATGGACAACAGAGTTCAATAAACATTTTTTCCCCCAAAGGAATGACCAACAGGTACATGAAAACACGTTCAGCATCTCTAATCATTAGGAAAATGCAAATCAAAATCACAATGATATATCATCTCATACTTGTTAGAATGGCTGATACCAAAAGACAAGCTGTAACAAGTGTTGGTGATGTGAAGGATGTGGGGGAAACCCTGTGCACTCTAGGTGGGAATGTAAACTGATGCAGCCACAATTCCAAACAGTATGTGGATTCCTCAAAAAAATTACAAATAAAACTACCATATCATCCAGCAATCCCATTCCTGGGTATATAGCCAAAGGAAATGAAAGAGGACATTGAAGAGATACCTGCACTCCCATGTTTATTGCAGAATTATTCACAATAGTCAAGCTATGGATACAAAATAAGTGTGCATCGGTGGATGAATGGATAAAGAAAATGTGGTATATATATACAAAGGGGTATTATTCATCCATGAGAAAGAAGGAAATCCAGTCATTTGTGACAACAGGGAGGGACCTTGAGGCCTTGTGCTAAATGAAGTAAGTCAGATAGTGAAAGAAAAATACTATATAATAGCCCTTATATAAGTGGAATTTCAAACAACTGATTTCATAGAAACATAGTGAAATAGTGATTACCAAGTGCTGAGGGTTGTGGGGTATGGTGGCAGCAGGAATGAGGAGATATTGGTGAAAGGGCACCAACTTCCAGTTATAAGAGGAGTCAGTTCTGGGGATCCAATGCACAGCATTGTGATTACAATTAACTATATACCATATTATATGCTTGAAAGTTGCTAAAAGAGTGATCTTAAATGTGCTCACCACAAAGGAGAAACGGTAATTATGAGACATAATGTACGTGACGTCAGCTAACACTATAATGGTAATCACATTATAACATATAATTATATTAAATCAACACATTATACACCTTAAAATTACACAATGTTATATGTCAACTATATTTCAATAGAGCTGGAAAAAATATTTCCAGCCAATTCACATATTTTAAGCATAATTATTTCACCAATGTCCACTGTGCAAATTTTAAACTTTCTAGGATTGATGAGAAAAAAAGTTAGCTGGCACACTTTTATTCAGCCACCTCTGGAGACATCAGGCTTTCGTTTTTCAAGTGCTAAACAACCGCTTCTGGAAATATATTTCTGGCTAGAATACTACAAATGTTAATTAATTGACCCAAGAGATAGAGTGTACTCTGTATGTGTTTGTGGGTACCCCACTGAATATGCCAAAGTATCTCAAAATAAATCACATTCAATATAGTAATTTTCAGGGATTCAGAATGAATCCCTCACTCAGCACAAATTATGGATTCTCTAGACATTGTGCTAAATCTGACCTGAGAGATGTGAATTAAGCATCACTGAAATAGTCTCCTCCCCCCACTGCCAAATCCACCACCCCAATTACTGTAAATACTACAGAGGAGAAATCAACAAACATTTATGGAATGGAATGGAATTGACTTGGGAAGAACAGAGTCTTCTCATACCTCACTCCTTCAGCTCCGACAACAGAACAAAGAACAACCACGGGGAGCCTGATTTATTGTTGATATAGTTTATTGTCAAGGCCAAGGCGTCAGAGTCAGATTCAAATAGGAGCTAAAGTGTCCTATGGGGACTCTGAAGATAGTCTTTATCCCAGGGCTCAGATTTCTCTTTAAACAAGATTTCAGTTTTAGAAAATTCTGTCAAATATTTTGTTTATAAAGCTTCAGATACCATGTATTTCTTCCGCCTTATTTTTTTCTCTGTTCTTTAAAAAAAATAAAAATAAAAATTGCTAGGATCCTGCTAAGAAAAAAATATGTTTTCAAAGAGAAAAAAAAAAACTATTCATATTTGATAGCTCTTGCTATAAAGATGTTCAGGAATCTGGAACCACCTCCTTCCCAAGCTCATTGACTTTTACTGCTCGCAGACAACTGAATGGTGACAGGTCCTGAGCATTTAACTTGGTGGAGCATTTCTACTCGGCTTCCAAACTATGTGACTCCCAGCAGGGAGTCCAGCCCTCCCCATCTCTGCCAGCTGCCCTGCCTGTCCCCCTCAAGTGGAGCCCACGGCCACTTCCCACGCTGTGCATTCTCCCAGTGGGGGTCAGAGGGGTACCCTGAACCCAAGGGCCCCTCCTCCCCTCCACAGTCACAGGGGCAGCCCCACCCCTCCCTCACCGCCGGGACAGCTTTTTTATGGTGATGTCATGTCTCTCTGGGGTGGAGGGACCTTCCCAGTCTCCCCCATGCACGACCACCTCACTTACCCCCAGGTTCCCCCCTAAATGTCACAAGCACCCTTGAATGTTTCTTTGGTTCTCTGAACAGCCAGTCTCTTGGTGGTTCCATGTGACTTGCTTGGGCACCAACCCCTGTCCTTGTGGCTTCCCCCTTGTTGGGGACTCTCCTCCCTGTGCCTCTCCCCTCCCCCGCCAGCGCAGTGCTGCCTCTTCCTGAACTCCAGACTGGGACAGATGGGAGACAGACCGCCCACCGGCATATTGTCTGTGACCCTGCATCTCCCTGTGCCTTCCGTGTCCATTTGTGTCGCACTTGCTAGTGTGTCCTTCCCCTCCTCACACCTAGGCAGAGAGCCCACCTTCCCAGCCAGGTGTTTCTCCAGTGGGCTCCAATCCTGCCCTCTCGCCATGGGGGTCTGAGCCAACCCCTTGGCCTTGGCCCTCAGCATTCTCAGGAAAAGCTGAGCACACAGGGCCACCATCCCAGCCGCAGGCCTCCATGCCTACCCCCACTCCCCACACCTTCGGAGCTTTACCGTTGCCCTCTCTCACCACTTCTAGAAGTTTTTGCACAGAACTTCACTTTGAAAAGTGTTTTTCTCATTCTCCATACCTCCCCAAACTCCTCCAGCCCTTACCCCCTGCTCAGCCCTGCTGTCCAGAGCATCTCCTGGGCTGAGCTGCTCTCTTGGGGCAGGAGAGGGGTGGAGCTTGAGGGACTGAGTGGATGTTGGGTTTTTCATTCAATAAACTGGTGATTTCTTACCAACTAAAAAAAAAAAAAAAAAGTTTGGAAACCTGCCAAACTTAAATGTTTCCTGCCAGATCTAATCGATTTTACAACCAACCTCTTCTACGTTGAGCTCTAGTTCTCATACCTGACTTTGAGAAGGGCCATGGTTGGAGGCAGAAATTTCTTTAGCTGCTCACAGTCAGAAGGAAAAGATACTAAATTCGCCCCCATCCTCTTGGTATTTAGCAGCAAAAGCAATTTAATTTCAAAATCAACATTCACAGTGCATGGTGTTCGGTGTTACTGTTGCTATTCAGCTATGGGACAAGCATCACCTAACAGTGCCATGGGCGTCTATAACCACACTAGCTTCTCTCCTACCTTGCTTGAAAAGATCACCTTTAATCCTACTTCAGCTCACATCATTCTCTATACAAAACACTAGCATTAAATAACAATAATAAATGAAACTGTCATCAAATTACTCATGCATGCTCATCTCTCCCACAAGCACACACTCTTTAAAACCAAAGGATTCATGATCACAACCAGATCACTTAGCTCTGTGCCTGGCATGTTGTCAGAATCTTCGATGGGTCCAGGAGTCTTTCAACATTATGCACTTATTTCCAACCCTGGTAGCAAGTTCTCAATCCAACAGATTTACCCAGTGGCTTCACAGGCACTAAGGATATAACACCCAAGCAATGGGATAAATTCATCAAGAGCAGGAAAAAAGTGACTTTTCTCCATCAATCTCTCTAAGATTTAAATATCAGAGAAGATGAGCAGAACAAGAGGGTTGGGTATTTCCAGTGTTCTATATTGAAATGACAAGAACAAGCTTGGGTAGACTAGAAATGGCATGAGTTTGTTGCCAGGTTAGGAAAGGTGCCTGGCAATTAGAGCAAGGGGACCAATACAAGGATGAATGACACCAAGACATACTTCACTAAGTGTGAAATAATGTTTTGTGTTGGCTTTGGCATGAAGGTACCACTAGGAAAAACTTGAAAGCAAAAGAAATAAAGAACCAATTTCAAAAACAAAATGGCAAGTGAGAAATATAACTAAGATTTTCCTGATGTAAACAGAAAGTGTAAATCACTGTGGTTAATACAGGCCAATATTCCTAACTCTACCACTATTTGAATGCTAGATTTGCTATTATCCATCTAACTAATCAAGTTACAAATATGAAATATTATAGATAGATAGATGATAGATAAATAGATGATACATAGATTGATGATAGATGATACATAGATACATGATAGATAGATAGATAGATAGATAGATAGATAATCTACCATGGCTTCAAAACACATGCTGGAATCTACACAGTATCATGCTAAGCAAAGTAGTCAGAAAAAGATGAATACCATATGATTTTTCTCATATGTGGAATCTAAGAAACAAAAAGAATGAGCAAAGGGGAGGAAAAGAGAGCAAGAGGCAAACAAAGAAGCAAACCCTTACCTACAGAGAACAAACTGCTGGTTACTGGAGGAGAGGTGGGCAGGGGGGTGGGTGAAACAGGTGATGAAGATTAAGGAGAGCACTTGGGATGAGCACCAGGTACGTATGGAAGTGTTGGATCACCATGTCGTACCCCTGAAACTAATATTACACTGTGCGTTAACTAACTGGAATTTAAATAAAAACCTAAAAGAAAAATAAAAGAAAAGAATCATTACACGGATCAGAAGAGGAAAGTTGCTTGAAGTTACACGCTTTGATAGATCATGAACAAAGGAACAAGCCACATCCAGCTGTGATATGGAAAACTGATTTCATATTTTGGTCTCATGTGGTTTCCTTTTCAGTCATTAGCTGTCAAAAGAATAAGATTAAAAGATGAAGGCTGACCCCTATTAGCCTATTTTTAATAATAATTTTAATAATTAATAATAATAATTTTTAATGTGCTATCAGTCCAAAGAAGGAAAGAAAGCATCATATGGAACAGAAAAGATCCCGAATAGCCAGAGGAATGTTGAAAAAGAAAGCCAAAGTTGGTGGCATCACAATTCCAGACTTCAAGCTCTATTACAACGTTGTCACCATCAAGACAGTATGGCACGGGCACAAAAACAGACACATAGATCAATGGAACAGAATAGAAAGCCCAGAAATAGACCCTCAACTGTATGGTCAACTAATCTTTGACAAAGCAGGAAAGAATGTCCAATGGAAAAAAGACAGTCTCTTCAACAAATGGTGTTGGGAAAATTGGGCAGCCATATTCAGGAAAATGAAACTGGACCATTTCCTTACACCACACACAAAAATAGACTCAAAATGGATGAAGGACTTCAGTGTGAGAAAGGAATCCATCAAAATCCTTGAGGAGACCACAGGCAGCAACCTCTTCGACCTCAGCCACAGCAACTTCTTAGAAACACTGCCAAAGGCAAGGGAAGCAAGGGGGAAAATGAACTATTGAGACTTCATCAAGATCAAAACTTTTGCACAGCAAAGGAAACAGTTAACAAAACCAAAAGACAACTGACAGAATGGGAGAAGATATTTGCAAGCGACATATCAGATAAAGGGCTAGTATCCAAAATCTATAAAGAACTTATCAAACTAAACACCTAAAGAACAAATAATCCAATTAAGAAATGGGCAGAGGACATGAACAGATATTTCTGCAAAGAAGATATCCAGATGGCCAAGAGACACATGAAAAAGTACTCCATATCACTGGGCATCAGGGAAATACAAATCAAAACCACAATGAGATACCATCTCACACTGGTCAGAATGGCTAAAATTAACAGTCAGGAAATGACAGATGCTGACGAGGATGTGGAGAAAGGGGAACCCTCCTACACTGTTGGTGGCAATGCAAGCTGGTGCAGCCACTCTGGAAAACAGCATAGAGGTTCCTCAAAAAGCTGAAAATAGAGCTACCCTATGACCCAGCAATCACACTACTGGATATTTATCCTAAAGATACAAATGTAGTGATCTGAAGGGGCAGGTGAACCTGAATGTTTACAGCAGCAATGTCCACAATAGCCAAACTATGGAAAGAGTCTAGATGTCCATCAACAGATGAATGGATAAAGAAGATGTGGTATATATATATATATAGGAATACTATGCGGCCATCAAAAGAAATGAAATCTTGCCATTTGCAATGACGTGGATGGAACTAGAGGGTATTATGCTTAGTGAAATAAGTCAATCAGAGAAAGACAATTATCATATGATCTCCCTGATATGAGGAAGTTGAGAGGCAACATGGGGCATTTGGGGGTAAGAAAGGAATAAATGGAACAAGATGGGATTAGAAGGGAGACAAAACATAAGAGACTCTTAATCTCACAAAACAATCTGAGGGTTGCCAGGGGGAGGGGGGTAGGGAGAGGGTGGTTGGGTTATGGACATTGAGGAAGGTATGTGCTATGGTGAGTGCTGTGAAGTATGTAAACCTGGTGATTCACAGACCTGTACCCTGGGGCTAATAATACATTATATGTTAAAAATAATAATAATTAAAAAATTTTTTTCAAAAAAAGGACAGAAAAAGAGGTGCCTACCCAATTATAAAAAGTTGCTTTATGCAAAGACATGAGTTAACATTTAAAGAAATTTACTGTCTGCAGAACCACTTCTGATTCAAGGCATTAATATGTGATTTTCATTAACATGTCCAGACCTAAACATTGTGGCCAGGCCAGCTAAGGAGATGGGAATTAACCTTCCCTAAATCATCGTAGCTTCACATAGTGTAGACATGTCAGATAAAATTCAGGACACTAATTTTGAATTTCAGATAGGGGATGATTTTTTTAGGATAAGTCTATATAAATATTTCAAGGAGTATTCCTATTCTAGGAAATTATTTGTTGCATATCTAAAATTCAGATTTAATTGTGTGTTCCATGTTTTTATTTCCTAAATCAAGCAACCCTACCTGTGTAAAGTAATACCTGAATTTCTAAACACAACAAAAATATCACATAGCTTGTCAAAAATTGCAGTCAAATGCTCATATTCTGACAGCTACTCAGAGGTGAGTATGTTTTCCTGTCATTTGTAGCCAAACTGAACCATGAACATGGCCAGTATTTTACATTCAGAAGAACAAAGAACATTTTAAAAAGGATCACAGTTCTTCTCTCCTTCTAGTCCCTGAAGTCCTGGCCATGCTGTTTCCCTTGCTTTTAACAGTGGATCTGCAGTGCAATATAAGTTGCCTCATAAAGTAGTAAGGTGGGGAACATGATAAGGTAAGTTGGGTAGTCACTTAGGCACGAAATTTAGGGGAAAGCACCAACAAACTCACTAATCAAACTACATCACTTTTTAGTGAATCACTTTTAAAAATCAAAATGAATGCAAAAATTTCATGATGAATAAAATCTCAAAAATTTAAGTGAAGACAAATTCTGACTCCACATTTTAGTGATTTGGCCCCACTTGCTTCCCCCTCTACCCAGCCCTGGTTCTTAACCTTCAAGACACTGATGGATACCCGTGCCCACCTTGGACCTTTTCCCACCTGCTCTGTTGAGAGTGAGAGCTCTCTGCTCAGCATCTGTGGTCCAAATACCTGTGCTGTTGTCGTTGTAACTTGGACTGAGATTCCCTGAAACCAGCCTGGACCACCCGAACATAATCAGGCTATGTAATGCACAGCAGGGTCATATCTAACGGAACCCCATTTTCACCATAGCCAGGATAGATAAGGACAGTTCTCTTTTTTCTAATCTGTGTTAAAATGCTCTATGAACAGGCCCTCAATCCAGTGCTTTTAATATGGAGTCTTAATTGGTAAGGCACATTTAACCTTTCAACCAGGAAGTGATTCTTTCAATATAGACCTAGGGGATGTTTACTTACCCTCATTTTAAGTGCAGGCAGATCCTCTTCATGCATGTGGTATGGACCATATAAATAACTGTGCCATGTGAAACCACACAAAGTGATTTTACTAATTCATGGGCAGAATTAGTTATTCCATAACTTTCAAAAATTTTTGTCAAAAGTTTAAAAGTTTCCTGCTGTTGATTATAACTATATAGAAAGGAAAAAATAAAGTTAATATTTATTTAATACACTATAATTTAAAACATTAGAAACATGGAGAATTAAAATATGTTTATTTCTTTGTTAAAAAAATAAAAACTTATCAAGAATAGTTGGAAGATCGCTTGCTTTCTTCTCATCATTTAACTTAAAATATGGAGTGAGTATTGTTTTCTGTTTTGGGGAACTATCATACTCTTTTCAGTCTGGATCTGTTGCAGCATTTTTCCTTTACGTTTTTCATGTCACAAGGTGTCTCTGAGAGTTCCTCTGCCGTGAAGTTTTTGCTAGTGTCACTTCCTCTGAGACATCATCCTTTTCACCTCAACAGCTTTCCTCATTTAGGTGAGTAACTCTGCATCACTAAGTTGTTCTCGCTGCACACCCAGGGTTTCTCAACCGCTGGCAGCATCCATTTTCCCACAGTCAGCTGGTCCTACAGCTGCATGTAACTTTCCATGTGAATTTCACTGTCAATATTATCACTTTGTGTTTCTCCACTAAGCTTTCATCTCTGTTGGCCAATTTCCTCTTCCTGCTATCTAGTTCTGTGAAAGGTCGTGTGGGTTTATTACTGAAGTCAAAGAGCAACACAACTACATGCTTTGCTCCTAGTGTGTGGGTAACCGATGTCCCATGGCCGGTCACCAATAGACTCTGTGAGAAGGGACATGATCAGTCATTGATCATGACACCCATCGGTCATTTATATAGTGATTTATTTGTGCAGGAAAGAGCTGGCAGTGAAGTTTCTACTTCATGCAATCACACACCGTTAATAGACTGTGGTAACTGAAATTTAAACCATACTGTATATCTAACTAGATGGTGGTAACTGAAATCCATGCATTTTGGAAATACGCAAAGTAAGGTCTACCTATATTCTAATCCCTCTCTTAATACTCCTTCTAGAATTAAAATAGAATTGTCTGTATATGAGCCAAGTTACATAACTAAATTTAGTAGATTTTTCTCCTATTCCCATTCAAAGTATATTTTACACAAAGTGTATTTTCTTCGTTTTTCTGCCACTTTCCTCTTTGGAAATGATATGCATTCTGATAAACTTGTCCCTACCAACAACTCATAAAAAAGTATAAAGAGGACTCCTAGGGCCGTGTCTCTCTTCCAGACAACATGTGCAGATTACTGTCTAACCTCTCAGCAATTTTGCTGAGGCCATCTCTATTCCAACCTCCTTATAAGGAGAATTTAAGGCCTGAGAATTTCATAGCTTCCCCTGAAGTGAGGATTCTGTACGTGAACCATCAACTAAGCAGATTCAGTTACTGAGATTTGGAAGATGGAAGTCAACACCAAGAGCCTCAAGCTTGCCCACGCATGGTCTTCTGTGACGATAGCCGCAAAGACTTTTAAAGTTTCAGTCCCTAGTGCTGTGGGTGCCGAGAGGCGGTGACATCAGTGGCAGTAGATTTCCACTGGAAGAGTCCAGTGTCTGGATGTTGCATGCGAGGTTGGTTATCTGGCACTCCTGGAAATTACATAAGCAGCCCTACATCCCCTAGTAAATCCCTTTATGCTTTAACTAGCAAGACTGGACATTGTTATCTGCAACAATCATCCTGAGAGATACAGGTATTAATTTGCAGACCAGCTCAAATGATACTACATAACCAACTGCTTTCTTTTCTGTGTAGATTTTCTAGAGATAAAAACAATTCACGTGAGAGAGAGATTATCTCAGACAACAAATAAAAATTGTTCTACCCAAATGCAGTGAACTATGTGTGTATTCTATCTTTAGATCTTCAAATTTATTAATATTAAATCAATGAGCCAGAAAATTCAGACATCTTTAAGTTCAAATGTGTTTTATGTTTCCCATTTCATTAAAACTTGATTTCCTAAACACCTAGATGTCCTGTTCCTGCCATGATGATTCCCTTTTAATATGAGAACCCATATTTTACATTAATGGCAAGTTTACAAAGCAAGCAACTCAGAACAAAGGATGGAGGTGAAAGAGAAAACAGTAAGAAATTTATGCCACTTTATCCCTTCAAAAGAGATGTGCCATAATTAGTTTCACAAGTGAAGATAATAAATAAATAAATTTCCTTAAAAATGTCGTGGATGGGGCACCTGGGTGGCTCAGTCATCTGACTCTAGATTTTTGACTTAGGTCATGATCTTAGGGTCATGAGATTAAGCCCTGCATCAGGCTCTGCACTCAGCAGAGAGTCTGCTTGAGAAACTTTCTCCCTCTCCTTCTGCTCCTGCCCCAAAATGCACATTCTCTGTCTCCCTCTCACTCTTACTCTCTCTTGCTCTCCCTCTCTTTCAAAATAACTAAATAAATCTTTTTAAAAATATCGTGGAAACATTTATCTCCAGTAAAAGCTTAGGTTTAAAAAAAAAAAAAAAAAAGCTTAGGTTAATTCTTTTTAGTCTGGAATGTCAAAAGCATCTTATTTTTCACCATTCCCCCAGCAAACACAGTACCTAATGCTTAAAGTCCAAGGTAAGTGATTGAAAAGATGTTTTTACCGAAGTTCTGATACACTACCTCTATGAGTTTAGGTCAATCATTCAACCCCGATTCTCTATTTCCCAATCTACAAAATGAGGACTATGGTATAAATGGCCTCCAAGATTTCTTCCAGGGCTAACTTGATTTGTTTCTATGATGTTGAATGTAAGATTTATATATGCCGGAGTCAAAAAATGTCTTCAGGACTGTGAACTCATTTTGTGCCTCCAATGAGGAAAGTAGATACCATGAGAACAAAAGTATTCAGTTTTCCACAGGATTTCTAGCTAATAGTTTATTCTAAATTATAATTGTGATCATGTTCTTTTTAACAAAGGCATGTTTTCAGCTAAATGAGTTATTTTTAATTAATATTGCCATCCATCAAACATTGGCAATGCTCTATGCATGTGAGGTCATTTGTCACAACCCTGTGAGGTGCTGTCCATTTGCTACACATGAAACAACTGAAACAAAGAAGGATAACTAAGTTAATGTGGGAAATAGATTTTCTGAGTAGGAATTAGACTCCAGAGTCCATGTATTGAATACCAATGTTAAATTCTTATCCCTCACTAATAATAATGTATGAAATAATCTAGAAATAAGTAAATAAAAATTATAGGCATATGTATAATTTTTAAAGATGTTTGGCATGAAAGGTTAACATCTTTCAAGTGCATTAGAATATTCCTTTTGAGACTCTATTAGAAGACGTAAAATGACTAAGTTGAAGCTGACATTCCCCTTAGCTTTAAATGTCTTTAGGCTAGGAATCCTTAACAGCCTTTCTTTACCTGATAATTTCCAAATTCTGTGACCCAACTCCTGTTTGAAATCACTTCATATCCAACAAATTACCTTTTTACCTTGTCTTCATCTTACAGCACTATAGTGACCAAGATATGCCTTTCCTTTACACAATGGCAATCTTCAAATTCCAAGTAACATATAATCAACCCTCCCCTTGACACTACATGTTTCCTCATTATGCTGCATGGAATATAGATGCCATCCATGTGAAAATGACCCAAAGCAAGCAACAAGATAGGAGTGTGGACTCCTCAAACCATAGAGGTCTCATTATGACAGCCCTGAACTCACTGCCTAGACTTCATGTGACAGAAGAGTAAGTTCTGCCTGGCTTAAGCATCTATAAGTTGAAATTTTCTATCACATGCAGTTGAATTAAGCGTTAACTATATACACAAATATTTACATATGTTTTTAAAATATTGAAGTAGTATAAAATGTTGTGCTGCAGAATATAACAAAACTTGACAATCTTTTGAGTCTGAAACATATAAAACTACTTCACTCTTCTTTTAAAAGATTGTATTTATTTATTTGATAGAGAGAGACTAAATGAGAGAGAGAATGAGCAGGGGGAAGGGGCAGAGGGAGAGGGAGAGGCAGGCTCCCTGATGAGCAGGGAGCCCAATGTGGGGCTTGATCCCAGAATTCCAGAATCATGACCTGAGCTGAAGGTAGATGCTTAACCATCTGAGCCATCCTGGGCCCCTACTTCACTCATTTTAATGGCTGCATTTGTTCAATTAAAAAACCATATATAAAATGGGTCCACCCATTTCATGCTTTTTAGTCATTCCTCATTGCTAAGGGTTGTTTCCCAGCTTTAGCCATTATGAACAAAAACCCCAGTCAACATCCCCGACTGTGCCTCTTTTTACACATAGGAAAACATTTTGCTAGCAATCATTCCCTGCTATAATTGCTAAGTCCAAAAGTATTCACGTTTCCTTTCCTCATAGAAACTTCAGGTTGCCTTTCTAAATATCCTATTTTATTCTCCAACCAGTGGTATGCCACTTGTAAGCAGAAGTGATGTGTATCAATCATATCTGTCATTTTTAAATTTTAGAGCCCTGCCCCCCAACCAAGCTTCTCTTTTAAACACTAAAAATCTTTATATCTTTTCCTTTACTGTATGGTATAGTTTTCAGAATTTCCATTGTCAAAGTAGCTCACACCCATGTAGTCAGAACCTTTCAAACTATACCAACCAAAACTATTCATATTACCATACGTCAAGTTGACAACCTTTTTTTAATGATGGTTCAGATAGTAAATACTTTGGGTTTTATGGACTAGATGATCTCTGTTAGAGCTGATCAATCCCGCCATTGAAACACAAAATCAGCCCAGTCAATATATTAAAAAAATGAACGTCGGGGCACCCGATCCTAGGGTCCTGGGATTGAGCCCCACATCAGGCTCCCTGCTCACCCGGAAGTCTGCTTCTCCCTCTCCCATTCCCCCTGCTTGTGTTCCCTCTCTTTCCATGTCTCTCCCTGTCAAATATATAAATAAAAATCTTTTTTTAAAAAAAATGAATGTCTATGTTCCAATTAAGTTTATTGGAAAAAAGCAGGTTTTTGGCTAGATTTGACCCATAGGCTATATAGAATGTTATAAATTATATTCTTACCATAATTTACCTTGATCTGAAAAATAGAATTCATGGTGAGGAATTAGGTGTGTCTAGAGGGAAACCAAATTTAATTTAGAGCCTAGCATACAATGGGTGCACACTAAATGTTTGTTGAATTAATAAATAGGACAATTATGTATGAGGTCTGTGAATAATCCTACACCTAACAGAAAAAGGAGAATACATCTGAAAAAAAACACCGCAGGAGAAAAAATCAGTAAGAGAATAACTTCTCAGTGTTCTCACTAAGGAGCAAGAATAGATGTGTTATATAAAACTGAAGTGGGAATTCATAGAAGAAAATATGTTGAGATGAATACAAAGATGAAGAGGAAGCTAGCTGAAGAAACTCAAAATGCAATCACAAAATGTAGGTCTCCTTTCAAGGCAAGAAGGTATAGAACTGAGATGTATCCTATCACAGAACTTCTTGTTTTGTGATTATAAATGAAGCTGATCCTTTTCTTGCTAAATGAACATTTCTTTATAGTTTACCAAAGATTAATATTCAATCAAATAAACATTAATTGAAGATGAAGAAGAAGAAATATCATTCTGTCCATATGATCCAACATAATGATTGAACAATGGACCCTCAATGGTATATTAAATTCTTTTATCAGAACAAAGGTTATTTATCTGGGGAATAAGATCTTTTCATGAAAAGGATTTAAATTATCTCTATTGCTGATGTCTTGTACATCATTGTCCTTTCTCTTATAACTTGTCTATTCTATCCTTTCCAGGATGGAGATCATTCTTCTTAGTAGATAAGGCGAAAGAAAATAGGACTTGAAAAGTGGTTTTATGTGTGTGTGTGTTTTACAAAAAGACAGCCTGTTCTTTTTTGTTTCTGAGATAGCTTTAGATATCTTTTCAAATATACATCACATTTTTTAACATTACTTCTAACTGAAAGGAACAAGTAAGTTACCATAAGGCAATTGGGATAGGTCTGGAAGAGGAAGCTAGTGGACTGATAATAATGTGAAGGGCATGAAATTCCACATCATGAAATTCCACGGCATGACTTTAGAAAGAATAGAGAAGCTAATTATGTGAGGAAATGGGGGTGAAAGTAACTTTATCATGGTAATCATTTCACAATATATACGTGTATCAAGTCATCCCTTTGTAGCCGTAAACTCACATATTTTACATGTCAATAATATCCCAGTAAAGCTGAAAAAATGCAGAAACACTAAAGATTTCGTGGGGATTCATCTTATCGAGCCTGTGTTTTTGGAAGGTAACTGGAGTATGATTTGGAAAAACAAAAGGATTTAAATGCAAGTACCATCTTAGTCGTTTGGGCTGCTCTAAGAGAATACTATGGACTGTGTGGCTTATAAACAACAGCAATTTATTTCCCACTGTGGAAGATGGGAGTTCAAGATAATGTCCTGGCAGATTCAGTGTCTAGTGAAAGCGTACTTCCTCATTCGGAAATGGCATCTGCTCACCGTGTTGTCACATGGTGGAAGAGGTGAGGTAGCTCTCGCAAGCTTCTAAGAATATGAATCCCATTTATGAGGGTTCTGACCTCATGACCATAATCACCTCCCAAAAGCTCCACATCCTAATACACTGGGAATTGGCTTTTGATACATGACTTTTGAGGGGGACACAAACATTTAGCTTTATTATGCACCTAGACCCCCAGTTACAAATTTATTAGTTATGTAGACAGGAGATACTGCATGAAGGGCTGGACTATGTAGTGGCAGAGGGGAGTGAAAAGAATCTGAGTACAGGACTCCTGGGTGGCTCAGTTGGTTAAGCATCTGCCTTTGGCTCAGGTCATGATCCTAGGGTCCTGGGATCAAGTCTCACATTGGGCTCCTTGCTCAGTGGGGAGCCTGCTTCTCCCTCTGCAGTTGTTCCCTCTGCTTGTGCTCTCTTTCTCTCTGAAAAATAAATAAATAAAATCTTTAGAAAGAAAGAATCTGAGCGCTACAGGAGAAGCTGGGGAAATGGAAGTCAATGCTAGGGTTTCTCCTCAATGAAACTCAGACTGGTAAGTCCGTGAGCCCAGAAAGGTCATTCTCGAGTTGGGAAGGATTAGGAGGCATTTTGTTTTGTTTTGTTTTGTTTTGTTTTAACAATTTGAAATAAGAGGTTTTGCCATGAAATCACTACAGAATATCAAAGAAAATATTATAAATTCACAGCTGGTGACCAGGAAAGAGATTCGGGTTACATAAGTTTGAGGACAAAAATAACTGGTTCTAGTTTCCTAGCTGCTGGTTCCTAGAAACTGGTTTTTGGCACTATCTCCCCAGGACGAGTCAAAATTTCTCACATATATGGTGTTTATTTGCTTGAGATTTTAGGTATAGGCAGTGTCTGTGTGTGTGTGTGTGTGTGTGTGTGTGTGTGTGTCTATGCATCTAGGTTGGTGAGTGGGTACGCATGTGCGCTCACATGTGCACTTATACATTTTTTCGACGGTAAGAAAATAAACTAATTGGAAATAAAAATTATAAAAATTATTGACTCAGAACTTTCCAACTTACCAGTTTAGTACCCTGAAACCCTCAGCCCAGTAACAACTGAATTGTTCATAGCAAGGAGAATGTATTTTCCTTCACAGTAAAAATTGCCACCTAATAGTTTTTTCTTTCTATTGCTATCACTTGACATTTACTTGTATTCCAAAAGGATTAGTGCACAGCAGAAAAAGCACATAGTTACTGTGTCTATGTGAAATTAACTTTTTTATCCCCAAAATCACAAATTCCTACAGATCAAAGCTCTGACTGTTGAGTAAAAAGTTACATTTGGACATGATCATAAAACTAAACTCTTTTAAGTTCTTATGCAATGTGAAGTTAGTAAAAGTCACATGAAATAACCCTCTGCATATAGAAATCTACTGATTTACATTTTAATGAAAATGGAGCAATACTTAGAAAAAATAAACTTTTCAAAGCATATGAAAATAAATTCACTTTGGGACATGGGTCTGGAGTTCTGAACATTCTTCTGGTCTTTGAAACCCCACACCCTCAGAAATTCTTCTGAGACCCAGAATTCATGGACATACTTCACTCTTCCTATCCCTACCTCTTATCTCTCTTTTTTTAATCCTAATTTATAACATTTGTCAAGCCCAGATAGGATGAAAGTAATGTAAACAGGCAGCTATGGGCAGATTTTGTTGTAAAAATAGAAACTAAAGGCTTGGAGCTGTATCTGCTTGGCAGTGATGTAGATGTTCAGACAGGACAAACTTTCACTGGAAGGTATGGCTATAAATAAAAATGTTCCAAAAAGAAAGTAACAAAATGGCATCTCTTTCCATGTGAACGCACAGTGGGGTTGGATCCTTTCCTCCTCTCTGTAAATCAGATAGGCGTTGGGGTTCCTAGTTGCTACATGAAAGACCTCTAATAAGTCCTAGTTATAACCTGGAGCAAAACCCCTCACTATTCATATGAACTGACCCATTTTATAGGCAGTCAGGAATTTCAGGAGTTTAATCTATAAGTAGAGGAATTTAAAGGCCATTTGGCTAGCTCCTGGTGCAATGAAGGACTTGAGATTCAAAGAAGGATCTTTTATTGACCTGGGACCCATCACTTTCACCTCTAGCTCACACAGGGTAAGATCCTGTCCTGCTCCCTGTTCTAGCACCCTCGCCACCTTCCTTGTGGCAACAATCACTTCACCTCCTTTTCACTGGGATACAAAACCCTTCTGGTAACTGATCTATCTGTCAAGCGATGTTTAGGGGCATCCTTTGCTAAAAGAAGTTATAAATCATAAAGAATGAATAACGTCATCACTCTTTCTGTGGGAGAAGACCATTCTTTTCAACGGGAAATGTGTGTGATCCATACATTTTAAGAACCAGAAAGCCAAATGATGATGAATGGTGACAGAAGAAAGGAGAAGTGATATCAGAGGCTGCTGGCCGATTAAGGCAGCAGAGTCAGAATGTAACCAAAAACTCACTTATCTAGATAAACAGCAGCACACACGGAACTAGCCCGTCACAGATGAGGAAGTTGCCTGAGAAAGAAAGACCTTGCTTTGACTTTCAGCCTGGGAGTTCCGAAAGTGACCTGAAACCAGCCTCTTCCTCCGAGTCCCAGAAAGCACCCTCCCCTCCACCCCTCTTATGACCATTAAGATCTCATATTCTTTTTTAAATATGAAATTATGTGCAGAAATAAGTATTCCTTCACTTTAGGAATGTAAATAATATAGTAAATGTAAAGTTTCAAACTAGGCATACTACACTCAAATACTGTCCTTCACCCTTCTTTGAAGGTCTTCTAAAATCCAGTGGTCAGTGGGTGTGGCCTTCCAGATGATTACAGGTCCTAATTTAATTAGCTGCTATGGGACTTCCTGTTATCAGGATAGGTAGATTGGATGGAAATTGTCAACTATAGATTCTGGGAAAAGTTTTCAATTAGCAATAATCATGCCTAGGGTAAACCTCATTGGCTATGATACTGCCACTGTGCAAAGCTCAACTATAGATTCTGATTGGGGAGCCAGTCCCCTAGACACGGGTTTCCTTGCAACACAGCTGCCAGACTTCCCATCTCACCAAAAAAAAAAATTAAATAAATAAAATAATTTAAAAATTTTTAAAAATTCCAATGTCATCACATACCCACTTTCATGGTTTTTTTAACTGAAGTATAGCTGAATGTAATATAACGTTAGTTTCAAGTGTACAACACAGGGATTTGACAATTACATACATTATAATATCCTCACCACAGTAAGTTGAGTTATTGTCTGTAGCTGGAAAGTTGTTACAATATTACTATGTTCCTTATCCTGTACTTTTTGTCCCTGTGACTTATCTATTTTATAACTTATTTATTTTATAACTTTGTACATCTTAATCTTCCTCACCTACTTTGGCCATCCCTCCAGTCCCTTCCCTCTGGAAACCACTAGTTTGTTCTTCATATTTACGAGTCTGTTTCTCTCTTTGTGGTTTGTCTGTTTTGTTTTGTTTTGCTTTTTAGATTATACGTATAAGTGAAATCTTATGACGCTCATCTTTTTCTGTCTTATTTATTTCACTTAGCATAATACCCCCAAGTTTACCCATGTTGTCACAAATGACAAGATTTCATTCCTTGTATGCCGAGTAATATTCCTTTGTCACATCTTTTGTTTGTTGTTGTTGTTGTTTTACTTTTTTTTTTTCTTTCTTTCCCCTTTTTATTGAAGCAGCGTTGACACACAATGTTACATGAGTTTCAGGTGTATAACACAGTGATTTGACAAGTCTGTACCTGATGCTTGGCTCCCTACAAATGGAGCTACCCTCTGTCACCACACAATACTCATACGATTCCATTACCTATATTCCTTACACTGTACCTTTTATCCCCATGACTTACTCATGCCATACCTGGAAGCCAGTGTCTCCCCCTGCCCTCCACCCATCTTGCCCATCTCCCACCCTCCTCCCCCATCCCCCACCCCTTCTCTTATGCCATGTTTTCTTTCTCTATTCATCTATTAATGGACACTTCGGCTGCTTCCATACATACCCACTTTTAATGCTCCATCTCCTCCCATCCTTAAGGATGAATTCCAGACTCGATAAACCATATAAAGTCCTTCACAACTGACCTCAGCTTGCTATTCAACCTCACCTCCCATAATTCACATCTTTCTCACAAAATCTAGCTTCCAACTAAAATGACCCTCCCTTTCCATTCATAACCTCACCTGTACCTTCCTCTGTACTGCCAGTCCTACTAGGGATAAAAGAGAATTCTTTGGTCCTTATGGCAAGGCACAGGCTCCTTTGGCATGCCCCTGCTCAAAGTTCCAATCTTTTGTTGCGACCTCCACAAGGACTCAAAGTAGAAACAGTTACCCTGTCCTCTACTCCTACAATATCTATCTGTCGCATTGCTACAAAGTTGAAACTGGCCTTTACATATCCTGGCATTTGGAATTTAAGATTTTCCCATGTATTGTGCTAGATACAAAAAGAATACCAGAGTAAGAAAGACACAATTCCTCTCATTAAGATGCTAAAAGGTTTGTACGTAAATAGCTATTAATTGCAGGCAGAATAAGGATCCCCAAAAGTGTAATCAACACATTATTGAAATTTAAACATGAATATAATTATATCGCACTGTGGGATCAGAAAAAACTTACAGGAAGACCTTGAGCGTGAAATGAGCCAGGAGGCTTAGGTAAAACTAATCAAGGAGAATTGGATTAAAGGAGTGGAGGAAATGAATCTGGGAGAAGTAGAGTCCTCTCATTGGCCTGGAGCACGGACACGTTAGGGAAATAGGCAGGAAACTTTCTATAAGGTATTTCTCTCAAACATGATCATGCAGGCCTGACTGAGAAATTTATGTCTTGTTTCCATAGCAACCAGAAACCTTTAAAGGCTTTGGAGCAAGGAAATCTCAGGATCTGAGCCTCCCTAAATTCAGGAAAACGTCCCTATGAAATTTTTAAGGATTGAGAAATTGTCCGTGCCAACTTTAAAAAGCAGAAGAAATAAGATGAGCATTGGTTTATGGTGCTTGATTCAAATGAGTTTGCAGCTAACAAGAATAACTGTCCCCAAATAGTTCAGCAAGCTTCAGCAGAGACAGTATTAAGTAGAAATTTGAAATTTTTATAAATTGGACTATTTGGCCATTAAAAGTAGATAAAATAGCATGTGTGCATGTTTATTTAAATTAGGACAAACAGAGAAAGAGGTTGTTGCTATATTATGTCAATACAAACTGTATATTGAGTCGGCAGAATTAAAAAGTTGGTTAAATAAAATCAATTAATCAAACCAATTAACACCAAGTAAGTGAAGCAACTGGTACTATATAACACTTTTGTTCTTACATTTTTTGTTTTGTTTTGTTTTATTTTCAACTGGAAAGCATGGTTGAGGAGTCTCTTCAGGCTCATGGTGTTAGAAATACAGCCAAATCCAAAACAAACTTAACTTCAAATTTCTGCTTTAACTATTACAACCCTAAAATTAAACATTTATATTCAAAATAATTGTTCCAAATAATATTTTAATATATTTTTATTATGCAGAAGTTAATATGGTAGTTTATTATAAGATTTTTTTTTTTAATAATTCCCTCTCAAAACAGCAAAGTAATAACTTTTGAACCTAATGGAAAAACAAATCTCCAGATAGAAAACAAAATCAAGCAGATGGGGTTTATCAAAAAAGAAACAGAGGCCTGGAAGAGTTATGAAGATTTCTCAGTAACCAGGAAATACTTAAATTTTGCAAGTCTTAAGCTGATTATTTGACTGATACCCAGTAACGTACGTTTAGTCACAGTGGAAAATACTTTTTTTCATTCAATTAATTGCACTTCAATCCTTGACCAACCTATTTTCGACAGTAACCACAGCTGCTTATGTTCATGAACAACCTAGAAATAAACCTACTGCTATGTCAGCTCTTTGAGTTTAGAAATATTAGTTTCTGCTACCTAAAGGGGAAAAATAGTTATATTAAATCATTAGTGCTAAAGAAGACACAGCTAAATGCTGCTCATTTCCCCCCTGAATTCCAAGAACATATGTTAATCCTAAAGCAGGATTAAACTAGCAAACTTAAAAGTTAGCAAAAAAATTTATATCACTTCACCCCCACTGAATTTTCTCTGGTTAAGAAGGAAAAAGTAACCATTAAGGGAGGAACATGGATCTCCTAAAGGCATGACTTAGCAGCCATCGCACGCAGGAATGCCATTAACTCGGGCAAGAGTTTGCAGCAAGTCATCTAAAGAGATATGTATATGCATTCACACATAGACATATAAAAATGTATAAGTAGGCACTAAACCACAT
This sequence comes from Lontra canadensis, assembly GCF_010015895.1. Taxonomy (NCBI): domain Eukaryota; kingdom Metazoa; phylum Chordata; class Mammalia; order Carnivora; family Mustelidae; genus Lontra; species Lontra canadensis. The sequence continues at coordinate 13,745,879 of NW_022631016.1, read as the reverse complement.
ACCCAGAAATTTAAGGAAGTCACACAAAACTGAAATGGCCAAAAAACGTATAATTTAATAGTGTTTCTGTAAGAGCTTTTTTTAAAACAACACTAGTTGGATCTATCATGCCAGAATCCTCATCAAAACAATCCCCAAATGCCCTGTTTAACATGAAATCTTGGAGACAGGGCAAAATGACTGAGAACTGAATGAAAAGTATTGAGTGTATGAGGTACACAGAATTTAAGATAGGCTACTATTTTTAATTGTAAATAATATGAATATTATCATGATGAACATTGCCATGTGGTTCTCATGTTAATGCCCTGCTGCCCGACAATGTCAGAGTCCTCGTCTGGGACAAGAGAATATCATTGCAGTGAGATCTCATTTCCACAGAGCCTGCCCGCTCTCTGCCTCTCACCCATTTCTACATCCTTCTCTCCTTCACACTGAATTGATCACTTCCTTGTATTAAACAAAGATACTCACTGCAGGCTCTTCTCGGTCAGAATTGCTCCAAGTCCAATTTTTAAAGTATGAATCTTCTGCCTCAACCACCGATAACTCTTGCTTTCTAATTCTGTTTCTCTTGACACTGCCTTTCTTTGTTTCTAATTGCAACAATTAGAAAATCTGTACAAGATGGCAACCACAGGAGGTATGACAGTCCTAAGAAATTTCCTTGGAAGGCAAATGTGTTTTTGCTAATGCCTTTTGCTATGAAGGAATTCAAAGAAGGGATTCTGCATTTTTTCCTAACTTCCAAATCATACAAAAGATATCTCGGGGGCGGGGGGGAGTCACCTAAAATATTTTCCCCGATGGTCAGAAAACTTTTCATCTCTCATGGTGTCCTATCTCAAGTCACAGAAGTGGCTGAAATTAAAACCTATTCCTCAGGATGCAGTTTCGAAATTCCAGATCTACTGTGTAGAGATAAAAGATTAAAATGTTTTCTTTGGCAAACATTTGAAAGCATAGGGACTATATTTGTGAGAAAACATTATCATCTGTTCTAGGCAGATCACCATCATACATTTGTTGAACAACTAATAGGCATTGAGCAATGGTAACGAATAAGTCACTGAGAGGTTCTACAAAGAAATACAAGATCTGTGCCCTTATGAAGTTGTGAATCTGTTTATGAAGTTAAGAAGCAAATTCATAAGAAGATAAACAACATGAATGCTACAGGAGGAGTATTGAGCTTCATCTGTACGTGGCACTTGACAAAAGTGGACTCAGATCCATTATTGTATTTAATTCACACATATTAACTTCATAAGACAGGTAACTCCATATTAAAACAGAAAAAAAAAAAATAAGGTTCAGGCAGGTGAAATTAGTTGCCCAAAGACATAGCTAATAAGCAGCAAAGTTAGAATTGTTTTCAAGTTCTTCCTTTGCTAAACACAGAGATCTTTCCACCATATCACTCCACCAGTTCAGGTTTAGTGAGGAAAATAGAGATAATGCCAAGAAGTGCCATAGAAGGAATTTGCTCTGCAGTTACTGATTGCAAGAGCTTGACGGCCAACTGGAAAAGGAGAGGCATGCTGAAGATTAGCAACAGCCAGCATCTCTCCAGGTCTGGAGGGACACAGAAATGGTGTAATGATGTTGCCACCACCCAGTGGCCTAGCCCAGGGCCGCCTGGAGAAAACTAGCCCTAGTGAGAGATGCCTGGGCAGACTGAGACCATGCGGGATGGGCTTCCTGGAAGAAGCTAGAACCCCATGGAAGTCACTCCCTGAAGCACGTGGGAGAGAATGAGAGGGAATAAAAGGAAAAGAAGACAGTAGAGTCAAAGAACAAGAACTTAGTAAGTTTACTTCCAAGCAGTGAACCTGATAAAATACAGAGAGGTAACGTTCTGGAGAAATCAGATCAAGAGTTCTTAGGACACCTTGATGGCTGAGCCACTCATACTCAAGCTGGGCCTTGTCCACCTTCTGCCAAAGCCTACGTGATTCAAGCTATATCATGAGTTCTCTTGCCACTTTTATTTTCCTAGGTGATGTCTTCACTTCTCCTGGATTTAAATTTTATCTTTGTAAAGATAATCCTAAATTTCATTCTCCAGACTAATTTCTCCTCTGGGCACAAGGATCTGGAGGGAATGACAGCTATTTTGAAATACACTAAGAAGAAGCAAGAGTATTCTAGAATGTGGTGGTGAGGAGAATAAAAACTGGGGTAACAAAAATAATTATAGATTTTGTACAGTACAAAGTATGTATATATTTCTAAATTATAACAAATGTTATGAGAAAAATTAAAAGGGGAGAGAGTAAAGGGAAATCTACATTTTTAGGTTGGTCAGAGGGGCAAGGAAGTTCTTTCTGAAATTAAATTGAACCTGAGAATGAGAAGGGGCAGATTTCCAAAAGAAAGATGTTTGGACAAAGGCAAGAAGAGAGAGTGAGGTGAAAAATAAATACATTTCAGCCAGAAATGCCGCATGCATCAAGCCTCGAAGGTGAGAAGGCTCACAGTAGGCTGAAGGGACCGAGAAACTTCCCATGTTCGAGAAAAGGTGTGGCCCACAGAAAGGTAACAGGTGGCGGGGGTGAAATGATAAGGGTTTTCCACGTTCACTACCATCTCAAAGCCCACTTATAGCTCAGCCCCAATGGCCCTTCACCATCTCTCTCAATCTTTCTCTCTGGGTTGATCTTCTATCATTACAGCCCACACACCCTAGGCTATAGCTCTCTATCCTATCTCTCTCTTTGCGGGAAAATTTTCTCCTCCTACCTCCCCTTTCTCCACCTTGCAGTCTATCACTCACCATTGGTGCACCAAACCAGATGGCAAGCAGAGGCAGTTGCTCCATTCTTTGATGCCTAGAGTGTAATACCTTGCTCATACCTCCACTGTAAGGCTTGCTGCAATGTATATGTAATTCATCTTTTATATACTACTAGAATATGATATCCTCTAGTTCCTTAACCATAAATTATTCATCTTTGTAGCCTAGTGCTTAGTCTTGGCAAATATCAATAAACATTCCTTGAAGAATGGAAATATTTGTAGGTGAGAGATAAATATTAATGAGATAAAAATATTGTATGTTTAGACAGATGTGAGTTGTATGGATTACATCGAAAAGAGGAAGAATAATCAATTCCATGTTTTATTATCTCTGCACACGGACTGAGATGATTTGCATTTTTCTGAGCTGAGAGAATCTGTGCTTTTTGTTGGCCACCGAGTTAAGAAAATTAATGGTTCTTTTAAGCCAGTCTGAGTCTTGGAAATATTAATATAAATGTTTTCTGGTGCTTGCATTTGATTCCTGCTCTCCATTTCCCATCTTCATAGCTCTTCATGTACCTGCATTATTTGGTTGATATTTAGCAAATGAGGAAAGCTGATATGGTAGCCTCGACAAAGCAGAGGCTATGGAGACAAAAGGCAAGTTTAACTTCTTCCTCCACCCTTGGCAAACTCCATGAAAAAGGGAAGGCTTTTATCACCATCCAGTTCCACCTAAATACCAGCATGGGGGGAATTCTTTTGTTCTTTATTCTATCCCTCTTTAAGTGATAGGAAGAGCTGACAAGTGACCTGGTCAATGGGAAGGAGAGAATCCATAAATGTCATTTTGGATGAAATTCAGAAACATAGGAAAACACAAGCCAACAGCAAGTCTGTTGAATGGGTCATGCCAGGCAGCCATGATAACAGGGCTAACATGCAGGTGTGAAAATGAGTAAAGGGAAATCTCATTGAGAATGGAGCCAGGAAGCCCTGAAGGGGGAGCTCTTCCACAACTACCGCTAGGTGCAGCCTGCAGAACCGGTAGGAAGGAGGATAACTCTTATCTTGAATAGGGAGGACCCCATTCACACAGGAATTTTATCTCCTGCTTTTTAAGAAGAGGGAAGATCTCTCTCCACCCCAGCAACGACGCACGTTACCACTGTTCATAGCCAATGAGAAACCACCACAACCTCGAACTTTTGTTCTTCTCCAATGAAATTTTGTGCAAAACAACCCTCCCTGATTTCTTCCTAAAACCTAACAAAAGCTGATCTTGCTTTGTCCTGTTGGTCTTGCACGTGATTTGTCACAGGGTGCTCGTTCCAACTTGCAATTCCTCTGCTATACCCTAATGAACTCATTCTGCTGGTAAAACAACTGGCTATTTTATTTTTAAGGTTGATACAGGTTTCCTTTGGATAGCAACTGGGTTTCTATAAATATCGGTCACAGACCACACCAACAATGCTGTTCAAACTCTCCTAATGGGCCATCAGGAATGGCCCACATAAACAAAGACCCAGAGATCTTTGGCAAGGCCAAATGCTGTCAAACTCTTTCCTACACCCAAAGAGCCAGGACACTCACCTAATGTCCTGGCAAGTCAAAATCAAGATTTTTTCTATTTCCTTTCCCACTGGTTGTTAGGAAAAACTCTGTATCTTGTCAGCTTCTGGGATCTTCCCTTCTGATTCTCAAGAGCATTTCTTCTCATAGCAACATCAAGTTCTTCTGGACACTGATTCTCTCCCTCACAACCCTGGCATAACAATCACAGCCCCACTCCTGGCAAATTGGAAGCCTCCTTGGTCATGGGAAGGGTCTCATACAAAGAAGTACAGAAAACAAAAATACAATGATTAATAGGTAACTTCTCCAAAGTTTATCTCCCTGTGTAGGTCAGTCCTCAGTCTTATTTACCCATCCTCAAAATGGAGATAAGATCTGCCTTATCTGCGTCATGAGATTGTTGTGACCCTCACAAGAAATAATGCATGAAACTACATAAACGGAATCTCTTCTTAGGTAGGGATTCGGTTCCTAAAGAGCAAAATAAAAACCCTGATTTTTTTTTTTAATTACCCTTGAAAATTTCTTCAACTGTCATTGAAGGACAGCATACAGGTTTTATGCCTCGAACCCATTCCATCATTCGCAGGCACTCTAAATGTTGAGAATCACCTGAGGTAGGTGGAAACGGGAAACAAAAGGAAAATCTATACCCACATTTTCAGGCATTCAACCCATTTGGTATTAAGAAAACTATTAAGCCCCCAGACAATGACTGGAAAAAAGATGAATAGTTTACCTGTTCTATCAGGGTTATTTCAGTTAGGTTAATATTAAGCTACTACAGTATCAATAGGCTGGTGGGGGAGGGGTGGGTTGTAAAAATTTAAAAAACAGACGGTGCCCCAGCCCACTGCTTTCTATCATGGCCCCATATATCAGGGAGACGCCTTTGCAAAGCCTTCCCACAGGATGCTAAAAGAGTCACTCACAGAGCAGTGTCAAGCCCTATAGCCCAGTGACTGGGCTTAGACCAAAGTCCCTCAACAAATATTACTCCTCCTCTCTGAAAGAGCCAAACCAAGGCCAAGGAGGGCTGTCAACAGCCAGTCCTCTTGCCTTGGGCTACACCTCTCCCTATGTGAAAACATTGGCCCCAGCCGTTTAACAACTTCTTACTCTTAAGATCTAATTTTCTTTAAGACTCAGACACCAATAACTCACTCCTCACTTTAGTGCCAGGCCAATGGTGACAGCCCATAGGAGCTCCTCAGTGTGGACACAGCTGGCAGGCATTTTCGTCTAATCACAACCACCTGACACAGAAGACTTAATGGAGTTTCTGGTGCCTTTTATCTGGAATACTTCAGATGAGTGTAGGAGAGCTGAAAGTAAAACCTTCTTAGAAATTCTCAGAACTGGCCAGACCTTCAGAACTGGAGTTAACTCTTTCAGTATCAGTGGGACAAGACGGAGACGCACGCCCTACACAGAGCAATCACTGCCCCTCTACTGTGCTATGGAAGCAAAAATCCACCACACACCAATGAGAGCATTCACTCTACCTTAAGTACCACTAAAACCTGTTCGCTGCAAATCCGATGGCCTTTTGGAATATGGCTCTTCCAAAACTTATAGCTCTGAATCTTATCCTAGCCAGTATAGGAATGATGTAAGCTCTGAAGATCGAGAAATATTTCGTGCACGTTACCAAAAAATAAATCTTTGTGAGAGCAGAACTGTTGTTCATCTTGATTGTAGTAGTGGTTACAAAGATGTATACATGTGACACAATCACACAGAGCTTTATATCCACACATCTGAGTGTACGTAAAACTAGTGAAATTTCAGCAAGGTTTTTGAACTGGGCTAATGTCAACTTTTGCGCTTTGCTATTGTCTCTAGTATGCAGGATATTACCCTGAGGTAACTGGATGAAGGATGCATGGGAGCTACACTCTAATTCCTACAGGTCTTTATTTTTGCTGATTAGCCATCATGGTTTGTCATATTCCAATCAGTTTCTACAATATCAAAACTATATGAATAGCCTTTCCATTTCATTAGCAGAAAAGCTTAAGATTTATCTCTTCTCACTTTTTGCACAAAAGTATATAAAATAATAGATCTAGTAGATTTATACCTTTAAACTACATGTCTGAGTGATTTTTAGTCCATCGATAGCCAATGTCAGTTGCTCTCAAAGTGTCATTTCTGAGCCATCCATATCAGGAATCTTGTTAGAAATGCAAATTATCTGCCCTTCCTCATACTTACTCTCCTGAGGCTGAGGAAAGGCAAGGAATCTGTGTTTTAACAACAAATCCTCCAGATTATTTTGATGCATGTTAAGATTTGAGAACCACCCCTCTACATTATCATTGTTATAAGATTCTTATTTAAAAGAAGAAAAACATGCGGCTTAACCTCTGACACAGTGCCCTCTCTCTGCTACACCTTCCTCCTCAATACTGAATTCCTAATGCTCCCAGAAGATCCAGTCCCACAATGCCACTTCATTGGATTCCAATTTGCTCATTCTAGAACAATTCCTAAACGCGCCATCAAAAATATTAAGTGTACTAGTTCTGATTCACTAACATCCGATTCTGTTCCATTGATGTTTGAAAACTGATGTCTTGGTGATAGGAAGTGCTTTTCACATCCTTACATTATAATTTTCCCAAAACATGTTCATTGATTACACTTTTTAATATATCCCTGTTTGGCTCTAGAATTTCTAAAGAAAAACTATTGATTGCCAAGACGAATGGCATACACTGATATGGATAATTCAAATCAAATAGTCTCAAAGTCATTTCTCTTTAACTTAGAGTTAAGCACAGGATTTTTTCATTTGTTTATTTGGAAGACAGTAGATTTTCTTCTTAATTATATTCTTCTTGGGCTGTTATCAGCATGAGTTGATAGCGCTGGAATGGCTATAGCTAGCCTACAACATTCTGAGTGATGTTAACAAGAAAAGACAGTACTAAAATTGGCTATAATTAATCCGCAAAATATATTTCTATATTCTCATTCTAGCCAGTGTCCTACAATAGAAAGCCACTCATTCATTTGCCTCATTCCACTCCATGTTCGTAACAGGTATGAAATTGTCCCAGATCCAATACAGTTCATTACTTAAAATCAACTATACCTAGGCTGGTAAATTATAAGCCTTTAAAATGTAGGGCTTTCAGAGAATAAATAGAGTAAGAACAGTCGTGGGTCCAAATTCATCCCTGCACTCAGACAGGTAAGAGCAATACTGTTTTTCACATGTAATCTCAAGATATCCCAACAGAACAAGAAGAATAACTCATATTTACAAAATGCAGATCTTAGACCGAGGCATCGAGGAACACTTCATATTGTAGTAGATATCTGTCAGTCGTGTCAAATTAACCACCACTACTTTGAAGATAAAATGTGGGATAAAATGAGGAGGGATGTGCACCAGAATTTCACATGGTGAGGGTGTTCTTCAAAATAGTGATAGGCTTCAGGCAAACAATGGGACCTGACCCTCATTGATCAAGAATTTATTTAAAATTTTTATTACAAAAATCAATATTTGCTCTTTGAGGAAAAAAATCAGAAAATAAGATGAAATAAAAAATAAATAGGAATACCCATAAAATCCCCAAAAGTGCAAGTGAGAATGCTCTTGCTACGTCTTTCACAGTGGACACTTCACCTGTGAGAAAATGTAAGACCATGAGAGATGCCATGCTGGCTAGCAATTTAGACAGAACAAAATGCAGTTCTTCGTACAATAGAATTACCTTGCCACAAAGCATCACAGCAAAACAAATACAGGAACTCAAATGGAACAATAAAAATAATATGCGGCCACTGTGCCCTGTTATAAGTAACAGCAGAAATGTGTGTTTGCTATGAGGAAAGCAATAATGGGCAAGGAAGGAAGTGTGCTCGGGGCATGCACGTTCCTTAATTCATTCCAAAACTAGGTATTACATGCCTTTGGAGTGCTGGGGATATAACAGTAATCAAGATATAAACTCCTTGCCCTCCAAGGTACTGTAAGCTAACAGGAAAGACCAGAGGTGAATTTATCCTGAAGCTAAGGAAGCAAAGCTTCAGGGCCCCTCGTTGGCATGGATCTTTGCAAGAGACCTAGTACTTAATTTTGTACTCATAATTTTGAGTTATTTTTTAAAGGATCATTAAAATTGGGTAAGCTTCAGACCCCACAAAATCTGCATTCACCCTAGATTAGAGAGATAATAAACAAGTGAAGATATAAACAAGATAATTTCAAGTTCTGACAGGCACTGTGCAGGAAATAGAAGAAGTTGATCTGATGGAGACCTACAGGACTATTTTAATATGAGGGATCAAAGAAGATTTGAGCCAAGACCTAATGAAAATGCCTTCAAGGGATTTTGGCAAAAAGTTATTAAATACTACTTTACATTGAGTTTATTTACCTATTTAATGTGTATTAGATAAAGTTTATCTTTACAGTAGAATGTTATGAAATTCAGAGAGATTAATTACAACTTTGCAAAAGTTAAGCTCTGCTCGTATTTTTTTTCCACAGGTATGTTTAGGAGAATTCATAAGAACTGATCATGTTTATGACTTCCAGATTTTATAATGAATATATTAGTATTTATTCTAGTTATTTTATTATAATATTTCATGACTCTTCTCCTGAAAACATTTGAATGTTTAAAAGCCAACATATAAATATATATTGTATATATATTTATATTTTGGCAAGGTTAGTGAATTAAATCCCTCTGAATTAAAATACAATGTGTGCATTCATATGTGTGCCTAGTTCTAGATTTATAATTGTCTTCATTATTCATTATTATCTACATGGAATAAATAAATAAACAAAAAAATGTACTGAAAGTAAAGGGTAGAACTAACATTCATAAAACCTCGAACTGACTTTTATGTCTTGTGCTGTAAATGGGGTAATTAAGAAGTTAGAAATGGTTAGGTCCCAAACACTATTTTTCAATTCTAGCAGCAATATAAGAATATTAACTGTGGTAGTTTATGTTCATCCTCAGTAAGTAGTACTTTTTATATCTTTTCATATTAAAACTTAGAGACACCTTGCTCTAAGTTCTATGTTAGTGGTCTTTTTTTTTTTACTATAATATTTTGTCTGATATAAAGTGCTTACACTACTGTAACTTACTTGGTCTGAGTTCTGAGTCCAGAAGTAAATATTTATAAAGCGATTTCTTACCTAATGTTAACTTTCAAATCAACACATTTCAAGACAAGATCTATTTAGAGGAAATCTATGTTGCTAGAGTTAATTAATCAAAAAATAACTACCATCTGACTCACACCTAACTCCAGAATTACAATTCCATTGTAATAATGAGAAGCATATTGTTGTTGCAATGATTATGTCAGGAGTTGAAGAGAAGAAAGAATTTAAAAAAAAAAAAAGAAAAAAAACAAGCAAAAAGATAAAGAGTCACAGGAAGAAAGTGGGGGGGAATGAACAGGGAGATGGAACTCTATAAGAAGGGAAGCTGAGGATTGAGTAGGCATCAACTCTCAGACTTTCTTTGGTTTTTCTTCTCATAAGCTGAACTTCTACTCTCTGTTTATAAAAGAGCTCAAATCCACTGAAGGTGCCTCAAAGTCACCCCTGAAATGAAAAGGCTTGTGTCTTTTTATTTCCTTCTGTGGTACACACCATCTGCTTTTCCAGTTTCCTCTTACAAAGCAACCAAGTTCCCAATCAATGGTTCAACATCGGGACTCCTCCTGGACTTAGAATTTTCTGTCTGACTCCTCAGAATCAATTCTACGCTCTGATAGACCATGCTGCTTCCCTGGAAAGCATCTCTGTTCAGTTAAGTGACTTTTTTTTTTTTTAAAGATTCTTTTATTTATTTGAGAGAGAGGAAGCACAAGCAGGGGGAGGGGCAGGAAGTGAGGGAGAGGGACAAGAAGACTCCTCGCTGAGTGGGGAGCCCGATGCGGGGCTCAATCCTAGGACCCCGAGATCCTGAACTGAGCCAAAGTCAGATGCTTTATCAACTCAAACACCCAGCCCTGCATCTCTGCTTAGTTAAAAGGACAGTACATTTTTCATGAGTACTAATGTGGACATTATATTCCTCCAAATATAGTACTTACATGTTAAAAAAGCTGGACAGAATATACTATTTCCATCACATAAACAATACTGTTACTTCCTCATCATGAGAGCCACAGTCTCCATTTAAGAATGGAGACTCTTTACCATATAAAAATTCTAACTACCATAATATTTCATATCATAATTCCTAATAGTCTATATTTATATGGGTTCTCTATATATTAGAATATCCAGAGAGAGAATGTAGCAAGTCTGTTTAAAGTTAGAAGTGCTGGTAACCAGATTTTATTGATCTAGGAGCTCAGAGAATCAAAGGAGTACAATACCCAACAGGAAATATTTTAAAGTGTGAAGAAAGAAATTTGTTGACTGGAGTTAAGAAAAAGAACTTGGTGAATATTGTATGAGAAGAAAGATACAAAAAGAAAGAATCACCTTCACAAGTTGAATAAATTTTTTGACCCTAGGAAAAACACATCCTGAACAAAAATAATGCCTTAGATTAAAAATAACTTAAAAAGTTGAATTGTTTCATGCCGTAAGAATCAGATCTTTGTAACTCTAGCCTCTGTTATTCAAGGTGTGGTCTACAGACTAGCAGCACCAGCATCCCGGGAGCTTGTTAGAAGTGAAGAATCTTGGGGTCCATCCCACACCTACTGCATCAGAACTGGTATTTTAACAAGATACCCAAATAATTTATATGAATTTTAAAGATCCCACAATCTTAAAGATAAATCAATCTATATATACATGAATGAGTTGTGAATATATTTGGATAACTAGTAATTATTATGACATTTCATAACTGGGATCTGCTATAGTGTTGATTTCTAATAGCCACTGAACAGAAATTATTTGTAAATATTATTTAGAAATATCATTAAAATTACATAATTCAGTGGACCTGATATCAAATAATAAGCAGACCATGTAAGCTGCCAAAGTCACTTATGCGTTAAGATGTATATCTAAAATCCAGAGCACAGACAGACAAAGAGTAGGAAAAATAAAACCTTCAACTCACAAATAAATTCTAGATCCTGGTAAGAAAGTACCACTATTCATAGCAAAGATGCTAACATTTTAAGATACAAAGGTGAATTATCAGCCTCCAACGACATCTCTGAACATATGACAATATAATTATTATACACTTAAATGTCAAAGGTTAGCCTTTTAGTTTTTATAGCAGAGATTATCTAATTATAAAGAACTATTTCTAGTATATTAGACTATAACTGCATCAATTCTAAATCCAATACTCCTAGCTTCATTTCATGATTCCATATGTTCCAGTAGATTTTACCTTTTTTTTCTTATCCCTATATTTTATCTTTAAAAACTATCAGTCCACTTAGGGCTCAAAATGTTAAGAGAAAGCCAATAGAAATAAGAACCATTACTGTAATATGGTGCCACCTCTATGGAAAACAGTAGAGTAGTTCCTTTAAAAATTAAAAATAGAACTACTGTGTGATCCAGGAATTCCACTTCTGGAATTATAGTCAAATGAATTAAAAGCAGGGTGACAAAGAAGTATTTATGCACCCATGCTTATAGCATCATTACTCACAATAGCCAAAAGACGGAAATGACCCGAGTGTCCATTAAAAGATGAATGGATAAACAGAGTGCAGTATATACATACAATGGAATATTATTCAGGCTTAAAGAGGAAGGAATTTCTGATACACGTTTCTACATGGATGAACCCGAGGACATTATGCTAAGTGAAATAAGCTAGTCACTAAAAAAAGGCAAATACCATAGGATTCTACTTATATCAGGAAACTAATGCAGTCAAATTCTTAGATAAACTGGAAGGGGGTTTCCAGGGGCTAAGGTAGGGGGAAATGGAGAGGTCTGTTTAATGGGGACAGAGCTCCAGTTTTGCCAGATGAAGAAAGTTCTGAAGATTAATTCACTACAATGTGAAAACCGTAATGAACTTTACACTTAGAAATAGTTAAGATAGCGGCACCTTAAAAACAATTAAGATACTTAAGATAAGTTAAGATACACTTAAAAATAGTTAAGATAGGGTTAAGTGTCTGCCTTTAGCTCAGGTCACCATCCCAGAGTCCTGTGATCAAGCCCCGCATTAGGCTCCCTGCTCAGTGAGGAGTCTGCTTGCTTCTCCCTCTCTCACTACCCCTGCTTATGCTCTTTCTCTTCTTCTCTGTCAAATAAACGAATAAAATCTTAAAAAAAAAAAAAAAAAGTTTGGATGGTAGGACTGCCTGGGTGGCACAGTCAGTTAAGTGGCTGACTCTTGGTTTTGACTCCAGTCGTGTTCTCAGGGTCATGATCTGACGGTCGTGGGATCCAGCCCCACCTCAGACTCCACACTCAGTGAGGAGTCTGCTTGAGGATTCTCTCCTCCTCTCCCCCTGCCTGCCCCCGCCCACCATGCTTATTCACACTCTCTCTATATATATAAAATAAATAAATTAAATTTTAAAAATATAGTTAAGATGGCAAACTTTGTTATGTATATTTTATAGTTTTTTTTTTAATTTTTAAAGGGAAAAAAAAATCACAGAGGACACAATACCCAGGTGTTTATAGTGGCATTATTCACAATGACAAAATGCCAGGAGTATGAAGGCAGTTCATCACTAAGTGATGAATAACTTATGATACAACCACACCACAGGATAATATAAAGACACCAACTTAGAGTCAATCTGTTGATTTGGAAAGAGTTCCACAAATTATAACTAAGTGAGGTAAGTAAGATGGAGAAAATCACGCATACATGATCACATTTTGAAAATCAAGCTATCAACAGATTTAATAATAATAATATAGTAATCATCACAGACATGACTGAATTTTCATTACGTACCAGGTACTTTTCTAAGCACGTGACACAGACAAATCCACTTCATCTTCACAGCATCCTTGTTAACCTCACTTTAGAAATAGGGAAGCTGAGTCAGTGAGAGGTTAGAAAGCTTCTCTAAAGCCACACAGCAAGCACTAGCACCAGGGGGCAAATCCAAAAATTTGACCTCAAGAAACCTGCCTTCCAGTATGTGGGTGCATGGATGGGTCTTCCTCTGTGTGATTCCAGACATGTGGAATGATGTGGAAGAGGTTGATGACGTGAGTTATGGGGAGTAGAGTCAGGCATGCTAATGTGGGTAAAGGGAGGAGGAATGTGGGGGGTGAAGAAAAGGAAAAAGAAAACAGCCCAAAACAGAAATGATGGGACCAAACTTACGCACTTCAATAACATCATGTATGTGTAAGGGGAAACAGTAAAATTTTTTAAAATGACAAATTTATATTTTGCTTTTTGAAACTTCAGCAACCCTACTGTTGAAAACGAAATTGGAAATTATCAGACAATATTATAGACAGATTTCTATAATTGCACCTGTTTTCTATATTTGAATAATTAAGTGGAAATCAAATATTTGTGACAGTTTACATATGCCTTTTATCTTGTTCCAAAAGAGTGCAATTAGTCTTTCCAGTGTTTCCAAAAACAATAGCAAAGATGAATCCGTGATCCATGGAGTGATAATAGGTATTTGTAGCTAGTGTGGGGACAGGGAATGACATGCTTTGTAATCAGACCAGTATGGAAGACACAGGGTTAAAGAAAGTTCACTTTTTAGCCTTCTTTTAGCTAGGGGGCCCTTTTTTTTAATGCCATGTCTGTTAAACTTTGTCCAAAAAATGATTCCACAAAGCAGACTCTAGAAGCCAATTACATACAATATGGCTTTCCTTAACCTTCAAAACTTCCAGAAAACCTGTCTGCTGGAAGGAGGCAATGAGATGGGTAATAGACAGTACACAGAGGTTTTGATTTTTTTTTTTAATTCACCAAGTCATGTTTTTACAGTCAATATTGTACTACGCAAAATATATTAGTACCTGAAAACCAAATTTGAGCTCAGCCAAAAGTTTTATTTATCTTTTTGAAAATACAGAGCTGGGTGCCTGGGTGGCTCAGTTGGTTAAGTGTCTGCTTTTGACTTAGGTCATGATCCCAGGGTCCTGAGATCAAGCCCAGCTTCAGGTTCCCTGCTCAGAAGGAAGTCTGTTTCTCCTTCTCCCTCTGCCTCTTCCCCCTCCTCATGCTTGCTCTCTCTCTCTCTTTCTCTCTCTCTCTCTCTATCAAATATATAAATAAAATCTTTAAAAAAGTGAAAAAACATGGTTTGCTCACATAAGTCGATGTACTGTCCAGTAGCATCATAGTACTGATTTCCAGCTATGAGCTTCCCACTTTTTACAAACTGGTTTGTCCAACACTATTTTTCTATTAATACCTATTTTATGTGCTTTCATAGTGTCAAAAGTTTTGTTGTCAAGCCTTAGTAGCTTACTTCAAAGTAATGAAAAACCTCAAAAAAAAAAAAAATCAACTAAGACCCATGTAACTGCCCTAGTCTAGTCATTAACACTTAGGCAAGAATCAATACTTAAAACTTGTATGAGATTGATTCCACAAGTATCTATGTTTAAGGCATTTCAGTGAGGGTGTGGGAATCCTAATACAGACACCTTACACTTCCCTCCAGGAGTTTTTAGTCTACTAAGTAGTCACGACAGAGACTGAAATCTGTTGAAGGTAGTAGGAATTAAAAAAAAAAAAAAAAAAGGAAAGAAAGAAGAAAGGAAGGAAGGAAGGAAGGAAGGAAGGAAGGAAGGA